>NW_027664209.1:10000-350692 GCF_963264785.1 Psittacula echo | reverse complement strand
CCCCATGAGACCTCCGTCATCTGCTCTTTGAATCATTGCTCCCCTGCTCTCAGCACAGGATGCTTGGTTGTTATTAAGATCAATCTGTGGTTGAAGGCAACTTAAAAGCACTGCAAGTGGAAGCAGTGGTCAAATGGGAAAGGACTCTTAGTGGCTCTGGACTAAGCTAGAAAGAGCTGAGAACTTCCAACTGTATCAATACTCTTCCCATTTTCAGTCATCCGTAGAATACTTTATACGCCAAAGGAAAAATGTCAGCAGTGTTATACTAGGAAATAAAGAACACAGACAAAATGATTTTTGATGAGAAAATGAACATGAGCCAGCTGTGTGCAGTCGCTTGGGGTATTGTGTGCAGTTCTGGTGTCCTCAACATCAAAAGGACATGGAACTGTTGGAGCAAGTCCAGAGGAGGGCCACAAGGATGATCAGGGGACTGGAGCACCTCCCATATGAAGACAGGCTGAGAAAGTTGGGGCTGTTCAGCCTGGAGAAGAGAAGGCTGCGTGGAGACCTCATAGCAGCCTTCCAGTATCTAAAGGAGGCCTATTAATATGCTGGAGAGGGCCTCTTCACTAGGGACTGTAGTGATAGGACAAGGGGTAACATGCTCAAACATAAACAGAGGAAGTTTAGATTGGATATAAGGAAGAAGTTCTTGACTGTAAGGGTGGTGAGGCACTGGAAGAGGTTGCCCAGGGAAGTCGTGAATGCTCCATCCCTGGCAGTGTTCAAGGCCATTTTGGATAGAGCCTTGGGTGACATGGTTTAGTGTGAGGTGGCCCTGCCATAGCAGGGGGGTTGGAACTAGATGGTCTTAAGGTCCTTTTCAACCCTAACTATTCTATGATTCTACAATTCTAAGGCCATGCCGAGCCTCTCTTGTGCAGCCCAGACTCATCCGAGTCAGAAGTACAAATAGTGAACTTTACAATCAAGTTGGAATTTATCTGCTATCCCTTGTGATTATCAGAGCTGGACAAAGCACTGCTTCAGAGCAAACCTGACTCCCATCCAACCTGGCCTTGAACACTGCGAAGGATGGGGCAGCCACAGCTTCTCTGCTGGTTAGGGTTCTCTGCTGGGTTAGGGTTAGGGTTAGGGTTTTAGGGGGTTAGGGCGTTAGGGGGTTAGGGCGTTAGGGCGTTAGGGTGTTAGGGTGTTAGGGTGTTAGGGGGTTAGGGTTAGGGTTAGGGTTTTATGGGGTTAGGGTTTTATTGGGTTAGGGTTTTAGGGTTTTAGGGTTTAGGGTTTTAGTGTTTTAGGGTTAGGGTTAGGGTTAGGGTAAGGGTTAGGGTTAGGTTATATTTGTCTCTATTCCTAAAGTCACCATTGTAGCCTTTAGTTATAAAGTACCTAAGATACAAACCAACACAACTGCAGTATTCAGCGTATGAAGCTTCTCTATTGATTTATGATTTCTAAACACAATCACCTACTGGAACAGTACCTAAAATACAGAACAGCAAAGTTACAAAATTTTAACCTATGTACAAAGGCTTTCTTTGCAAACTACAAACTTTTCAAATATAATCACTGCTAGAACGGTTTCAGAAATTTTCACCCTCCTGTAAATCTGTCACTGGGAGCTCAGCACAAGGGGACAGTCAAGGCCCACGCAAGCCCACTGGGCATTGCGGAAGGCAGGAGGGGTGCTGGCAGGTTCTAGTGATCCCTGTGCCAGGCATTCCCGAAGTCACAGAAATTTCTAAACTGAAAAGTAAGAAAAGAAAATTCAAAATAACTTTTATCTGTTGCCCTTTGCAATCGTCCTGCACTCGGAATCCTAAAATGTGCTGTGCAATCTGCAAGGCTTGACAAATCCCAAAGGTTTTCATGAGCCCCATGGTGTATTTGGATTGAGTCCGTGAACCTCAGGTGCTGAGAGGAGACTGAGGACTGAGGAAAGGTGAGACTGACTGGTCTGTAATTCCCTGGCTCATCCATTTTCCCCTTCTTGAAAATGGGGTCATATTTCCCTTTCTCCAGTCATCAGGAACTTCACCTGAGTGCCATGATTTTTCAAATATGATGGCCAGTGTCTTAGCAACTTCATTTGCCAGCTCCTTCAGGACCCGCAGATGGATGTCCAGGTCCCATGGACTTGTGTACGTTTAGGTTTTTAAGATGGTCTCAAACCAGATCCTCTCCTACAGTGGGCCTAGGGTCTTTATTCTCACGTTCCCTGTGTCTGCATTCCAAGACTTGGGTGGTGCGGTCAGAGCCTTTGCCAGTGAAGACAGAGGCAAAGAAGTCATGAAGAACCTCAGCCGTCTGCAAATCTAGGGTAGCCAGTTCTCTTGATAGTTTCTGGAGGGGCCTACGTTGTCCCTACCCTATCTTTCATTTGCAATGTAACTATAGAATCCCTTCCTGTTATCTTTCACACCCCTAGCCAAGTTTAATTCTAACTGGGCCTTAGCTTTCCTAACCTGGTCCATAGCTTCTCAGACAACATCCCTGTATTCTTCCCAGACTGCCTGTCCTTGCTTCCACCTTTTATAAGCCTTTTTTTCCTTCAGAGTTTCCTCAGCAGCTCCTTATCCATCCAGTCAGGTCTCCTGGCCGTCCTGCTGCATTTCCTTCTAGTTGCGATGCAATACTCTTGAGCTTGTAGTAGGAGATCCTTGAATATCAACCAACAACCTTGGGCTCCCCTGCCCTCTAGGGCTATATCCCATGGAACCTTACTAAGCAGGTTCCTGAAGAGGCCAAAGTCTGCTCTCTTGAAGTCCAGGGCAGTGAGCTCGCTGCACGCTCTTCTCACTGTGCTGAGGATCTCAAATTCGACCATCTCATGATGGCTGCAACCAAGGCTGCTCTGGAGTGTCACATTTCCAATGAGCCCTTCCCTGTTGGTGAGCATGAGGTCTGGCATGGCACCCCTCCTTGTCGGCTCCTCTATTACTTGCAGAAGGAAGTTATCTTCCACACAATCGAGGAACCTCCTGGATTGCTTGTGCTGGGCCGTACCATTGCTCCAACAGATGTCAGGGTGGTTGAAGTCCCCCATGAGAACAAGGGCCTGTGAGCGTGAGGCTCTTCCTATCTGTCTGTAGAGTGCTTCATCCACAGAGTCCTCTTGATCAGGTGGTCTCTAGCAGATGCCCACAGTAATGTCTCCCATGGCTGTTCTCCCTTTAAACCTGACCCATCAACTCTCTGTTGACTGCTCACCTGTCCTCAGACAGAGTTGCATGCTCTGAAGCCATCACAAAGGCCTGGCGGTCACTGTGGAGACACCCATTGTGACGGGGCCCCCACGCTGAGCGTTGGGTATTTAAGGAGCCAGAGCCCTGCAGTAACCAGTGCAGAGGAGACCCCTCCCTCGGGAGGCTGCATTTCCCGTGGCTGCCCTGCGCATCCAGGTACGTGTTCTTTGACTTTGCAATCCTGTTTTAGTGTTGCCTGGGTGCGTGCTCTAAAGGGAGGAGAAGCTGTCAGGAGATGTGCTGGTGCCATCCCAGCTGTAGGAGGCAGGGGATGGGTGAGGAGGAGGCGCTGGGCTTGTTCCTGTGCTTGGAGCTGAGCTCTGCCTGCAGAGGTGCTGGGGCGAAGCAGGAGCTTTCTGTGTGCAGGAGCTGCTGGTGTCAGAGGTGCTGAGAAGGTGTCAGGGCAGGAGAACTTCTACCTCCCAGTCAGAGGCCTGCTGCCTCGGACAGTCCGTGGGATCTGTCAGGGGGACTCCCTTGGTTTCTCTGTGTAGATAAGGAGGAGGATGATGTTCTGCAGAGCAGGGCTTCACTATGCACTGCGCGATGGCCAGTGTAAGGCAGGCCTTTGTCCCGGGACTGGCTGCAGGCTGTGACTGTGGGTGTGCAGCGAGGGGTGCCCATCTCTGTCCTTGCGAGCAGGGTCGCTGCAGCCTAGGGGCTGTGTGCAGGGGCAGGAGCTCTGCCTCCTGCCAGGGTCAGCACTCAGCTATGAGGATGAAAGGCACGGACCCAGAGGTATTTGCCAAGCACATCTGTGTTTGCCTTTGCAATTACATGAGGCGAAAGGTCTATCAACATCCTCTTGCCAGTTCCGACGTCCTTGTTCCTTGCCAGTTCCAACATCTTCCAAGTACCAGTCAGGGACGGGTCACTCCTAATTGCCTGCTGTAGTTCCTCCTTCCCATGGTCTCTGACAGTTTCGATGCATTCCAACCCCCACACTCAGCCTGCCCGGGAGCTCCCCACAGTGCTGGGGGAGAAGCTCGGGGGGAAGGAACAACACCTGGCAGGAAAGGAAAGGAAAGGAAAAGCGTTCTTGTGCACTGGAGAAGGTGCTGTGTGAGTCAGGGCTGCTCAGAGCTCCACATGACTCTGAGTTCAGAGGGTCCTTCTGAAAGACACTGAGGCAGCATTTGCCTTCAAAGGAAGGATTCTGAGCTCTGATGTTTTCCACTCTTGGTGGGCAGGTTGGGCAGTGGGAGCTGGGAATTTCCTTCTCTGCTTTGGAGAAGGCACCGAGAGTCTTGTCAGGACTTGTGTGAGCTTCTCCTGAGACCCCTGCACAGGCAGAGATGCTCCTGGGCAGAGCCCTGCTGCCGGGGAGGGGTGTGCAGGGCAGAGCTGAGCACACAGCCCATGGGATGGGCTCTGGGAGCACTGAGAGGGAGCAGAGCTGGGCCCAGAGCAGCAGCTCCTGGCAGGGACAGCTCCAGGCGGCAGAGACATGGGCAGGGAGTGGGGGGAAAGTGCAGCCCAGGCCTGGGGAGGGTGCGTTCAGGCAGCTCTCTTGGTGTCTGGCACTGGAGGTGGCTGCTGGCCATGCTCTGCTGGGCACAGTCCTTTGCTTCTCCCCATGAGACCTCCGTCATCTGCTCTTTGAATCATTGCTCCCCTGCTCTCAGCACAGGATGCTTGGTTGTTATTAAGATCAATCTGTCTTTGAAGGCAACTTAAAAGCACTGCAAGTGGAAGCAGTGGTCAAATGGGAAAGGACTCTTAGTGGCTCTGGACTAAGCTAGAAAGAGCTGAGAACTTCAACTGTATCAATACTCTTCCCATTTTCAGTCATCCGTAGAATACTTTATACGCCAAAGGAAAAATGTCAGCAGTGTTATACTAGGAAATAAAGAACACAGACAAAAATGATTTTTGATGAGAAAATGAACATGAGCCAGCTGTGTGCAGTCGCTTGGGTATTGTGTGCAGTTCTGGTGTCCTCAACATCAAAAGGACATGGAACTGTTGGAGCAAGTCCAGAGGAGGGCCACAAGGATGATCAGGGGACTGGAGCACCTCCCATATGAAGACAGGCTGAGAAAGTTGGGGCTGTTCAGCCTGGAGAAGAGAAGGCTGCGTGGAGACCTCATAGCAGCCTTCCAGTATCTAAAGGAGGCCTATTAATATGCTGGAGAGGGCCTCTTCACTAGGGACTGTAGTGATAGGACAAGGGGGTAACATGCTCAAACATAAACAGAGGAAGTTTAGATTGGATATAAGGAAGAAGTTCTTGACTGTAAGGGTGGTGAGGCACTGGAAGAGGTTGCCCAGGGAAGTCGTGAATGCTCCATCCTGGCAGTGTTCAAGGCCATTTTGGATAGAGCCTTGGGTGACATGGTTTAGTGTGAGGTGGCCCTGCCCATAGCAGGGGGGTTGGAACTAGATGGTCTTAAGGTCCTTTTCAACCCTAACTATTCTATGATTCTACAATTCTAAGGCCATGCCGAGCCTCTCTTGTGCAGCCCAGACTCATCCGAGTCAGAAGTACAAATAGTGAACTTTACAATCAAGTTGGAATTTATCTGCTATCCCTTGTGATTATCAGAGCTGGACAAAGCACTGCTTCAGAGCAAACCTGACTCCCATCCAACCTGGCCTTGAACACTGCGAAGGATGGGGCAGCCACAGCTTCTCTGCTGGTTAGGGTTCTCTGCTGGGTTAGGGGTTAGGGTTAGGGTTTTAGGGGGTTAGGGCGTTAGGGGGTTAGGGCGTTAGGGCGTTAGGGTGTTAGGGTGTTAGGGTGTTAGGGGGTTAGGGTTAGGGTTAGGGTTTTATGGGGTTAGGGTTTTATGGGGTTAGGGTTTTAGGGTTTTAGGGTTTTAGGGTTTTAGTGTTTTAGGTTAGGGTTAGGGTTAGGGTAAGGGTTAGGGTTAGGTTATATTTGTCTCTATTCCTAAAGTCACCATTGTAGCCTTTAGTTATAAAGTACCTAAGATACAAACCAACACAACTGCAGTATTCAGCGTATGAAGCTTCTCTATTGATTTATGATTTCTAAACACAATCACCTACTGGAACAGTACCTAAAATACAGAACAGCAAAGTTACAAAATTTTAACCTATGTACAAAGGCTTTCTTTGCAAACTACAAACTTTTCAAATATAATCACTGCTAGAACGGTTTCAGAAATTTTCACCCTCCTGTAAATCTGTCACTGGGAGCTCAGCACAAGGGGACAGTCAAGGCCACACGCAAGCCCCACTGGGCATTGCGGAAGGCAGGAGGGGTGCTGGCAGGTTCTAGTGATCCCTGTGCCAGGCATTCCCGAAGTCACAGAAATTTCTAAACTGAAAAGTAAGAAAAGAAAATTCAAAATAACTTTTATCTGTTGCCCTTTGCAATCGTCCCCTGCACTCGGAATCCTAAAATGTGCTGTGCAATCTGCAAGGCTTGACAAATCCCAAAGGTTTTCATGAGCCCCATGGTGTATTTGGATTGAGTCCGTGAACCTCAGGTGCTGAGAGGAGACTGAGGACTGAGGAAAGGTGAGACTGACTGGTCTGTAATTCCCTGGCTCATCCATTTTCCCCCTTCTTGAAAAATGGGGTCATATTTCCCTTTCTCCAGTCATCAGGAACTTCACCTGAGTGCCATGATTTTTCAAATATGATGGCCAGTGTCTTAGCAACTTCATTTGCCAGCTCCTTCAGGACCCGCAGATGGATGTCCAGGTCCCATGGACTTGTGTACGTTTAGGTTTTTAAGATGGTCTCAAACCAGATCCTCTCCTACAGTGGGCCTAGGGTTTTATTCTCACGTTCCCTGTGTCTGGCATTCCAAGACTTGGGTGGTGCGGTCAGAGCCTTTGCCAGTGAAGACAGAGGCAAAGAAGTCATGAAGAACCTCAGCCGTCTGCAAATCTAGGGTAGCCAGTTCTCTTGATAGTTTCTGGAGGGGGCCTACGTTGTCCCTACCCTATCTTTCATTTGCAATGTAACTATAGAATCCCTTCCTGTTATCTTTCACACCCCTAGCCAAGTTTAATTCTAACTGGGCCTTAGCTTTCCTAACCTGGTCCATAGCTTCTCAGACAACATCCCTGTATTCTTCCCAGACTGCCTGTCCTTGCTTCCACCTTTTATAAGCCTTTTTTTTCCTTCAGAGTTTCCTCAGCAGCTCCTTATCCATCCAGTCAGGTCTCCTGGCCGTCCTGCTGCATTTCCTTCTAGTTGCGATGCAATACTCTTGAGCTTGTAGTAGGAGATCCTTGAATATCAACCAACAACCTTGGGCTCCCCTGCCCTCTAGGGCTATATCCCATGGAACCTTACTAAGCAGGTTCCTGAAGAGGCCAAAGTCTGCTCTCTTGAAGTCCAGGGCAGTGAGCTCGCTGCACGCTCTTCTCACTGTGCTGAGGATCTCAAATTCGACCATCTCATGATGGCTGCAACCAAGGCTGCTCTGGAGTGTCACATTTCCAATGAGCCCTTCCCTGTTGGTGAGCATGAGGTCTGGCATGGCACCCCTCCTTGTCGGCTCCTCTATTACTTGCAGAAGGAAGTTATCTTCCACACAATCGAGGAACCTCCTGGATTGCTTGTGCTGGGCCGTACCATTGCTCCAACAGATGTCAGGGTGGTTGAAGTCCCCCATGAGAACAAGGGCCTGTGAGCGTGAGGCTCTTCCTATCTGTCTGTAGAGTGCTTCATCCACAGAGTCCTCTTGATCAGGTGGTCTCTAGCAGATGCCCACAGTAATGTCTCCCATGGCTGTTCTCCCTTTAAACCTGACCCATCAACTCTCTGTTGACTGCTCACCTGTCCTCAGACAGAGTTGCATGCTCTGAAGCCATCACAAAGGCCTGGCGGTCACTGTGGAGACACCCATTGTGACGGGGCCCCCACGCTGAGCGTTGGGTATTTAAGGAGCCAGAGCCCTGCAGTAACCAGTGCAGAGGAGACCCCTCCCTCGGGAGGCTGCATTTCCCGTGGCTGCCCTGCGCATCCAGGTACGTGTTCTTTGACTTTGCAATCCTGTTTTAGTGTTGCCTTGAAACACATGGTGGGTGCGTGCTCTAAAGGGAGGAGAAGCTGTCAGGAGATGTGCTGGTGCCATCCCAGCTGTAGGAGCAGGGGCTGGGTGAGGAGGAGGCGCTGGGCTTGTTCCTGTGCTTGGAGCTGAGCTCTGCCTGCAGAGGTGCTGGGGGCGAAGCAGGAGCTTTCTGTGTGCAGGAGCTGCTGGTGTCAGAGGTGCTGAGAAGGTGTCAGGGCAGGAGAACTTCTACCTCCCAGTCAGAGCCTGCTGCCTCGGACAGTCCGTGGGATCTGTCAGGGGGACTCCCTTGGTTTCTCTGTGTAGATAAGGAGGAGGATGATGTTCTGCAGAGCAGGGCTTCACTATGCACTGCGCGATGGCCAGTGTAAGGCAGGCCTTTGTCCCGGGACTGGCTGCAGGCTGTGACTGTGGGTGTGCAGCGAGGGGTGCCCATCTCTGTCCTTGCGAGCAGGGTCGCTGCAGCCTAGGGGCTGTGTGCAGGGGCAGGAGCTCTGCCTCCTGCCAGGGTCAGCACTCAGCTATGAGGATGAAAGGCACGGACCCAGAGGTATTTGCCAAGCACATCTGTGTTTGCCTTGCAATTACATGAGGCGAAAGGTCTATCAACATCCTCTTGCCAGTTCCGACGTCCTTGTTCCTTGCCAGTTCCAACATCTTCCAAGTACCAGTCAGGGACGGGTCACTCCTAATTGCCTGCTGTAGTTCCTCCTTCCCATGGTCTCTGACAGTTTCGATGCATTCCAACCCCCACACTCAGCCTGCCCGGGAGCTCCCCACAGTGCTGGGGGAGAAGCTCGGGGGGAAGGAACAACACCTGGCAGGAAAGGAAAGGAAAGGAAAGGAAAAGCGTTCTTGTGCACTGGAGAAGGTGCTGTGTGAGTCAGGGCTGCTCAGAGCTCCACATGACTCTGAGTTCAGAGGGTCCTTCTGAAAGACACTGAGGCAGCATTTGCCTTCAAAGGAAGGATTCTGAGCTCTGATGTTTTCCACTCTTGGTGGGCAGGTTGGGCAGTGGGAGCTGGGAATTTCCTTCTCTGCTTTGGAG
This sequence comes from Psittacula echo, assembly GCF_963264785.1. Taxonomy (NCBI): domain Eukaryota; kingdom Metazoa; phylum Chordata; class Aves; order Psittaciformes; family Psittacidae; genus Psittacula; species Psittacula echo. Next base: position 341,439 of record NW_027664209.1, on the reverse strand, counting down.
AAGGCACCGAGAGTCTTGTCAGGACTTGTGTGAGCTTCTCCTGAGACCCTGCACAGGCAGAGATGCTCCTGGGCAGAGCCCTGCTGCCGGGAGGGGTGTGCAGGGCAGAGCTGAGCACACAGCCCATGGGATGGGCTCTGGGAGCACTGAGAGGGAGCAGAGCTGGGCCCAGAGCAGCAGCTCCTGGCAGGGACAGCTCCAGGCGGCAGAGACATGGGCAGGGAGTGGGGGGAAAGTGCAGCCCAGGCCTGGGGAGGGTGCGTTCAGGCAGCTCTCTTGGTGTCTGGCACTGGAGGTGGCTGCTGGCCATGCTCTGCTGGGCACAGTCCTTTGCTTCTCCCCATGAGACCTCCGTCATCTGCTCTTTGAATCATTGCTCCCCTGCTCTCAGCACAGGATGCTTGGTTGTTATTAAGATCAATCTGTCTTTGAAGGCAACTTAAAAGCACTGCAAGTGGAAGCAGTGGTCAAATGGGAAAGGACTCTTAGTGGCTCTGGACTAAGCTAGAAAGAGCTGAGAACTTCCAACTGTATCAATACTCTTCCCATTTTCAGTCATCCGTAGAATACTTTATACGCCAAAGGAAAAATGTCAGCAGTGTTATACTAGGAAATAAAGAACACAGACAAAATGATTTTTGATGAGAAAATGAACATGAGCCAGCTGTGTGCAGTCGCTTGGGGTATTGTGTGCAGTTCTGGTGTCCTCAACATCAAAAGGACATGGAACTGTTGGAGCAAGTCCAGAGGAGGGCCACAAGGATGATCAGGGGACTGGAGCACCTCCCATATGAAGACAGGCTGAGAAAGTTGGGGCTGTTCAGCCTGGAGAAGAGAAGGCTGCGTGGAGACCTCATAGCAGCCTTCCAGTATCTAAAGGAGGCCTATTAATATGCTGGAGAGGGCCTCTTCACTAGGGACTGTAGTGATAGGACAAGGGGTAACATGCTCAAACATAAACAGAGGAAGTTTAGATTGGATATAAGGAAGAAGTTCTTGACTGTAAGGGTGGTGAGGCACTGGAAGAGGTTGCCCAGGGAAGTCGTGAATGCTCCATCCCTGGCAGTGTTCAAGGCCATTTTGGATAGAGCCTTGGGTGACATGGTTTAGTGTGAGGTGGCCCTGCCCATAGCAGGGGGGTTGGAACTAGATGGTCTTAAGGTCCTTTTCAACCCTAACTATTCTATGATTCTACAATTCTAAGGCCATGCCGAGCCTCTCTTGTGCAGCCCAGACTCATCCGAGTCAGAAGTACAAATAGTGAACTTTACAATCAAGTTGGAATTTATCTGCTATCCCTTGTGATTATCAGAGCTGGACAAAGCACTGCTTCAGAGCAAACCTGACTCCCATCCAACCTGGCCTTGAACACTGCGAAGGATGGGGCAGCCACAGCTTCTCTGCTGGTTAGGGTTCTCTGCTGGGTTAGGGTTAGGGTTAGGGTTTTAGGGGGTTAGGGCGTTAGGGGGTTAGGGCGTTAGGGCGTTAGGGTGTTAGGGTGTTAGGGTGTTAGGGGGTTAGGGTTAGGGTTAGGGTTTTATGGGGTTAGGGTTTTATGGGGTTAGGGTTTTAGGGTTTTAGGGTTTTAGGGTTTTAGTGTTTTAGGGTTAGGGTTAGGGTTAGGGTAAGGGTTAGGGTTAGGTTATATTTGTCTCTATTCCTAAAGTCACCATTGTAGCCTTTAGTTATAAAGTACCTAAGATACAAACCAACACAACTGCAGTATTCAGCGTATGAAGCTTCTCTATTGATTTATGATTTCTAAACACAATCACCTACTGGAACAGTACCTAAAATACAGAACAGCAAAGTTACAAAATTTTAACCTATGTACAAAGGCTTTCTTTGCAAACTACAAACTTTTCAAATATAATCACTGCTAGAACGGTTTCAGAAATTTTCACCCTCCTGTAAATCTGTCACTGGGAGCTCAGCACAAGGGGACAGTCAAGGCCCACGCAAGCCCACTGGGCATTGCGGAAGGCAGGAGGGGTGCTGGCAGGTTCTAGTGATCCCTGTGCCAGGCATTCCCGAAGTCACAGAAATTTCTAAACTGAAAAGTAAGAAAAGAAAATTCAAAATAACTTTTATCTGTTGCCCTTTGCAATCGTCCTGCACTCGGAATCCTAAAATGTGCTGTGCAATCTGCAAGGCTTGACAAATCCCAAAGGTTTTCATGAGCCCCATGGTGTATTTGGATTGAGTCCGTGAACCTCAGGTGCTGAGAGGAGACTGAGGACTGAGGAAAGGTGAGACTGACTGGTCTGTAATTCCCTGGCTCATCCATTTTCCCCTTCTTGAAAAATGGGGTCATATTTCCCTTTCTCCAGTCATCAGGAACTTCACCTGAGTGCCATGATTTTTCAAATATGATGGCCAGTGTCTTAGCAACTTCATTTGCCAGCTCCTTCAGGACCCGCAGATGGATGTCCAGGTCCCATGGACTTGTGTACGTTTAGGTTTTTAAGATGGTCTCAAACCAGATCCTCTCCTACAGTGGGCCTAGGGTCTTTATTCTCACGTTCCCTGTGTCTGCATTCCAAGACTTGGGTGGTGCGGTCAGAGCCTTTGCCAGTGAAGACAGAGGCAAAGAAGTCATGAAGAACCTCAGCCGTCTGCAAATCTAGGGTAGCCAGTTCTCTTGATAGTTTCTGGAGGGGGCCTACGTTGTCCCTACCCTATCTTTCATTTGCAATGTAACTATAGAATCCCTTCCTGTTATCTTTCACACCCCTAGCCAAGTTTAATTCTAACTGGGCCTTAGCTTTCCTAACCTGGTCCATAGCTTCTCAGACAACATCCCTGTATTCTTCCCAGACTGCCTGTCCTTGCTTCCACCTTTTATAAGCCTTTTTTTTCCTTCAGAGTTTCCTCAGCAGCTCCTTATCCATCCAGTCAGGTCTCCTGGCCGTCCTGCTGCATTTCCTTCTAGTTGCGATGCAATACTCTTGAGCTTGTAGTAGGAGATCCTTGAATATCAACCAACAACCTTGGGCTCCCCTGCCCTCTAGGGCTATATCCCATGGAACCTTACTAAGCAGGTTCCTGAAGAGGCCAAAGTCTGCTCTCTTGAAGTCCAGGGCAGTGAGCTCGCTGCACGCTCTTCTCACTGTGCTGAGGATCTCAAATTCGACCATCTCATGATGGCTGCAACCAAGGCTGCTCTGGAGTGTCACATTTCCAATGAGCCCTTCCCTGTTGGTGAGCATGAGGTCTGGCATGGCACCCCTCCTTGTCGGCTCCTCTATTACTTGCAGAAGGAAGTTATCTTCCACACAATCGAGGAACCTCCTGGATTGCTTGTGCTGGGCCGTACCATTGCTCCAACAGATGTCAGGGTGGTTGAAGTCCCCCATGAGAACAAGGGCCTGTGAGCGTGAGGCTCTTCCTATCTGTCTGTAGAGTGCTTCATCCACAGAGTCCTCTTGATCAGGTGGTCTCTAGCAGATGCCCACAGTAATGTCTCCCATGGCTGTTCTCCCTTTAAACCTGACCCATCAACTCTCTGTTGACTGCTCACCTGTCCTCAGACAGAGTTGCATGCTCTGAAGCCATCACAAAGGCCTGGCGGTCACTGTGGAGACACCCATTGTGACGGGGCCCCCACGCTGAGCGTTGGGTATTTAAGGAGCCAGAGCCCTGCAGTAACCAGTGCAGAGGAGACCCCTCCCTCGGGAGGCTGCATTTCCCGTGGCTGCCCTGCGCATCCAGGTACGTGTTCTTTGACTTTGCAATCCTGTTTTAGTGTTGCCTTGAAACACATGGTGGGTGCGTGCTCTAAAGGGAGGAGAAGCTGTCAGGAGATGTGCTGGTGCCATCCCAGCTGTAGGAGCAGGGGATGGGTGAGGAGGAGGCGCTGGGCTTGTTCCTGTGCTTGGAGCTGAGCTCTGCCTGCAGAGGTGCTGGGGGCGAAGCAGGAGCTTTCTGTGTGCAGGAGCTGCTGGTGTCAGAGGTGCTGAGAAGGTGTCAGGGCAGGAGAACTTCTACCTCCCAGTCAGAGCCTGCTGCCTCGGACAGTCCGTGGGATCTGTCAGGGGGACTCCCTTGGTTTCTCTGTGTAGATAAGGAGGAGGATGATGTTCTGCAGAGCAGGGCTTCACTATGCACTGCGCGATGGCCAGTGTAAGGCAGGCCTTTGTCCCGGGACTGGCTGCAGGCTGTGACTGTGGGTGTGCAGCGAGGGGTGCCCATCTCTGTCCTTGCGAGCAGGGTCGCTGCAGCCTAGGGGCTGTGTGCAGGGGCAGGAGCTCTGCCTCCTGCCAGGGTCAGCACTCAGCTATGAGGATGAAAGGCACGGACCCAGAGGTATTTGCCAAGCACATCTGTGTTTGCCTTGCAATTACATGAGGCGAAAGGTCTATCAACATCCTCTTGCCAGTTCCGACGTCCTTGTTCCTTGTCAGTTCCAACATCTTCCAAGTACCAGTCAGGGACGGGTCACTCCTAATTGCCTGCTGTAGTTCCTCCTTCCCATGGTCTCTGACAGTTTCGATGCATTCCAACCCCCACACTCAGCCTGCCCGGGAGCTCCCCACAGTGCTGGGGGAGAAGCTCGGGGGGAAGGAACAACACCTGGCAGGAAAGGAAAGGAAAGGAAAGGAAAAGCGTTCTTGTGCACTGGAGAAGGTGCTGTGTGAGTCAGGGCTGCTCAGAGCTCCACATGACTCTGAGTTCAGAGGGTCCTTCTGAAAGACACTGAGGCAGCATTTGCCTTCAAAGGAAGGATTCTGAGCTCTGATGTTTTCCACTCTTGGTGGGCAGGTTGGGCAGTGGGAGCTGGGAATTTCCTTCTCTGCTTTGGAGAAGGCACCGAGAGTCTTGTCAGGACTTGTGTGAGCTTCTCCTGAGACCCTGCACAGGCAGAGATGCTCCTGGGCAGAGCCCTGCTGCCGGGAGGGGTGTGCAGGGCAGAGCTGAGCACACAGCCCATGGGATGGGCTCTGGGAGCACTGAGAGGGAGCAGAGCTGGGCCCAGAGCAGCAGCTCCTGGCAGGGACAGCTCCAGGCGGCAGAGACATGGGCAGGGAGTGGGGGGAAAGTGCAGCCCAGGCCTGGGGAGGGTGCGTTCAGGCAGCTCTCTTGGTGTCTGGCACTGGAGGTGGCTGCTGGCCATGCTCTGCTGGGCACAGTCCTTTGCTTCTCCCCATGAGACCTCCGTCATCTGCTCTTTGAATCATTGCTCCCCTGCTCTCAGCACAGGATGCTTGGTTGTTATTAAGATCAATCTGTCTTTGAAGGCAACTTAAAAGCACTGCAAGTGGAAGCAGTGGTCAAATGGGAAAGGACTCTTAGTGGCTCTGGACTAAGCTAGAAAGAGCTGAGAACTTCCAACTGTATCAATACTCTTCCCATTTTCAGTCATCCGTAGAATACTTTATACGCCAAAGGAAAAATGTCAGCAGTGTTATACTAGGAAATAAAGAACACAGACAAAATGATTTTTGATGAGAAAATGAACATGAGCCAGCTGTGTGCAGTCGCTTGGGGTATTGTGTGCAGTTCTGGTGTCCTCAACATCAAAAGGACATGGAACTGTTGGAGCAAGTCCAGAGGAGGGCCACAAGGATGATCAGGGGACTGGAGCACCTCCCATATGAAGACAGGCTGAGAAAGTTGGGGCTGTTCAGCCTGGAGAAGAGAAGGCTGCGTGGAGACCTCATAGCAGCCTTCCAGTATCTAAAGGAGGCCTATTAATATGCTGGAGAGGGCCTCTTCACTAGGGACTGTAGTGATAGGACAAGGGGTAACATGCTCAAACATAAACAGAGGAAGTTTAGATTGGATATAAGGAAGAAGTTCTTGACTGTAAGGGTGGTGAGGCACTGGAAGAGGTTGCCCAGGGAAGTCGTGAATGCTCCATCCCTGGCAGTGTTCAAGGCCATTTTGGATAGAGCCTTGGGTGACATGGTTTAGTGTGAGGTGGCCCTGCCCATAGCAGGGGGGTTGGAACTAGATGGTCTTAAGGTCCTTTTCAACCCTAACTATTCTATGATTCTACAATTCTAAGGCCATGCCGAGCCTCTCTTGTGCAGCCCAGACTCATCCGAGTCAGAAGTACAAATAGTGAACTTTACAATCAAGTTGGAATTTATCTGCTATCCCTTGTGATTATCAGAGCTGGACAAAGCACTGCTTCAGAGCAAACCTGACTCCCATCCAACCTGGCCTTGAACACTGCGAAGGATGGGGCAGCCACAGCTTCTCTGCTGGTTAGGGTTCTCTGCTGGGTTAGGGTTAGGGTTAGGGTTTTAGGGGGTTAGGGCGTTAGGGGGTTAGGGCGTTAGGGCGTTAGGGTGTTAGGGTGTTAGGGTGTTAGGGGGTTAGGGTTAGGGTTAGGGTTTTATGGGGTTAGGGTTTTATGGGGTTAGGGTTTTAGGGTTTTAGGGTTTTAGGGTTTTAGTGTTTTAGGGTTAGGGTTAGGGTTAGGGTAAGGGTTAGGGTTAGGTTATATTTGTCTCTATTCCTAAAGTCACCATTGTAGCCTTTAGTTATAAAGTACCTAAGATACAAACCAACACAACTGCAGTATTCAGCGTATGAAGCTTCTCTATTGATTTATGATTTCTAAACACAATCACCTACTGGAACAGTACCTAAAATACAGAACAGCAAAGTTACAAAATTTTAACCTATGTACAAAGGCTTTCTTTGCAAACTACAAACTTTTCAAATATAATCACTGCTAGAACGGTTTCAGAAATTTTCACCCTCCTGTAAATCTGTCACTGGGAGCTCAGCACAAGGGGACAGTCAAGGCCCACGCAAGCCCACTGGGCATTGCGGAAGGCAGGAGGGGTGCTGGCAGGTTCTAGTGATCCCTGTGCCAGGCATTCCCGAAGTCACAGAAATTTCTAAACTGAAAAGTAAGAAAAGAAAATTCAAAATAACTTTTATCTGTTGCCCTTTGCAATCGTCCTGCACTCGGAATCCTAAAATGTGCTGTGCAATCTGCAAGGCTTGACAAATCCCAAAGGTTTTCATGAGCCCCATGGTGTATTTGGATTGAGTCCGTGAACCTCAGGTGCTGAGAGGAGACTGAGGACTGAGGAAAGGTGAGACTGACTGGTCTGTAATTCCCTGGCTCATCCATTTTCCCCTTCTTGAAAAATGGGGTCATATTTCCCTTTCTCCAGTCATCAGGAACTTCACCTGAGTGCCATGATTTTTCAAATATGATGGCCAGTGTCTTAGCAACTTCATTTGCCAGCTCCTTCAGGACCCGCAGATGGATGTCCAGGTCCCATGGACTTGTGTACGTTTAGGTTTTTAAGATGGTCTCAAACCAGATCCTCTCCTACAGTGGGCCTAGGGTCTTAATTCTCACGTTCCCTGTGTCTGCATTCCAAGACTTGGGTGGTGCGGTCAGAGCCTTTGCCAGTGAAGACAGAGGCAAAGAAGTCATGAAGAACCTCAGCCGTCTGCAAATCTAGGGTAGCCAGTTCTCTTGATAGTTTCTGGAGGGGGCCTACGTTGTCCCTACCCTATCTTTCATTTGCAATGTAACTATAGAATCCCTTCCTGTTATCTTTCACACCCCTAGCCAAGTTTAATTCTAACTGGGCCTTAGCTTTCCTAACCTGGTCCATAGCTTCTCAGACAACATCCCTGTATTCTTCCCAGACTGCCTGTCCTTGCTTCCACCTTTTATAAGCCTTTTTTTTCCTTCAGAGTTTCCTCAGCAGCTCCTTATCCATCCAGTCAGGTCTCCTGGCCGTCCTGCTGCATTTCCTTCTAGTTGCGATGCAATACTCTTGAGCTTGTAGTAGGAGATCCTTGAATATCAACCAACAACCTTGGGCTCCCCTGCCCTCTAGGGCTATATCCCATGGAACCTTACTAAGCAGGTTCCTGAAGAGGCCAAAGTCTGCTCTCTTGAAGTCCAGGGCAGTGAGCTCGCTGCACGCTCTTCTCACTGTGCTGAGGATCTCAAATTCGACCATCTCATGATGGCTGCAACCAAGGCTGCTCTGGAGTGTCACATTTCCAATGAGCCCTTCCCTGTTGGTGAGCATGAGGTCTGGCATGGCACCCCTCCTTGTCGGCTCCTCTATTACTTGCAGAAGGAAGTTATCTTCCACACAATCGAGGAACCTCCTGGATTGCTTGTGCTGGGCCGTACCATTGCTCCAACAGATGTCAGGGTGGTTGAAGTCCCCCATGAGAACAAGGGCCTGTGAGCGTGAGGCTCTTCCTATCTGTCTGTAGAGTGCTTCATCCACAGAGTCCTCTTGATCAGGTGGTCTCTAGCAGATGCCCACAGTAATGTCTCCCATGGCTGTTCTCCCTTTAAACCTGACCCATCAACTCTCTGTTGACTGCTCACCTGTCCTCAGACAGAGTTGCATGCTCTGAAGCCATCACAAAGGCCTGGCGGTCACTGTGGAGACACCCATTGTGACGGGGCCCCCACGCTGAGCGTTGGGTATTTAAGGAGCCAGAGCCCTGCAGTAACCAGTGCAGAGGAGACCCCTCCCTCGGGAGGCTGCATTTCCCGTGGCTGCCCTGCGCATCCAGGTACGTGTTCTTTGACTTTGCAATCCTGTTTTAGTGTTGCCTTGAAACACATGGTGGGTGCGTGCTCTAAAGGGAGGAGAAGCTGTCAGGAGATGTGCTGGTGCCATCCCAGCTGTAGGAGCAGGGGATGGGTGAGGAGGAGGCGCTGGGCTTGTTCCTGTGCTTGGAGCTGAGCTCTGCCTGCAGAGGTGCTGGGGGCGAAGCAGGAGCTTTCTGTGTGCAGGAGCTGCTGGTGTCAGAGGTGCTGAGAAGGTGTCAGGGCAGGAGAACTTCTACCTCCCAGTCAGAGCCTGCTGCCTCGGACAGTCCGTGGGATCTGTCAGGGGGACTCCCTTGGTTTCTCTGTGTAGATAAGGAGGAGGATGATGTTCTGCAGAGCAGGGCTTCACTATGCACTGCGCGATGGCCAGTGTAAGGCAGGCCTTTGTCCCGGGACTGGCTGCAGGCTGTGACTGTGGGTGTGCAGCGAGGGGTGCCCATCTCTGTCCTTGCGAGCAGGGTCGCTGCAGCCTAGGGGCTGTGTGCAGGGGCAGGAGCTCTGCCTCCTGCCAGGGTCAGCACTCAGCTATGAGGATGAAAGGCACGGACCCAGAGGTATTTGCCAAGCACATCTGTGTTTGCCTTGCAATTACATGAGGCGAAAGGTCTATCAACATCCTCTTGCCAGTTCCGACGTCCTTGTTCCTTGTCAGTTCCAACATCTTCCAAGTACCAGTCAGGGACGGGTCACTCCTAATTGCCTGCTGTAGTTCCTCCTTCCCATGGTCTCTGACAGTTTCGATGCATTCCAACCCCCACACTCAGCCTGCCCGGGAGCTCCCCACAGTGCTGGGGGAGAAGCTCGGGGGGAAGGAACAACACCTGGCAGGAAAGGAAAGGAAAGGAAAGGAAAAGCGTTCTTGTGCACTGGAGAAGGTGCTGTGTGAGTCAGGGCTGCTCAGAGCTCCACATGACTCTGAGTTCAGAGGGTCCTTCTGAAAGACACTGAGGCAGCATTTGCCTTCAAAGGAAGGATTCTGAGCTCTGATGTTTTCCACTCTTGGTGGGCAGGTTGGGCAGTGGGAGCTGGGAATTTCCTTCTCTGCTTTGGAGAAGGCACCGAGAGTCTTGTCAGGACTTGTGTGAGCTTCTCCTGAGACCCTGCACAGGCAGAGATGCTCCTGGGCAGAGCCCTGCTGCCGGGAGGGGTGTGCAGGGCAGAGCTGAGCACACAGCCCATGGGATGGGCTCTGGGAGCACTGAGAGGGAGCAGAGCTGGGCCCAGAGCAGCAGCTCCTGGCAGGGACAGCTCCAGGCGGCAGAGACATGGGCAGGGAGTGGGGGGAAAGTGCAGCCCAGGCCTGGGGAGGGTGCGTTCAGGCAGCTCTCTTGGTGTCTGGCACTGGAGGTGGCTGCTGGCCATGCTCTGCTGGGCACAGTCCTTTGCTTCTCCCCATGAGACCTCCGTCATCTGCTCTTTGAATCATTGCTCCCCTGCTCTCAGCACAGGATGCTTGGTTGTTATTAAGATCAATCTGTCTTTGAAGGCAACTTAAAAGCACTGCAAGTGGAAGCAGTGGTCAAATGGGAAAGGACTCTTAGTGGCTCTGGACTAAGCTAGAAAGAGCTGAGAACTTCCAACTGTATCAATACTCTTCCCATTTTCAGTCATCCGTAGAATACTTTATACGCCAAAGGAAAAATGTCAGCAGTGTTATACTAGGAAATAAAGAACACAGACAAAATGATTTTTGATGAGAAAATGAACATGAGCCAGCTGTGTGCAGTCGCTTGGGGTATTGTGTGCAGTTCTGGTGTCCTCAACATCAAAAGGACATGGAACTGTTGGAGCAAGTCCAGAGGAGGGCCACAAGGATGATCAGGGGACTGGAGCACCTCCCATATGAAGACAGGCTGAGAAAGTTGGGGCTGTTCAGCCTGGAGAAGAGAAGGCTGCGTGGAGACCTCATAGCAGCCTTCCAGTATCTAAAGGAGGCCTATTAATATGCTGGAGAGGGCCTCTTCACTAGGGACTGTAGTGATAGGACAAGGGGTAACATGCTCAAACATAAACAGAGGAAGTTTAGATTGGATATAAGGAAGAAGTTCTTGACTGTAAGGGTGGTGAGGCACTGGAAGAGGTTGCCCAGGGAAGTCGTGAATGCTCCATCCCTGGCAGTGTTCAAGGCCATTTTGGATAGAGCCTTGGGTGACATGGTTTAGTGTGAGGTGGCCCTGCCCATAGCAGGGGGGTTGGAACTAGATGGTCTTAAGGTCCTTTTCAACCCTAACTATTCTATGATTCTACAATTCTAAGGCCATGCCGAGCCTCTCTTGTGCAGCCCAGACTCATCCGAGTCAGAAGTACAAATAGTGAACTTTACAATCAAGTTGGAATTTATCTGCTATCCCTTGTGATTATCAGAGCTGGACAAAGCACTGCTTCAGAGCAAACCTGACTCCCATCCAACCTGGCCTTGAACACTGCGAAGGATGGGGCAGCCACAGCTTCTCTGCTGGTTAGGGTTCTCTGCTGGGTTAGGGTTAGGGTTAGGGTTTTAGGGGGTTAGGGCGTTAGGGGGTTAGGGCGTTAGGGCGTTAGGGTGTTAGGGTGTTAGGGTGTTAGGGGGTTAGGGTTAGGGTTAGGGTTTTATGGGGTTAGGGTTTTATGGGGTTAGGGTTTTAGGGTTTTAGGGTTTTAGGGTTTTAGTGTTTTAGGGTTAGGGTTAGGGTTAGGGTAAGGGTTAGGGTTAGGTTATATTTGTCTCTATTCCTAAAGTCACCATTGTAGCCTTTAGTTATAAAGTACCTAAGATACAAACCAACACAACTGCAGTATTCAGCGTATGAAGCTTCTCTATTGATTTATGATTTCTAAACACAATCACCTACTGGAACAGTACCATTAAAATACAGAACAGCAAAGTTACAAAATTTTAACCTATGTACAAAGGCTTTCTTTGCAAACTACAAACTTTTCAAATATAATCACTGCTAGAACGGTTTCAGAAATTTTCACCCTCCTGTAAATCTGTCACTGGGAGCTCAGCACAAGGGGACAGTCAAGGCCCACGCAAGCCCACTGGGCATTGCGGAAGGCAGGAGGGGTGCTGGCAGGTTCTAGTGATCCCTGTGCCAGGCATTCCCGAAGTCACAGAAATTTCTAAACTGAAAAGTAAGAAAAGAAAATTCAAAATAACTTTTATCTGTTGCCCTTTGCAATCGTCCTGCACTCGGAATCCTAAAATGTGCTGTGCAATCTGCAAGGCTTGACAAATCCCAAAGGTTTTCATGAGCCCCATGGTGTATTTGGATTGAGTCCGTGAACCTCAGGTGCTGAGAGGAGACTGAGGACTGAGGAAAGGTGAGACTGACTGGTCTGTAATTCCCTGGCTCATCCATTTTCCCCTTCTTGAAAAATGGGGTCATATTTCCCTTTCTCCAGTCATCAGGAACTTCACCTGAGTGCCATGATTTTTCAAATATGATGGCCAGTGTCTTAGCAACTTCATTTGCCAGCTCCTTCAGGACCCGCAGATGGATGTCCAGGTCCCATGGACTTGTGTACGTTTAGGTTTTTAAGATGGTCTCAAACCAGATCCTCTCCTACAGTGGGCCTAGGGTCTTTATTCTCACGTTCCCTGTGTCTGCATTCCAAGACTTGGGTGGTGCGGTCAGAGCCTTTGCCAGTGAAGACAGAGGCAAAGAAGTCATGAAGAACCTCAGCCGTCTGCAAATCTAGGGTAGCCAGTTCTCTTGATAGTTTCTGGAGGGGGCCTACGTTGTCCCTACCCTATCTTTCATTTGCAATGTAACTATAGAATCCCTTCCTGTTATCTTTCACACCCCTAGCCAAGTTTAATTCTAACTGGGCCTTAGCTTTCCTAACCTGGTCCATAGCTTCTCAGACAACATCCCTGTATTCTTCCCAGACTGCCTGTCCTTGCTTCCACCTTTTATAAGCCTTTTTTTTCCTTCAGAGTTTCCTCAGCAGCTCCTTATCCATCCAGTCAGGTCTCCTGGCCGTCCTGCTGCACTTCCTTCTAGTTGCGATGCAATACTCTTGAGCTTGTAGTAGGAGATCCTTGAATATCAACCAACAACCTTGGGCTCCCCTGCCCTCTAGGGCTATATCCCATGGAACCTTACTAAGCAGGTTCCTGAAGAGGCCAAAGTCTGCTCTCTTGAAGTCCAGGGCAGTGAGCTCGCTGCACGCTCTTCTCACTGTGCTGAGGATCTCAAATTCGACCATCTCATGATGGCTGCAACCAAGGCTGCTCTGGAGTGTCACATTTCCAATGAGCCCTTCCCTGTTGGTGAGCATGAGGTCTGGCATGGCACCCCTCCTTGTCGGCTCCTCTATTACTTGCAGAAGGAAGTTATCTTCCACACAATCGAGGAACCTCCTGGATTGCTTGTGCTGGGCCGTACCATTGCTCCAACAGATGTCAGGGTGGTTGAAGTCCCCCATGAGAACAAGGGCCTGTGAGCGTGAGGCTCTTCCTATCTGTCTGTAGAGTGCTTCATCCACAGAGTCCTCTTGATCAGGTGGTCTCTAGCAGATGCCCACAGTAATGTCTCCCATGGCTGTTCTCCCTTTAAACCTGACCCATCAACTCTCTGTTGACTGCTCACCTGTCCTCAGACAGAGTTGCATGCTCTGAAGCCATCACAAAGGCCTGGCGGTCACTGTGGAGACACCCATTGTGACGGGGCCCCCACGCTGAGCGTTGGGTATTTAAGGAGCCAGAGCCCTGCAGTAACCAGTGCAGAGGAGACCCCTCCCTCGGGAGGCTGCATTTCCCGTGGCTGCCCTGCGCATCCAGGTACGTGTTCTTTGACTTTGCAATCCTGTTTTAGTGTTGCCTTGAAACACATGGTGGGTGCGTGCTCTAAAGGGAGGAGAAGCTGTCAGGAGATGTGCTGGTGCCATCCCAGCTGTAGGAGCAGGGGATGGGTGAGGAGGAGGCGCTGGGCTTGTTCCTGTGCTTGGAGCTGAGCTCTGCCTGCAGAGGTGCTGGGGGCGAAGCAGGAGCTTTCTGTGTGCAGGAGCTGCTGGTGTCAGAGGTGCTGAGAAGGTGTCAGGGCAGGAGAACTTCTACCTCCCAGTCAGAGCCTGCTGCCTCGGACAGTCCGTGGGATCTGTCAGGGGGACTCCCTTGGTTTCTCTGTGTAGATAAGGAGGAGGATGATGTTCTGCAGAGCAGGGCTTCACTATGCACTGCGCGATGGCCAGTGTAAGGCAGGCCTTTGTCCCGGGACTGGCTGCAGGCTGTGACTGTGGGTGTGCAGCGAGGGGTGCCCATCTCTGTCCTTGCGAGCAGGGTCGCTGCAGCCTAGGGGCTGTGTGCAGGGGCAGGAGCTCTGCCTCCTGCCAGGGTCAGCACTCAGCTATGAGGATGAAAGGCACGGACCCAGAGGTATTTGCCAAGCACATCTGTGTTTGCCTTGCAATTACATGAGGCGAAAGGTCTATCAACATCCTCTTGCCAGTTCCGACGTCCTTGTTCCTTGCCAGTTCCAACATCTTCCAAGTACCAGTCAGGGACGGGTCACTCCTAATTGCCTGCTGTAGTTCCTCCTTCCCATGGTCTCTGACAGTTTCGATGCATTCCAACCCCCACACTCAGCCTGCCCGGGAGCTCCCCACAGTGCTGGGGGAGAAGCTCGGGGGGAAGGAACAACACCTGGCAGGAAAGGAAAGGAAAGGAAAGGAAAAGCGTTCTTGTGCACTGGAGAAGGTGCTGTGTGAGTCAGGGCTGCTCAGAGCTCCACATGACTCTGAGTTCAGAGGGTCCTTCTGAAAGACACTGAGGCAGCATTTGCCTTCAAAGGAAGGATTCTGAGCTCTGATGTTTTCCACTCTTGGTGGGCAGGTTGGGCAGTGGGAGCTGGGAATTTCCTTCTCTGCTTTGGAGAAGGCACCGAGAGTCTTGTCAGGACTTGTGTGAGCTTCTCCTGAGACCCTGCACAGGCAGAGATGCTCCTGGGCAGAGCCCTGCTGCCGGGAGGGGTGTGCAGGGCAGAGCTGAGCACACAGCCCATGGGATGGGCTCTGGGAGCACTGAGAGGGAGCAGAGCTGGGCCCAGAGCAGCAGCTCCTGGCAGGGACAGCTCCAGGCGGCAGAGACATGGGCAGGGAGTGGGGGGAAAGTGCAGCCCAGGCCTGGGGAGGGTGCGTTCAGGCAGCTCTCTTGGTGTCTGGCACTGGAGGTGGCTGCTGGCCATGCTCTGCTGGGCACAGTCCTTTGCTTCTCCCCATGAGACCTCCGTCATCTGCTCTTTGAATCATTGCTCCCCTGCTCTCAGCACAGGATGCTTGGTTGTTATTAAGATCAATCTGTGGTTGAAGGCAACTTAAAAGCACTGCAAGTGGAAGCAGTGGTCAAATGGGAAAGGACTCTTAGTGGCTCTGGACTAAGCTAGAAAGAGCTGAGAACTTCCAACTGTATCAATACTCTTCCCATTTTCAGTCATCCGTAGAATACTTTATACGCCAAAGGAAAAATGTCAGCAGTGTTATACTAGGAAATAAAGAACACAGACAAAATGATTTTTGATGAGAAAATGAACATGAGCCAGCTGTGTGCAGTCGCTTGGGGTATTGTGTGCAGTTCTGGTGTCCTCAACATCAAAAGGACATGGAACTGTTGGAGCAAGTCCAGAGGAGGGCCACAAGGATGATCAGGGGACTGGAGCACCTCCCATATGAAGACAGGCTGAGAAAGTTGGGGCTGTTCAGCCTGGAGAAGAGAAGGCTGCGTGGAGACCTCATAGCAGCCTTCCAGTATCTAAAGGAGGCCTATTAATATGCTGGAGAGGGCCTCTTCACTAGGGACTGTAGTGATAGGACAAGGGGTAACATGCTCAAACATAAACAGAGGAAGTTTAGATTGGATATAAGGAAGAAGTTCTTGACTGTAAGGGTGGTGAGGCACTGGAAGAGGTTGCCCAGGGAAGTCGTGAATGCTCCATCCCTGGCAGTGTTCAAGGCCATTTTGGATAGAGCCTTGGGTGACATGGTTTAGTGTGAGGTGGCCCTGCCCATAGCAGGGGGGTTGGAACTAGATGGTCTTAAGGTCCTTTTCAACCCTAACTATTCTATGATTCTACAATTCTAAGGCCATGCCGAGCCTCTCTTGTGCAGCCCAGACTCATCCGAGTCAGAAGTACAAATAGTGAACTTTACAATCAAGTTGGAATTTATCTGCTATCCCTTGTGATTATCAGAGCTGGACAAAGCACTGCTTCAGAGCAAACCTGACTCCCATCCAACCTGGCCTTGAACACTGCGAAGGATGGGGCAGCCACAGCTTCTCTGCTGGTTAGGGTTCTCTGCTGGGTTAGGGTTAGGGTTAGGGTTTTAGGGGGTTAGGGCGTTAGGGGGTTAGGGCGTTAGGGCGTTAGGGTGTTAGGGTGTTAGGGTGTTAGGGGGTTAGGGTTAGGGTTAGGGTTTTATGGGGTTAGGGTTTTATGGGGTTAGGGTTTTAGGGTTTTAGGGTTTTAGGGTTTTAGTGTTTTAGGGTTAGGGTTAGGGTTAGGGTAAGGGTTAGGGTTAGGTTATATTTGTCTCTATTCCTAAAGTCACCATTGTAGCCTTTAGTTATAAAGTACCTAAGATACAAACCAACACAACTGCAGTATTCAGCGTATGAAGCTTCTCTATTGATTCATGATTTCTAAACACAATCACCTACTGGAACAGTACCTAAAATACAGAACAGCAAAGTTACAAAATTTTAACCTATGTACAAAGGCTTTCTTTGCAAACTACAAACTTTTCAAATATAATCACTGCTAGAACGGTTTCAGAAATTTTCACCCTCCTGTAAATCTGTCACTGGGAGCTCAGCACAAGGGGACAGTCAAGGCCCACGCAAGCCCACTGGGCATTGCGGAAGGCAGGAGGGGTGCTGGCAGGTTCTAGTGATCCCTGTGCCAGGCATTCCCGAAGTCACAGAAATTTCTAAACTGAAAAGTAAGAAAAGAAAATTCAAAATAACTTTTATCTGTTGCCCTTTGCAATCGTCCTGCACTCGGAATCCTAAAATGTGCTGTGCAATCTGCAAGGCTTGACAAATCCCAAAGGTTTTCATGAGCCCCATGGTGTATTTGGATTGAGTCCGTGAAGCTCAGGTGCTGAGAGGAGACTGAGGACTGAGGAAAGGTGAGACTGACTGGTCTGTAATTCCCTGGCTCATCCATTTTCCCCTTCTTGAAAAATGGGGTCATATTTCCCTTTCTCCAGTCATCAGGAACTTCACCTGAGTGCCATGATTTTTCAAATATGATGGCCAGTGTCTTAGCAACTTCATTTGCCAGCTCCTTCAGGACCCGCAGATGGATGTCCAGGTCCCATGGACTTGTGTACGTTTAGGTTTTTAAGATGGTCTCAAACCAGATCCTCTCCTACAGTGGGCCTAGGGTCTTTATTCTCACGTTCCCTGTGTCTGCATTCCAAGACTTGGGTGGTGCGGTCAGAGCCTTTGCCAGTGAAGACAGAGGCAAAGAAGTCATGAAGAACCTCAGCCGTCTGCAAATCTAGGGTAGCCAGTTCTCTTGATAGTTTCTGGAGGGGGCCTACGTTGTCCCTACCCTATCTTTCATTTGCAATGTAACTATAGAATCCCTTCCTGTTATCTTTCACACCCCTAGCCAAGTTTAATTCTAACTGGGCCTTAGCTTTCCTAACCTGGTCCATAGCTTCTCAGACAACATCCCTGTATTCTTCCCAGACTGCCTGTCCTTGCTTCCACCTTTTATAAGCCTTTTTTTTCCTTCAGAGTTTCCTCAGCAGCTCCTTATCCATCCAGTCAGGTCTCCTGGCCGTCCTGCTGCATTTCCTTCTAGTTGCGATGCAATACTCTTGAGCTTGTAGTAGGAGATCCTTGAATATCAACCAACAACCTTGGGCTCCCCTGCCCTCTAGGGCTATATCCCATGGAACCTTACTAAGCAGGTTCCTGAAGAGGCCAAAGTCTGCTCTCTTGAAGTCCAGGGCAGTGAGCTCGCTGCACGCTCTTCTCACTGTGCTGAGGATCTCAAATTCGACCATCTCATGATGGCTGCAACCAAGGCTGCTCTGGAGTGTCACATTTCCAATGAGCCCTTCCCTGTTGGTGAGCATGAGGTCTGGCATGGCACCCCTCCTTGTCGGCTCCTCTATTACTTGCAGAAGGAAGTTATCTTCCACACAATCGAGGAACCTCCTGGATTGCTTGTGCTGGGCCGTACCATTGCTCCAACAGATGTCAGGGTGGTTGAAGTCCCCCATGAGAACAAGGGCCTGTGAGCGTGAGGCTCTTCCTATCTGTCTGTAGAGTGCTTCATCCACAGAGTCCTCTTGATCAGGTGGTCTCTAGCAGATGCCCACAGTAATGTCTCCCATGGCTGTTCTCCCTTTAAACCTGACCCATCAACTCTCTGTTGACTGCTCACCTGTCCTCAGACAGAGTTGCATGCTCTGAAGCCATCACAAAGGCCTGGCGGTCACTGTGGAGACACCCATTGTGACGGGGCCCCCACGCTGAGCGTTGGGTATTTAAGGAGCCAGAGCCCTGCAGTAACCAGTGCAGAGGAGACCCCTCCCTCGGGAGGCTGCATTTCCCGTGGCTGCCCTGCGCATCCAGGTACGTGTTCTTTGACTTTGCAATCCTGTTTTAGTGTTGCCTTGAAACACATGGTGGGTGCGTGCTCTAAAGGGAGGAGAAGCTGTCAGGAGATGTGCTGGTGCCATCCCAGCTGTAGGAGCAGGGGATGGGTGAGGAGGAGGCGCTGGGCTTGTTCCTGTGCTTGGAGCTGAGCTCTGCCTGCAGAGGTGCTGGGGGCGAAGCAGGAGCTTTCTGTGTGCAGGAGCTGCTGGTGTCAGAGGTGCTGAGAAGGTGTCAGGGCAGGAGAACTTCTACCTCCCAGTCAGAGCCTGCTGCCTCGGACAGTCCGTGGGATCTGTCAGGGGGACTCCCTTGGTTTCTCTGTGTAGATAAGGAGGAGGATGATGTTCTGCAGAGCAGGGCTTCACTATGCACTGCGCGATGGCCAGTGTAAGGCAGGCCTTTGTCCCGGGACTGGCTGCAGGCTGTGACTGTGGGTGTGCAGCGAGGGGTGCCCATCTCTGTCCTTGCGAGCAGGGTCGCTGCAGCCTAGGGGCTGTGTGCAGGGGCAGGAGCTCTGCCTCCTGCCAGGGTCAGCACTCAGCTATGAGGATGAAAGGCACGGACCCAGAGGTATTTGCCAAGCACATCTGTGTTTGCCTTGCAATTACATGAGGCGAAAGGTCTATCAACATCCTCTTGCCAGTTCCGACGTCCTTGTTCCTTGCCAGTTCCAACATCTTCCAAGTACCAGTCAGGGACGGGTCACTCCTAATTGCCTGCTGTAGTTCCTCCTTCCCATGGTCTCTGACAGTTTCGATGCATTCCAACCCCCACACTCAGCCTGCCCGGGAGCTCCCCACAGTGCTGGGGGAGAAGCTCGGGGGGAAGGAACAACACCTGGCAGGAAAGGAAAGGAAAGGAAAGGAAAAGCGTTCTTGTGCACTGGAGAAGGTGCTGTGTGAGTCAGGGCTGCTCAGAGCTCCACATGACTCTGAGTTCAGAGGGTCCTTCTGAAAGACACTGAGGCAGCATTTGCCTTCAAAGGAAGGATTCTGAGCTCTGATGTTTTCCACTCTTGGTGGGCAGGTTGGGCAGTGGGAGCTGGGAATTTCCTTCTCTGCTTTGGAGAAGGCACCGAGAGTCTTGTCAGGACTTGTGTGAGCTTCTCCTGAGACCCTGCACAGGCAGAGATGCTCCTGGGCAGAGCCCTGCTGCCGGGAGGGGTGTGCAGGGCAGAGCTGAGCACACAGCCCATGGGATGGGCTCTGGGAGCACTGAGAGGGAGCAGAGCTGGGCCCAGAGCAGCAGCTCCTGGCAGGGACAGCTCCAGGCGGCAGAGACATGGGCAGGGAGTGGGGGGAAAGTGCAGCCCAGGCCTGGGGAGGGTGCGTTCAGGCAGCTCTCTTGGTGTCTGGCACTGGAGGTGGCTGCTGGCCATGCTCTGCTGGGCACAGTCCTTTGCTTCTCCCCATGAGACCTCCGTCATCTGCTCTTTGAATCATTGCTCCCCTGCTCTCAGCACAGGATGCTTGGTTGTTATTAAGATCAATCTGTCTTTGAAGGCAACTTAAAAGCACTGCAAGTGGAAGCAGTGGTCAAATGGGAAAGGACTCTTAGTGGCTCTGGACTAAGCTAGAAAGAGCTGAGAACTTCCAACTGTATCAATACTCTTCCCATTTTCAGTCATCCGTAGAATACTTTATACGCCAAAGGAAAAATGTCAGCAGTGTTATACTAGGAAATAAAGAACACAGACAAAATGATTTTTGATGAGAAAATGAACATGAGCCAGCTGTGTGCAGTCGCTTGGGGTATTGTGTGCAGTTCTGGTGTCCTCAACATCAAAAGGACATGGAACTGTTGGAGCAAGTCCAGAGGAGGGCCACAAGGATGATCAGGGGACTGGAGCACCTCCCATATGAAGACAGGCTGAGAAAGTTGGGGCTGTTCAGCCTGGAGAAGAGAAGGCTGCGTGGAGACCTCATAGCAGCCTTCCAGTATCTAAAGGAGGCCTATTAATATGCTGGAGAGGGCCTCTTCACTAGGGACTGTAGTGATAGGACAAGGGGTAACATGCTCAAACATAAACAGAGGAAGTTTAGATTGGATATAAGGAAGAAGTTCTTGACTGTAAGGGTGGTGAGGCACTGGAAGAGGTTGCCCAGGGAAGTCGTGAATGCTCCATCCCTGGCAGTGTTCAAGGCCATTTTGGATAGAGCCTTGGGTGACATGGTTTAGTGTGAGGTGGCCCTGCCCATAGCAGGGGGGTTGGAACTAGATGGTCTTAAGGTCCTTTTCAACCCTAACTATTCTATGATTCTACAATTCTAAGGCCATGCCGAGCCTCTCTTGTGCAGCCCAGACTCATCCGAGTCAGAAGTACAAATAGTGAACTTTACAATCAAGTTGGAATTTATCTGCTATCCCTTGTGATTATCAGAGCTGGACAAAGCACTGCTTCAGAGCAAACCTGACTCCCATCCAACCTGGCCTTGAACACTGCGAAGGATGGGGCAGCCACAGCTTCTCTGCTGGTTAGGGTTCTCTGCTGGGTTAGGGTTAGGGTTAGGGTTTTAGGGGGTTAGGGCGTTAGGGGGTTAGGGCGTTAGGGCGTTAGGGTGTTAGGGTGTTAGGGTGTTAGGGGGTTAGGGTTAGGGTTAGGGTTTTATGGGGTTAGGGTTTTATGGGGTTAGGGTTTTAGGGTTTTAGGGTTTTAGGGTTTTAGTGTTTTAGGGTTAGGGTTAGGGTTAGGGTAAGGGTTAGGGTTAGGTTATATTTGTCTCTATTCCTAAAGTCACCATTGTAGCCTTTAGTTATAAAGTACCTAAGATACAAACCAACACAACTGCAGTATTCAGCGTATGAAGCTTCTCTATTGATTTATGATTTCTAAACACAATCACCTACTGGAACAGTACCTAAAATACAGAACAGCAAAGTTACAAAATTTTAACCTATGTACAAAGGCTTTCTTTGCAAACTACAAACTTTTCAAATATAATCACTGCTAGAACGGTTTCAGAAATTTTCACCCTCCTGTAAATCTGTCACTGGGAGCTCAGCACAAGGGGACAGTCAAGGCCCACGCAAGCCCACTGGGCATTGCGGAAGGCAGGAGGGGTGCTGGCAGGTTCTAGTGATCCCTGTGCCAGGCATTCCCGAAGTCACAGAAATTTCAAAACTGAAAAGTAAGAAAAGAAAATTCAAAATAACTTTTATCTGTTGCCCTTTGCAATCGTCCTGCACTCGGAATCCTAAAATGTGCTGTGCAATCTGCAAGGCTTGACAAATCCCAAAGGTTTTCATGAGCCCCATGGTGTATTTGGATTGAGTCCGTGAACCTCAGGTGCTGAGAGGAGACTGAGGACTGAGGAAAGGTGAGACTGACTGGTCTGTAATTCCCTGGCTCATCCATTTTCCCCTTCTTGAAAAATGGGGTCATATTTCCCTTTCTCCAGTCATCAGGAACTTCACCTGAGTGCCATGATTTTTCAAATATGATGGCCAGTGTCTTAGCAACTTCATTTGCCAGCTCCTTCAGGACCCGCAGATGGATGTCCAGGTCCCATGGACTTGTGTACGTTTAGGTTTTTAAGATGGTCTCAAACCAGATCCTCTCCTACAGTGGGCCTAGGGTCTTTATTCTCACGTTCCCTGTGTCTGCATTCCAAGACTTGGGTGGTGCGGTCAGAGCCTTTGCCAGTGAAGACAGAGGCAAAGAAGTCATGAAGAACCTCAGCCGTCTGCAAATCTAGGGTAGCCAGTTCTCTTGATAGTTTCTGGAGGGGGCCTACGTTGTCCCTACCCTATCTTTCATTTGCAATGTAACTATAGAATCCCTTCCTGTTATCTTTCACACCCCTAGCCAAGTTTAATTCTAACTGGGCCTTAGCTTTCCTAACCTGGTCCATAGCTTCTCAGACAACATCCCTGTATTCTTCCCAGACTGCCTGTCCTTGCTTCCACCTTTTATAAGCCTTTTTTTTCCTTCAGAGTTTCCTCAGCAGCTCCTTATCCATCCAGTCAGGTCTCCTGGCCGTCCTGCTGCATTTCCTTCTAGTTGCGATGCAATACTCTTGAGCTTGTAGTAGGAGATCCTTGAATATCAACCAACAACCTTGGGCTCCCCTGCCCTCTAGGGCTATATCCCATGGAACCTTACTAAGCAGGTTCCTGAAGAGGCCAAAGTCTGCTCTCTTGAAGTCCAGGGCAGTGAGCTCGCTGCACGCTCTTCTCACTGTGCTGAGGATCTCAAATTCGACCATCTCATGATGGCTGCAACCAAGGCTGCTCTGGAGTGTCACATTTCCAATGAGCCCTTCCCTGTTGGTGAGCATGAGGTCTGGCATGGCACCCCTCCTTGTCGGCTCCTCTATTACTTGCAGAAGGAAGTTATCTTCCACACAATCGAGGAACCTCCTGGATTGCTTGTGCTGGGCCGTACCATTGCTCCAACAGATGTCAGGGTGGTTGAAGTCCCCCATGAGAACAAGGGCCTGTGAGCGTGAGGCTCTTCCTATCTGTCTGTAGAGTGCTTCATCCACAGAGTCCTCTTGATCAGGTGGTCTCTAGCAGATGCCCACAGTAATGTCTCCCATGGCTGTTCTCCCTTTAAACCTGACCCATCAACTCTCTGTTGACTGCTCACCTGTCCTCAGACAGAGTTGCATGCTCTGAAGCCATCACAAAGGCCTGGCGGTCACTGTGGAGACACCCATTGTGACGGGGCCCCCACGCTGAGCGTTGGGTATTTAAGGAGCCAGAGCCCTGCAGTAACCAGTGCAGAGGAGACCCCTCCCTCGGGAGGCTGCATTTCCCGTGGCTGCCCTGCGCATCCAGGTACGTGTTCTTTGACTTTGCAATCCTGTTTTAGTGTTGCCTTGAAACACATGGTGGGTGCGTGCTCTAAAGGGAGGAGAAGCTGTCAGGAGATGTGCTGGTGCCATCCCAGCTGTAGGAGCAGGGGATGGGTGAGGAGGAGGCGCTGGGCTTGTTCCTGTGCTTGGAGCTGAGCTCTGCCTGCAGAGGTGCTGGGGGCGAAGCAGGAGCTTTCTGTGTGCAGGAGCTGCTGGTGTCAGAGGTGCTGAGAAGGTGTCAGGGCAGGAGAACTTCTACCTCCCAGTCAGAGCCTGCTGCCTCGGACAGTCCGTGGGATCTGTCAGGGGGACTCCCTTGGTTTCTCTGTGTAGATAAGGAGGAGGATGATGTTCTGCAGAGCAGGGCTTCACTATGCACTGCGCGATGGCCAGTGTAAGGCAGGCCTTTGTCCCGGGACTGGCTGCAGGCTGTGACTGTGGGTGTGCAGCGAGGGGTGCCCATCTCTGTCCTTGCGAGCAGGGTCGCTGCAGCCTAGGGGCTGTGTGCAGGGGCAGGAGCTCTGCCTCCTGCCAGGGTCAGCACTCAGCTATGAGGATGAAAGGCACGGACCCAGAGGTATTTGCCAAGCACATCTGTGTTTGCCTTGCAATTACATGAGGCGAAAGGTCTATCAACATCCTCTTGCCAGTTCCGACGTCCTTGTTCCTTGTCAGTTCCAACATCTTCCAAGTACCAGTCAGGGACGGGTCACTCCTAATTGCCTGCTGTAGTTCCTCCTTCCCATGGTCTCTGACAGTTTCGATGCATTCCAACCCCCACACTCAGCCTGCCCGGGAGCTCCCCACAGTGCTGGGGGAGAAGCTCGGGGGGAAGGAACAACACCTGGCAGGAAAGGAAAGGAAAGGAAAGGAAAGGAAAAGCGTTCTTGTGCACTGGAGAAGGTGCTGTGTGAGTCAGGGCTGCTCAGAGCTCCACATGACTCTGAGTTCAGAGGGTCCTTCTGAAAGACACTGAGGCAGCATTTGCCTTCAAAGGAAGGATTCTGAGCTCTGATGTTTTCCACTCTTGGTGGGCAGGTTGGGCAGTGGGAGCTGGGAATTTCCTTCTCTGCTTTGGAGAAGGCACCGAGAGTCTTGTCAGGACTTGTGTGAGCTTCTGCTGAGACCCTGCACAGGCAGAGATGCTCCTGGGCAGAGCCCTGCTGCCGGGAGGGGTGTGCAGGGCAGAGCTGAGCACACAGCCCATGGGATGGGCTCTGGGAGCACTGAGAGGGAGCAGAGCTGGGCCCAGAGCAGCAGCTCCTGGCAGGGACAGCTCCAGGCGGCAGAGACATGGGCAGGGAGTGGGGGGAAAGTGCAGCCCAGGCCTGGGGAGGGTGCGTTCAGGCAGCTCTCTTGGTGTCTGGCACTGGAGGTGGCTGCTGGCCATGCTCTGCTGGGCACAGTCCTTTGCTTCTCCCCATGAGACCTCCGTCATCTGCTCTTTGAATCATTGCTCCCCTGCTCTCAGCACAGGATGCTTGGTTGTTATTAAGATCAATCTGTCTTTGAAGGCAACTTAAAAGCACTGCAAGTGGAAGCAGTGGTCAAATGGGAAAGGACTCTTAGTGGCTCTGGACTAAGCTAGAAAGAGCTGAGAACTTCCAACTGTATCAATACTCTTCCCATTTTCAGTCATCCGTAGAATACTTTATACGCCAAAGGAAAAATGTCAGCAGTGTTATACTAGGAAATAAAGAACACAGACAAAATGATTTTTGATGAGAAAATGAACATGAGCCAGCTGTGTGCAGTCGCTTGGGGTATTGTGTGCAGTTCTGGTGTCCTCAACATCAAAAGGACATGGAACTGTTGGAGCAAGTCCAGAGGAGGGCCACAAGGATGATCAGGGGACTGGAGCACCTCCCATATGAAGACAGGCTGAGAAAGTTGGGGCTGTTCAGCCTGGAGAAGAGAAGGCTGCGTGGAGACCTCATAGCAGCCTTCCAGTATCTAAAGGAGGCCTATTAATATGCTGGAGAGGGCCTCTTCACTAGGGACTGTAGTGATAGGACAAGGGGTAACATGCTCAAACATAAACAGAGGAAGTTTAGATTGGATATAAGGAAGAAGTTCTTGACTGTAAGGGTGGTGAGGCACTGGAAGAGGTTGCCCAGGGAAGTCGTGAATGCTCCATCCCTGGCAGTGTTCAAGGCCATTTTGGATAGAGCCTTGGGTGACATGGTTTAGTGTGAGGTGGCCCTGCCCATAGCAGGGGGGTTGGAACTAGATGGTCTTAAGGTCCTTTTCAACCCTAACTATTCTATGATTCTACAATTCTAAGGCCATGCCGAGCCTCTCTTGTGCAGCCCAGACTCATCCGAGTCAGAAGTACAAATAGTGAACTTTACAATCAAGTTGGAATTTATCTGCTATCCCTTGTGATTATCAGAGCTGGACAAAGCACTGCTTCAGAGCAAACCTGACTCCCATCCAACCTGGCCTTGAACACTGCGAAGGATGGGGCAGCCACAGCTTCTCTGCTGGTTAGGGTTCTCTGCTGGGTTAGGGTTAGGGTTAGGGTTTTAGGGGGTTAGGGCGTTAGGGGGTTAGGGCGTTAGGGCGTTAGGGTGTTAGGGTGTTAGGGTGTTAGGGGGTTAGGGTTAGGGTTAGGGTTTTATGGGGTTAGGGTTTTATGGGGTTAGGGTTTTAGGGTTTTAGGGTTTTAGGGTTTTAGTGTTTTAGGGTTAGGGTTAGGGTTAGGGTAAGGGTTAGGGTTAGGTTATATTTGTCTCTATTCCTAAAGTCACCATTGTAGCCTTTAGTTATAAAGTACCTAAGATACAAACCAACACAACTGCAGTATTCAGCGTATGAAGCTTCTCTATTGATTTATGATTTCTAAACACAATCACCTACTGGAACAGTACCATTAAAATACAGAACAGCAAAGTTACAAAATTTTAACCTATGTACAAAGGCTTTCTTTGCAAACTACAAACTTTTCAAATATAATCACTGCTAGAACGGTTTCAGAAATTTTCACCCTCCTGTAAATCTGTCACTGGGAGCTCAGCACAAGGGGACAGTCAAGGCCCACGCAAGCCCACTGGGCATTGCGGAAGGCAGGAGGGGTGCTGGCAGGTTCTAGTGATCCCTGTGCCAGGCATTCCCGAAGTCACAGAAATTTCTAAACTGAAAAGTAAGAAAAGAAAATTCAAAATAACTTTTATCTGTTGCCCTTTGCAATCGTCCTGCACTCGGAATCCTAAAATGTGCTGTGCAATCTGCAAGGCTTGACAAATCCCAAAGGTTTTCATGAGCCCCATGGTGTATTTGGATTGAGTCCGTGAAGCTCAGGTGCTGAGAGGAGACTGAGGACTGAGGAAAGGTGAGACTGACTGGTCTGTAATTCCCTGGCTCATCCATTTTCCCCTTCTTGAAAAATGGGGTCATATTTCCCTTTCTCCAGTCATCAGGAACTTCACCTGAGTGCCATGATTTTTCAAATATGATGGCCAGTGTCTTAGCAACTTCATTTGCCAGCTCCTTCAGGACCCGCAGATGGATGTCCAGGTCCCATGGACTTGTGTACGTTTAGGTTTTTAAGATGGTCTCAAACCAGATCCTCTCCTACAGTGGGCCTAGGGTCTTTATTCTCACGTTCCCTGTGTCTGCATTCCAAGACTTGGGTGGTGCGGTCAGAGCCTTTGCCAGTGAAGACAGAGGCAAAGAAGTCATGAAGAACCTCAGCCGTCTGCAAATCTAGGGTAGCCAGTTCTCTTGATAGTTTCTGGAGGGGGCCTACGTTGTCCCTACCCTATCTTTCATTTGCAATGTAACTATAGAATCCCTTCCTGTTATCTTTCACACCCCTAGCCAAGTTTAATTTTAACTGGGCCTTAGCTTTCCTAACCTGGTCCATAGCTTCTCAGACAACATCCCTGTATTCTTCCCAGACTGCCTGTCCTTGCTTCCACCTTTTATAAGCCTTTTTTTTCCTTCAGAGTTTCCTCAGCAGCTCCTTATCCATCCAGTCAGGTCTCCTGGCCGTCCTGCTGCACTTCCTTCTAGTTGCGATGCAATACTCTTGAGCTTGTAGTAGGAGATCCTTGAATATCAACCAACAACCTTGGGCTCCCCTGCCCTCTAGGGCTATATCCCATGGAACCTTACTAAGCAGGTTCCTGAAGAGGCCAAAGTCTGCTCTCTTGAAGTCCAGGGCAGTGAGCTCGCTGCACGCTCTTCTCACTGTGCTGAGGATCTCAAATTCGACCATCTCATGATGGCTGCAACCAAGGCTGCTCTGGAGTGTCACATTTCCAATGAGCCCTTCCCTGTTGGTGAGCATGAGGTCTGGCATGGCACCCCTCCTTGTCGGCTCCTCTATTACTTGCAGAAGGAAGTTATCTTCCACACAATCGAGGAACCTCCTGGATTGCTTGTGCTGGGCCGTACCATTGCTCCAACAGATGTCAGGGTGGTTGAAGTCCCCCATGAGAACAAGGGCCTGTGAGCGTGAGGCTCTTCCTATCTGTCTGTAGAGTGCTTCATCCACAGAGTCCTCTTGATCAGGTGGTCTCTAGCAGATGCCCACAGTAATGTCTCCCATGGCTGTTCTCCCTTTAAACCTGACCCATCAACTCTCTGTTGACTGCTCACCTGTCCTCAGACAGAGTTGCATGCTCTGAAGCCATCACAAAGGCCTGGCGGTCACTGTGGAGACACCCATTGTGACGGGGCCCCCACGCTGAGCGTTGGGTATTTAAGGAGCCAGAGCCCTGCAGTAACCAGTGCAGAGGAGACCCCTCCCTCGGGAGGCTGCATTTCCCGTGGCTGCCCTGCGCATCCAGGTACGTGTTCTTTGACTTTGCAATCCTGTTTTAGTGTTGCCTTGAAACACATGGTGGGTGCGTGCTCTAAAGGGAGGAGAAGCTGTCAGGAGATGTGCTGGTGCCATCCCAGCTGTAGGAGCAGGGGATGGGTGAGGAGGAGGCGCTGGGCTTGTTCCTGTGCTTGGAGCTGAGCTCTGCCTGCAGAGGTGCTGGGGGCGAAGCAGGAGCTTTCTGTGTGCAGGAGCTGCTGGTGTCAGAGGTGCTGAGAAGGTGTCAGGGCAGGAGAACTTCTACCTCCCAGTCAGAGCCTGCTGCCTCGGACAGTCCGTGGGATCTGTCAGGGGGACTCCCTTGGTTTCTCTGTGTAGATAAGGAGGAGGATGATGTTCTGCAGAGCAGGGCTTCACTATGCACTGCGCGATGGCCAGTGTAAGGCAGGCCTTTGTCCCGGGACTGGCTGCAGGCTGTGACTGTGGGTGTGCAGTGAGGGGTGCCCATCTCTGTCCTTGCGAGCAGGGTCGCTGCAGCCTAGGGGCTGTGTGCAGGGGCAGGAGCTCTGCCTCCTGCCAGGGTCAGCACTCAGCTATGAGGATGAAAGGCACGGACCCAGAGGTATTTGCCAAGCACATCTGTGTTTGCCTTGCAATTACATGAGGCGAAAGGTCTATCAACATCCTCTTGCCAGTTCCGACGTCCTTGTTCCTTGTCAGTTCCAACATCTTCCAAGTACCAGTCAGGGACGGGTCACTCCTAATTGCCTGCTGTAGTTCCTCCTTCCCATGGTCTCTGACAGTTTCGATGCATTCCAACCCCCACACTCAGCCTGCCCGGGAGCTCCCCACAGTGCTGGGGGAGAAGCTCGGGGGGAAGGAACAACACCTGGCAGGAAAGGAAAGGAAAGGAAAAGCGTTCTTGTGCACTGGAGAAGGTGCTGTGTGAGTCAGGGCTGCTCAGAGCTCCACATGACTCTGAGTTCAGAGGGTCCTTCTGAAAGACACTGAGGCAGCATTTGCCTTCAAAGGAAGGATTCTGAGCTCTGATGTTTTCCACTCTTGGTGGGCAGGTTGGGCAGTGGGAGCTGGGAATTTCCTTCTCTGCTTTGGAGAAGGCACCGAGAGTCTTGTCAGGACTTGTGTGAGCTTCTCCTGAGACCCTGCACAGGCAGAGATGCTCCTGGGCAGAGCCCTGCTGCCGGGAGGGGTGTGCAGGGCAGAGCTGAGCACACAGCCCATGGGATGGGCTCTGGGAGCACTGAGAGGGAGCAGAGCTGGGCCCAGAGCAGCAGCTCCTGGCAGGGACAGCTCCAGGCGGCAGAGACATGGGCAGGGAGTGGGGGGAAAGTGCAGCCCAGGCCTGGGGAGGGTGCGTTCAGGCAGCTCTCTTGGTGTCTGGCACTGGAGGTGGCTGCTGGCCATGCTCTGCTGGGCACAGTCCTTTGCTTCTCCCCATGAGACCTCCGTCATCTGCTCTTTGAATCATTGCTCCCCTGCTCTCAGCACAGGATGCTTGGTTGTTATTAAGATCAATCTGTCGTTGAAGGCAACTTAAAAGCACTGCAAGTGGAAGCAGTGGTCAAATGGGAAAGGACTCTTAGTGGCTCTGGACTAAGCTAGAAAGAGCTGAGAACTTCCAACTGTATCAATACTCTTCCCATTTTCAGTCATCCGTAGAATACTTTATACGCCAAAGGAAAAATGTCAGCAGTGTTATACTAGGAAATAAAGAACACAGACAAAATGATTTTTGATGAGAAAATGAACATGAGCCAGCTGTGTGCAGTCGCTTGGGGTATTGTGTGCAGTTCTGGTGTCCTCAACATCAAAAGGACATGGAACTGTTGGAGCAAGTCCAGAGGAGGGCCACAAGGATGATCAGGGGACTGGAGCACCTCCCATATGAAGACAGGCTGAGAAAGTTGGGGCTGTTCAGCCTGGAGAAGAGAAGGCTGCGTGGAGACCTCATAGCAGCCTTCCAGTATCTAAAGGAGGCCTATTAATATGCTGGAGAGGGCCTCTTCACTAGGGACTGTAGTGATAGGACAAGGGGTAACATGCTCAAACATAAACAGAGGAAGTTTAGATTGGATATAAGGAAGAAGTTCTTGACTGTAAGGGTGGTGAGGCACTGGAAGAGGTTGCCCAGGGAAGTCGTGAATGCTCCATCCCTGGCAGTGTTCAAGGCCATTTTGGATAGAGCCTTGGGTGACATGGTTTAGTGTGAGGTGGCCCTGCCCATAGCAGGGGGGTTGGAACTAGATGGTCTTAAGGTCCTTTTCAACCCTAACTATTCTATGATTCTACAATTCTAAGGCCATGCCGAGCCTCTCTTGTGCAGCCCAGACTCATCCGAGTCAGAAGTACAAATAGTGAACTTTACAATCAAGTTGGAATTTATCTGCTATCCCTTGTGATTATCAGAGCTGGACAAAGCACTGCTTCAGAGCAAACCTGACTCCCATCCAACCTGGCCTTGAACACTGCGAAGGATGGGGCAGCCACAGCTTCTCTGCTGGTTAGGGTTCTCTGCTGGGTTAGGGTTAGGGTTAGGGTTTTAGGGGGTTAGGGCGTTAGGGGGTTAGGGCGTTAGGGCGTTAGGGTGTTAGGGGGTTAGGGTGTTAGGGGGTTAGGGTTAGGGTTAGGGTTTTATGGGGTTAGGGTTTTATGGGGTTAGGGTTTTAGGGTTTTAGGGTTTTAGTGTTTTAGGGTTAGGGTTAGGGTTAGGGTAAGGGTTAGGGTTAGGTTATATTTGTCTCTATTCCTAAAGTCACCATTGTAGCCTTTAGTTATAAAGTACCTAAGATACAAACCAACACAACTGCAGTATTCAGCGTATGAAGCTTCTCTATTGATTTATGATTTCTAAACACAATCACCTACTGGAACAGTACCTAAAATACAGAACAGCAAAGTTACAAAATTTTAACCTATGTACAAAGGCTTTCTTTGCAAACTACAAACTTTTCAAATATAATCACTGCTAGAACGGTTTCAGAAATTTTCACCCTCCTGTAAATCTGTCACTGGGAGCTCAGCACAAGGGGACAGTCAAGGCCCACGCAAGCCCACTGGGCATTGCGGAAGGCAGGAGGGGTGCTGGCAGGTTCTAGTGATCCCTGTGCCAGGCATTCCCGAAGTCACAGAAATTTCTAAACTGAAAAGTAAGAAAAGAAAATTCAAAATAACTTTTATCTGTTGCCCTTTGCAATCGTCCTGCACTCGGAATCCTAAAATGTGCTGTGCAATCTGCAAGGCTTGACAAATCCCAAAGGTTTTCATGAGCCCCATGGTGTATTTGGATTGAGTCCGTGAAGCTCAGGTGCTGAGAGGAGACTGAGGACTGAGGAAAGGTGAGACTGACTGGTCTGTAATTCCCTGGCTCATCCATTTTCCCCTTCTTGAAAAATGGGGTCATATTTCCCTTTCTCCAGTCATCAGGAACTTCACCTGAGTGCCATGATTTTTCAAATATGATGGCCAGTGTCTTAGCAACTTCATTTGCCAGCTCCTTCAGGACCCGCAGATGGATGTCCAGGTCCCATGGACTTGTGTACGTTTAGGTTTTTAAGATGGTCTCAAACCAGATCCTCTCCTACAGTGGGCCTAGGGTCTTTATTCTCACGTTCCCTGTGTCTGCATTCCAAGACTTGGGTGGTGCGGTCAGAGCCTTTGCCAGTGAAGACAGAGGCAAAGAAGTCATGAAGAACCTCAGCCGTCTGCAAATCTAGGGTAGCCAGTTCTCTTGATAGTTTCTGGAGGGGGCCTACGTTGTCCCTACCCTATCTTTCATTTGCAATGTAACTATAGAATCCCTTCCTGTTATCTTTCACACCCCTAGCCAAGTTTAATTCTAACTGGGCCTTAGCTTTCCTAACCTGGTCCATAGCTTCTCAGACAACATCCCTGTATTCTTCCCAGACTGCCTGTCCTTGCTTCCACCTTTTATAAGCCTTTTTTTTCCTTCAGAGTTTCCTCAGCAGCTCCTTATCCATCCAGTCAGGTCTCCTGGCCGTCCTGCTGCATTTCCTTCTAGTTGCGATGCAATACTCTTGAGCTTGTAGTAGGAGATCCTTGAATATCAACCAACAACCTTGGGCTCCCCTGCCCTCTAGGGCTATATCCCATGGAACCTTACTAAGCAGGTTCCTGAAGAGGCCAAAGTCTGCTCTCTTGAAGTCCAGGGCAGTGAGCTCGCTGCACGCTCTTCTCACTGTGCTGAGGATCTCAAATTCGACCATCTCATGATGGCTGCAACCAAGGCTGCTCTGGAGTGTCACATTTCCAATGAGCCCTTCCCTGTTGGTGAGCATGAGGTCTGGCATGGCACCCCTCCTTGTCGGCTCCTCTATTACTTGCAGAAGGAAGTTATCTTCCACACAATCGAGGAACCTCCTGGATTGCTTGTGCTGGGCCGTACCATTGCTCCAACAGATGTCAGGGTGGTTGAAGTCCCCCATGAGAACAAGGGCCTGTGAGCGTGAGGCTCTTCCTATCTGTCTGTAGAGTGCTTCATCCACAGAGTCCTCTTGATCAGGTGGTCTCTAGCAGATGCCCACAGTAATGTCTCCCATGGCTGTTCTCCCTTTAAACCTGACCCATCAACTCTCTGTTGACTGCTCACCTGTCCTCAGACAGAGTTGCATGCTCTGAAGCCATCACAAAGGCCTGGCGGTCACTGTGGAGACACCCATTGTGACGGGGCCCCCACGCTGAGCGTTGGGTATTTAAGGAGCCAGAGCCCTGCAGTAACCAGTGCAGAGGAGACCCCTCCCTCGGGAGGCTGCATTTCCCGTGGCTGCCCTGCGCATCCAGGTACGTGTTCTTTGACTTTGCAATCCTGTTTTAGTGTTGCCTTGAAACACATGGTGGGTGCGTGCTCTAAAGGGAGGAGAAGCTGTCAGGAGATGTGCTGGTGCCATCCCAGCTGTAGGAGCAGGGGATGGGTGAGGAGGAGGCGCTGGGCTTGTTCCTGTGCTTGGAGCTGAGCTCTGCCTGCAGAGGTGCTGGGGGCGAAGCAGGAGCTTTCTGTGTGCAGGAGCTGCTGGTGTCAGAGGTGCTGAGAAGGTGTCAGGGCAGGAGAACTTCTACCTCCCAGTCAGAGCCTGCTGCCTCGGACAGTCCGTGGGATCTGTCAGGGGGACTCCCTTGGTTTCTCTGTGTAGATAAGGAGGAGGATGATGTTCTGCAGAGCAGGGCTTCACTATGCACTGCGCGATGGCCAGTGTAAGGCAGGCCTTTGTCCCGGGACTGGCTGCAGGCTGTGACTGTGGGTGTGCAGCGAGGGGTGCCCATCTCTGTCCTTGCGAGCAGGGTCGCTGCAGCCTAGGGGCTGTGTGCAGGGGCAGGAGCTCTGCCTCCTGCCAGGGTCAGCACTCAGCTATGAGGATGAAAGGCACGGACCCAGAGGTATTTGCCAAGCACATCTGTGTTTGCCTTGCAATTACATGAGGCGAAAGGTCTATCAACATCCTCTTGCCAGTTCCGACGTCCTTGTTCCTTGTCAGTTCCAACATCTTCCAAGTACCAGTCAGGGACGGGTCACTCCTAATTGCCTGCTGTAGTTCCTCCTTCCCATGGTCTCTGACAGTTTCGATGCATTCCAACCCCCACACTCAGCCTGCCCGGGAGCTCCCCACAGTGCTGGGGGAGAAGCTCGGGGGGAAGGAACAACACCTGGCAGGAAAGGAAAGGAAAGGAAAAGCGTTCTTGTGCACTGGAGAAGGTGCTGTGTGAGTCAGGGCTGCTCAGAGCTCCACATGACTCTGAGTTCAGAGGGTCCTTCTGAAAGACACTGAGGCAGCATTTGCCTTCAAAGGAAGGATTCTGAGCTCTGATGTTTTCCACTCTTGGTGGGCAGGTTGGGCAGTGGGAGCTGGGAATTTCCTTCTCTGCTTTGGAGAAGGCACCGAGAGTCTTGTCAGGACTTGTGTGAGCTTCTCCTGAGACCCTGCACAGGCAGAGATGCTCCTGGGCAGAGCCCTGCTGCCGGGAGGGGTGTGCAGGGCAGAGCTGAGCACACAGCCCATGGGATGGGCTCTGGGAGCACTGAGAGGGAGCAGAGCTGGGCCCAGAGCAGCAGCTCCTGGCAGGGACAGCTCCAGGCGGCAGAGACATGGGCAGGGAGTGGGGGGAAAGTGCAGCCCAGGCCTGGGGAGGGTGCGTTCAGGCAGCTCTCTTGGTGTCTGGCACTGGAGGTGGCTGCTGGCCATGCTCTGCTGGGCACAGTCCTTTGCTTCTCCCCATGAGACCTCCGTCATCTGCTCTTTGAATCATTGCTCCCCTGCTCTCAGCACAGGATGCTTGGTTGTTATTAAGATCAATCTGTCTTTGAAGGCAACTTAAAAGCACTGCAAGTGGAAGCAGTGGTCAAATGGGAAAGGACTCTTAGTGGCTCTGGACTAAGCTAGAAAGAGCTGAGAACTTCCAACTGTATCAATACTCTTCCCATTTTCAGTCATCCGTAGAATACTTTATACGCCAAAGGAAAAATGTCAGCAGTGTTATACTAGGAAATAAAGAACACAGACAAAATGATTTTTGATGAGAAAATGAACATGAGCCAGCTGTGTGCAGTCGCTTGGGGTATTGTGTGCAGTTCTGGTGTCCTCAACATCAAAAGGACATGGAACTGTTGGAGCAAGTCCAGAGGAGGGCCACAAGGATGATCAGGGGACTGGAGCACCTCCCATATGAAGACAGGCTGAGAAAGTTGGGGCTGTTCAGCCTGGAGAAGAGAAGGCTGCGTGGAGACCTCATAGCAGCCTTCCAGTATCTAAAGGAGGCCTATTAATATGCTGGAGAGGGCCTCTTCACTAGGGACTGTAGTGATAGGACAAGGGGTAACATGCTCAAACATAAACAGAGGAAGTTTAGATTGGATATAAGGAAGAAGTTCTTGACTGTAAGGGTGGTGAGGCACTGGAAGAGGTTGCCCAGGGAAGTCGTGAATGCTCCATCCCTGGCAGTGTTCAAGGCCATTTTGGATAGAGCCTTGGGTGACATGGTTTAGTGTGAGGTGGCCCTGCCCATAGCAGGGGGGTTGGAACTAGATGGTCTTAAGGTCCTTTTCAACCCTAACTATTCTATGATTCTACAATTCTAAGGCCATGCCGAGCCTCTCTTGTGCAGCCCAGACTCATCCGAGTCAGAAGTACAAATAGTGAACTTTACAATCAAGTTGGAATTTATCTGCTATCCCTTGTGATTATCAGAGCTGGACAAAGCACTGCTTCAGAGCAAACCTGACTCCCATCCAACCTGGCCTTGAACACTGCGAAGGATGGGGCAGCCACAGCTTCTCTGCTGGTTAGGGTTCTCTGCTGGGTTAGGGTTAGGGTTAGGGTTTTAGGGGGTTAGGGCGTTAGGGGGTTAGGGCGTTAGGGCGTTAGGGTGTTAGGGTGTTAGGGTGTTAGGGGGTTAGGGTTAGGGTTAGGGTTTTATGGGGTTAGGGTTTTATGGGGTTAGGGTTTTAGGGTTTTAGGGTTTTAGGGTTTTAGGGTTTTAGTGTTTTAGGGTTAGGGTTAGGGTTAGGGTAAGGGTTAGGGTTAGGTTATATTTGTCTCTATTCCTAAAGTCACCATTGTAGCCTTTAGTTATAAAGTACCTAAGATACAAACCAACACAACTGCAGTATTCAGCGTATGAAGCTTCTCTATTGATTTATGATTTCTAAACACAATCACCTACTGGAACAGTACCTAAAATACAGAACAGCAAAGTTACAAAATTTTAACCTATGTACAAAGGCTTTCTTTGCAAACTACAAACTTTTCAAATATAATCACTGCTAGAACGGTTTCAGAAATTTTCACCCTCCTGTAAATCTGTCACTGGGAGCTCAGCACAAGGGGACAGTCAAGGCCCACGCAAGCCCACTGGGCATTGCGGAAGGCAGGAGGGGTGCTGGCAGGTTCTAGTGATCCCTGTGCCAGGCATTCCCGAAGTCACAGAAATTTCTAAACTGAAAAGTAAGAAAAGAAAATTCAAAATAACTTTTATCTGTTGCCCTTTGCAATCGTCCTGCACTCGGAATCCTAAAATGTGCTGTGCAATCTGCAAGGCTTGACAAATCCCAAAGGTTTTCATGAGCCCCATGGTGTATTTGGATTGAGTCCGTGAACCTCAGGTGCTGAGAGGAGACTGAGGACTGAGGAAAGGTGAGACTGACTGGTCTGTAATTCCCTGGCTCATCCATTTTCCCCTTCTTGAAAAATGGGGTCATATTTCCCTTTCTCCAGTCATCAGGAACTTCACCTGAGTGCCATGATTTTTCAAATATGATGGCCAGTGTCTTAGCAACTTCATTTGCCAGCTCCTTCAGGACCCGCAGATGGATGTCCAGGTCCCATGGACTTGTGTACGTTTAGGTTTTTAAGATGGTCTCAAACCAGATCCTCTCCTACAGTGGGCCTAGGGTCTTTATTCTCACGTTCCCTGTGTCTGCATTCCAAGACTTGGGTGGTGCGGTCAGAGCCTTTGCCAGTGAAGACAGAGGCAAAGAAGTCATGAAGAACCTCAGCCGTCTGCAAATCTAGGGTAGCCAGTTCTCTTGATAGTTTCTGGAGGGGGCCTACGTTGTCCCTACCCTATCTTTCATTTGCAATGTAACTATAGAATCCCTTCCTGTTATCTTTCACACCCCTAGCCAAGTTTAATTCTAACTGGGCCTTAGCTTTCCTAACCTGGTCCATAGCTTCTCAGACAACATCCCTGTATTCTTCCCAGACTGCCTGTCCTTGCTTCCACCTTTTATAAGCCTTTTTTTTCCTTCAGAGTTTCCTCAGCAGCTCCTTATCCATCCAGTCAGGTCTCCTGGCCGTCCTGCTGCATTTCCTTCTAGTTGCGATGCAATACTCTTGAGCTTGTAGTAGGAGATCCTTGAATATCAACCAACAACCTTGGGCTCCCCTGCCCTCTAGGGCTATATCCCATGGAACCTTACTAAGCAGGTTCCTGAAGAGGCCAAAGTCTGCTCTCTTGAAGTCCAGGGCAGTGAGCTCGCTGCACGCTCTTCTCACTGTGCTGAGGATCTCAAATTCGACCATCTCATGATGGCTGCAACCAAGGCTGCTCTGGAGTGTCACATTTCCAATGAGCCCTTCCCTGTTGGTGAGCATGAGGTCTGGCATGGCACCCCTCCTTGTCGGCTCCTCTATTACTTGCAGAAGGAAGTTATCTTCCACACAATCGAGGAACCTCCTGGATTGCTTGTGCTGGGCCGTACCATTGCTCCAACAGATGTCAGGGTGGTTGAAGTCCCCCATGAGAACAAGGGCCTGTGAGCGTGAGGCTCTTCCTATCTGTCTGTAGAGTGCTTCATCCACAGAGTCCTCTTGATCAGGTGGTCTCTAGCAGATGCCCACAGTAATGTCTCCCATGGCTGTTCTCCCTTTAAACCTGACCCATCAACTCTCTGTTGACTGCTCACCTGTCCTCAGACAGAGTTGCATGCTCTGAAGCCATCACAAAGGCCTGGCGGTCACTGTGGAGACACCCATTGTGACGGGGCCCCCACGCTGAGCGTTGGGTATTTAAGGAGCCAGAGCCCTGCAGTAACCAGTGCAGAGGAGACCCCTCCCTCGGGAGGCTGCATTTCCCGTGGCTGCCCTGCGCATCCAGGTACGTGTTCTTTGACTTTGCAATCCTGTTTTAGTGTTGCCTTGAAACACATGGTGGGTGCGTGCTCTAAAGGGAGGAGAAGCTGTCAGGAGATGTGCTGGTGCCATCCCAGCTGTAGGAGCAGGGGATGGGTGAGGAGGAGGCGCTGGGCTTGTTCCTGTGCTTGGAGCTGAGCTCTGCCTGCAGAGGTGCTGGGGGCGAAGCAGGAGCTTTCTGTGTGCAGGAGCTGCTGGTGTCAGAGGTGCTGAGAAGGTGTCAGGGCAGGAGAACTTCTACCTCCCAGTCAGAGCCTGCTGCCTCGGACAGTCCGTGGGATCTGTCAGGGGGACTCCCTTGGTTTCTCTGTGTAGATAAGGAGGAGGATGATGTTCTGCAGAGCAGGGCTTCACTATGCACTGCGCGATGGCCAGTGTAAGGCAGGCCTTTGTCCCGGGACTGGCTGCAGGCTGTGACTGTGGGTGTGCAGCGAGGGGTGCCCATCTCTGTCCTTGCGAGCAGGGTCGCTGCAGCCTAGGGGCTGTGTGCAGGGGCAGGAGCTCTGCCTCCTGCCAGGGTCAGCACTCAGCTATGAGGATGAAAGGCACGGACCCAGAGGTATTTGCCAAGCACATCTGTGTTTGCCTTGCAATTACATGAGGCGAAAGGTCTATCAACATCCTCTTGCCAGTTCCGACGTCCTTGTTCCTTGTCAGTTCCAACATCTTCCAAGTACCAGTCAGGGACGGGTCACTCCTAATTGCCTGCTGTAGTTCCTCCTTCCCATGGTCTCTGACAGTTTCGATGCATTCCAACCCCCACACTCAGCCTGCCCGGGAGCTCCCCACAGTGCTGGGGGAGAAGCTCGGGGGGAAGGAACAACACCTGGCAGGAAAGGAAAGGAAAGGAAAAGCGTTCTTGTGCACTGGAGAAGGTGCTGTGTGAGTCAGGGCTGCTCAGAGCTCCACATGACTCTGAGTTCAGAGGGTCCTTCTGAAAGACACTGAGGCAGCATTTGCCTTCAAAGGAAGGATTCTGAGCTCTGATGTTTTCCACTCTTGGTGGGCAGGTTGGGCAGTGGGAGCTGGGAATTTCCTTCTCTGCTTTGGAGAAGGCACCGAGAGTCTTGTCAGGACTTGTGTGAGCTTCTCCTGAGACCCTGCGCAGGCAGAGATGCTCCTGGGCAGAGCCCTGCTGCCGGGAGGGGTGTGCAGGGCAGAGCTGAGCACACAGCCCATGGGATGGGCTCTGGGAGCACTGAGAGGGAGCAGAGCTGGGCCCAGAGCAGCAGCTCCTGGCAGGGACAGCTCCAGGCGGCAGAGACATGGGCAGGGAGTGGGGGGAAAGTGCAGCCCAGGCCTGGGGAGGGTGCGTTCAGGCAGCTCTCTTGGTGTCTGGCACTGGAGGTGGCTGCTGGCCATGCTCTGCTGGGCACAGTCCTTTGCTTCTCCCCATGAGACCTCCGTCATCTGCTCTTTGAATCATTGCTCCCCTGCTCTCAGCACAGGATGCTTGGTTGTTATTAAGATCAATCTGTCTTTGAAGGCAACTTAAAAGCACTGCAAGTGGAAGCAGTGGTCAAATGGGAAAGGACTCTTAGTGGCTCTGGACTAAGCTAGAAAGAGCTGAGAACTTCCAACTGTATCAATACTCTTCCCATTTTCAGTCATCCGTAGAATACTTTATACGCCAAAGGAAAAATGTCAGCAGTGTTATACTAGGAAATAAAGAACACAGACAAAATGATTTTTGATGAGAAAATGAACATGAGCCAGCTGTGTGCAGTCGCTTGGGGTATTGTGTGCAGTTCTGGTGTCCTCAACATCAAAAGGACATGGAACTGTTGGAGCAAGTCCAGAGGAGGGCCACAAGGATGATCAGGGGACTGGAGCACCTCCCATATGAAGACAGGCTGAGAAAGTTGGGGCTGTTCAGCCTGGAGAAGAGAAGGCTGCGTGGAGACCTCATAGCAGCCTTCCAGTATCTAAAGGAGGCCTATTAATATGCTGGAGAGGGCCTCTTCACTAGGGACTGTAGTGATAGGACAAGGGGTAACATGCTCAAACATAAACAGAGGAAGTTTAGATTGGATATAAGGAAGAAGTTCTTGACTGTAAGGGTGGTGAGGCACTGGAAGAGGTTGCCCAGGGAAGTCGTGAATGCTCCATCCCTGGCAGTGTTCAAGGCCATTTTGGATAGAGCCTTGGGTGACATGGTTTAGTGTGAGGTGGCCCTGCCCATAGCAGGGGGGTTGGAACTAGATGGTCTTAAGGTCCTTTTCAACCCTAACTATTCTATGATTCTACAATTCTAAGGCCATGCCGAGCCTCTCTTGTGCAGCCCAGACTCATCCGAGTCAGAAGTACAAATAGTGAACTTTACAATCAAGTTGGAATTTATCTGCTATCCCTTGTGATTATCAGAGCTGGACAAAGCACTGCTTCAGAGCAAACCTGACTCCCATCCAACCTGGCCTTGAACACTGCGAAGGATGGGGCAGCCACAGCTTCTCTGCTGGTTAGGGTTCTCTGCTGGGTTAGGGTTAGGGTTAGGGTTTTAGGGGGTTAGGGCGTTAGGGGGTTAGGGCGTTAGGGCGTTAGGGTGTTAGGGTGTTAGGGTGTTAGGGGGTTAGGGTTAGGGTTAGGGTTTTATGGGGTTAGGGTTTTATGGGGTTAGGGTTTTAGGGTTTTAGGGTTTTAGGGTTTTAGTGTTTTAGGGTTAGGGTTAGGGTTAGGGTAAGGGTTAGGGTTAGGTTATATTTGTCTCTATTCCTAAAGTCACCATTGTAGCCTTTAGTTATAAAGTACCTAAGATACAAACCAACACAACTGCAGTATTCAGCGTATGAAGCTTCTCTATTGATTTATGATTTCTAAACACAATCACCTACTGGAACAGTACCTAAAATACAGAACAGCAAAGTTACAGAATTTTAACCTATGTACAAAGGCTTTCTTTGCAAACTACAAACGTTTCAAATATAATCACTGCTAGAACGGTTTCAGAAATTTTCACCCTCCTGTAAATCTGTCACTGGGAGCTCAGCACAAGGGGACAGTCAAGGCCCACGCAAGCCCACTGGGCATTGCGGAAGGCAGGAGGGGTGCTGGCAGGTTCTAGTGATCCCTGTGCCAGGCATTCCCGAAGTCACAGAAATTTCTAAACTGAAAAGTAAGAAAAGAAAATTCAAAATAACTTTTATCTGTTGCCCTTTGCAATCGTCCTGCACTCGGAATCCTAAAATGTGCTGTGCAATCTGCAAGGCTTGACAAATCCCAAAGGTTTTCATGAGCCCCATGGTGTATTTGGATTGAGTCCGTGAACCTCAGGTGCTGAGAGGAGACTGAGGACTGAGGAAAGGTGAGACTGACTGGTCTGTAATTCCCTGGCTCATCCATTTTCCCCTTCTTGAAAAATGGGGTCATATTTCCCTTTCTCCAGTCATCAGGAACTTCACCTGAGTGCCATGATTTTTCAAATATGATGGCCAGTGTCTTAGCAACTTCATTTGCCAGCTCCTTCAGGACCCGCAGATGGATGTCCAGGTCCCATGGACTTGTGTACGTTTAGGTTTTTAAGATGGTCTCAAACCAGATCCTCTCCTACAGTGGGCCTAGGGTCTTTATTCTCACGTTCCCTGTGTCTGCATTCCAAGACTTGGGTGGTGCGGTCAGAGCCTTTGCCAGTGAAGACAGAGGCAAAGAAGTCATGAAGAACCTCAGCCGTCTGCAAATCTAGGGTAGCCAGTTCTCTTGATAGTTTCTGGAGGGGGCCTACGTTGTCCCTACCCTATCTTTCATTTGCAATGTAACTATAGAATCCCTTCCTGTTATCTTTCACACCCCTAGCCAAGTTTAATTCTAACTGGGCCTTAGCTTTCCTAACCTGGTCCATAGCTTCTCAGACAACATCCCTGTATTCTTCCCAGACTGCCTGTCCTTGCTTCCACCTTTTATAAGCCTTTTTTTTCCTTCAGAGTTTCCTCAGCAGCTCCTTATCCATCCAGTCAGGTCTCCTGGCCGTCCTGCTGCATTTCCTTCTAGTTGCGATGCAATACTCTTGAGCTTGTAGTAGGAGATCCTTGAATATCAACCAACAACCTTGGGCTCCCCTGCCCTCTAGGGCTATATCCCATGGAACCTTACTAAGCAGGTTCCTGAAGAGGCCAAAGTCTGCTCTCTTGAAGTCCAGGGCAGTGAGCTCGCTGCACGCTCTTCTCACTGTGCTGAGGATCTCAAATTCGACCATCTCATGATGGCTGCAACCAAGGCTGCTCTGGAGTGTCACATTTCCAATGAGCCCTTCCCTGTTGGTGAGCATGAGGTCTGGCATGGCACCCCTCCTTGTCGGCTCCTCTATTACTTGCAGAAGGAAGTTATCTTCCACACAATCGAGGAACCTCCTGGATTGCTTGTGCTGGGCCGTACCATTGCTCCAACAGATGTCAGGGTGGTTGAAGTCCCCCATGAGAACAAGGGCCTGTGAGCGTGAGGCTCTTCCTATCTGTCTGTAGAGTGCTTCATCCACAGAGTCCTCTTGATCAGGTGGTCTCTAGCAGATGCCCACAGTAATGTCTCCCATGGCTGTTCTCCCTTTAAACCTGACCCATCAACTCTCTGTTGACTGCTCACCTGTCCTCAGACAGAGTTGCATGCTCTGAAGCCATCACAAAGGCCTGGCGGTCACTGTGGAGACACCCATTGTGACGGGGCCCCCACGCTGAGCGTTGGGTATTTAAGGAGCCAGAGCCCTGCAGTAACCAGTGCAGAGGAGACCCCTCCCTCGGGAGGCTGCATTTCCCGTGGCTGCCCTGCGCATCCAGGTACGTGTTCTTTGACTTTGCAATCCTGTTTTAGTGTTGCCTTGAAACACATGGTGGGTGCGTGCTCTAAAGGGAGGAGAAGCTGTCAGGAGATGTGCTGGTGCCATCCCAGCTGTAGGAGCAGGGGATGGGTGAGGAGGAGGCGCTGGGCTTGTTCCTGTGCTTGGAGCTGAGCTCTGCCTGCAGAGGTGCTGGGGGCGAAGCAGGAGCTTTCTGTGTGCAGGAGCTGCTGGTGTCAGAGGTGCTGAGAAGGTGTCAGGGCAGGAGAACTTCTACCTCCCAGTCAGAGCCTGCTGCCTCGGACAGTCCGTGGGATCTGTCAGGGGGACTCCCTTGGTTTCTCTGTGTAGATAAGGAGGAGGATGATGTTCTGCAGAGCAGGGCTTCACTATGCACTGCGCGATGGCCAGTGTAAGGCAGGCCTTTGTCCCGGGACTGGCTGCAGGCTGTGACTGTGGGTGTGCAGCGAGGGGTGCCCATCTCTGTCCTTGCGAGCAGGGTCGCTGCAGCCTAGGGGCTGTGTGCAGGGGCAGGAGCTCTGCCTCCTGCCAGGGTCAGCACTCAGCTATGAGGATGAAAGGCACGGACCCAGAGGTATTTGCCAAGCACATCTGTGTTTGCCTTGCAATTACATGAGGCGAAAGGTCTATCAACATCCTCTTGCCAGTTCCGACGTCCTTGTTCCTTGTCAGTTCCAACATCTTCCAAGTACCAGTCAGGGACGGGTCACTCCTAATTGCCTGCTGTAGTTCCTCCTTCCCATGGTCTCTGACAGTTTCGATGCATTCCAACCCCCACACTCAGCCTGCCCGGGAGCTCCCCACAGTGCTGGGGGAGAAGCTCGGGGGGAAGGAACAACACCTGGCAGGAAAGGAAAGGAAAGGAAAAGCGTTCTTGTGCACTGGAGAAGGTGCTGTGTGAGTCAGGGCTGCTCAGAGCTCCACATGACTCTGAGTTCAGAGGGTCCTTCTGAAAGACACTGAGGCAGCATTTGCCTTCAAAGGAAGGATTCTGAGCTCTGATGTTTTCCACTCTTGGTGGGCAGGTTGGGCAGTGGGAGCTGGGAATTTCCTTCTCTGCTTTGGAGAAGGCACCGAGAGTCTTGTCAGGACTTGTGTGAGCTTCTCCTGAGACCCTGCACAGGCAGAGATGCTCCTGGGCAGAGCCCTGCTGCCGGGAGGGGTGTGCAGGGCAGAGCTGAGCACACAGCCCATGGGATGGGCTCTGGGAGCACTGAGAGGGAGCAGAGCTGGGCCCAGAGCAGCAGCTCCTGGCAGGGACAGCTCCAGGCGGCAGAGACATGGGCAGGGAGTGGGGGGAAAGTGCAGCCCAGGCCTGGGGAGGGTGCGTTCAGGCAGCTCTCTTGGTGTCTGGCACTGGAGGTGGCTGCTGGCCATGCTCTGCTGGGCACAGTCCTTTGCTTCTCCCCATGAGACCTCCGTCATCTGCTCTTTGAATCATTGCTCCCC
Source organism: Psittacula echo (assembly GCF_963264785.1). Classification (NCBI taxonomy): domain Eukaryota; kingdom Metazoa; phylum Chordata; class Aves; order Psittaciformes; family Psittacidae; genus Psittacula; species Psittacula echo. The sequence goes on along the minus strand of NW_027664209.1, from coordinate 297,841 downwards.
TGCTCTCAGCACAGGATGCTTGGTTGTTATTAAGATCAATCTGTCGTTGAAGGCAACTTAAAAGCACTGCAAGTGGAAGCAGTGGTCAAATGGGAAAGGACTCTTAGTGGCTCTGGACTAAGCTAGAAAGAGCTGAGAACTTCCAACTGTATCAATACTCTTCCCATTTTCAGTCATCCGTAGAATACTTTATACGCCAAAGGAAAAATGTCAGCAGTGTTATACTAGGAAATAAAGAACACAGACAAAATGATTTTTGATGAGAAAATGAACATGAGCCAGCTGTGTGCAGTCGCTTGGGGTATTGTGTGCAGTTCTGGTGTCCTCAACATCAAAAGGACATGGAACTGTTGGAGCAAGTCCAGAGGAGGGCCACAAGGATGATCAGGGGACTGGAGCACCTCCCATATGAAGACAGGCTGAGAAAGTTGGGGCTGTTCAGCCTGGAGAAGAGAAGGCTGCGTGGAGACCTCATAGCAGCCTTCCAGTATCTAAAGGAGGCCTATTAATATGCTGGAGAGGGCCTCTTCACTAGGGACTGTAGTGATAGGACAAGGGGTAACATGCTCAAACATAAACAGAGGAAGTTTAGATTGGATATAAGGAAGAAGTTCTTGACTGTAAGGGTGGTGAGGCACTGGAAGAGGTTGCCCAGGGAAGTCGTGAATGCTCCATCCCTGGCAGTGTTCAAGGCCATTTTGGATAGAGCCTTGGGTGACATGGTTTAGTGTGAGGTGGCCCTGCCCATAGCAGGGGGGTTGGAACTAGATGGTCTTAAGGTCCTTTTCAACCCTAACTATTCTATGATTCTACAATTCTAAGGCCATGCCGAGCCTCTCTTGTGCAGCCCAGACTCATCCGAGTCAGAAGTACAAATAGTGAACTTTACAATCAAGTTGGAATTTATCTGCTATCCCTTGTGATTATCAGAGCTGGACAAAGCACTGCTTCAGAGCAAACCTGACTCCCATCCAACCTGGCCTTGAACACTGCGAAGGATGGGGCAGCCACAGCTTCTCTGCTGGTTAGGGTTCTCTGCTGGGTTAGGGTTAGGGTTAGGGTTTTAGGGGGTTAGGGCGTTAGGGGGTTAGGGCGTTAGGGCGTTAGGGTGTTAGGGTGTTAGGGTGTTAGGGGGTTAGGGTTAGGGTTAGGGTTTTATGGGGTTAGGGTTTTATTGGGTTAGGGTTTTAGGGTTTTAGGGTTTTAGGGTTTTAGTGTTTTAGGGTTAGGGTTAGGGTTAGGGTAAGGGTTAGGGTTAGGTTATATTTGTCTCTATTCCTAAAGTCACCATTGTAGCCTTTAGTTATAAAGTACCTAAGATACAAACCAACACAACTGCAGTATTCAGCGTATGAAGCTTCTCTATTGATTTATGATTTCTAAACACAATCACCTACTGGAACAGTACCTAAAATACAGAACAGCAAAGTTACAAAATTTTAACCTATGTACAAAGGCTTTCTTTGCAAACTACAAACGTTTCAAATATAATCACTGCTTGAACGGTTTCAGAAATTTTCACCCTCCTGTAAATCTGTCACTGGGAGCTCAGCACAAGGGGACAGTCAAGGCCCACGCAAGCCCACTGGGCATTGCGGAAGGCAGGAGGGGTGCTGGCAGGTTCTAGTGATCCCTGTGCCAGGCATTCCCGAAGTCACAGAAATTTCTAAACTGAAAAGTAAGAAAAGAAAATTCAAAATAACTTTTATCTGTTGCCCTTTGCAATCGTCCTGCACTCGGAATCCTAAAATGTGCTGTGCAATCTGCAAGGCTTGACAAATCCCAAAGGTTTTCATGAGCCCCATGGTGTATTTGGATTGAGTCCGTGAACCTCAGGTGCTGAGAGGAGACTGAGGACTGAGGAAAGGTGAGACTGACTGGTCTGTAATTCCCTGGCTCATCCATTTTCCCCTTCTTGAAAAATGGGGTCATATTTCCCTTTCTCCAGTCATCAGGAACTTCACCTGAGTGCCATGATTTTTCAAATATGATGGCCAGTGTCTTAGCAACTTCATTTGCCAGCTCCTTCAGGACCCGCAGATGGATGTCCAGGTCCCATGGACTTGTGTACGTTTAGGTTTTTAAGATGGTCTCAAACCAGATCCTCTCCTACAGTGGGCCTAGGGTCTTTATTCTCACGTTCCCTGTGTCTGCATTCCAAGACTTGGGTGGTGCGGTCAGAGCCTTTGCCAGTGAAGACAGAGGCAAAGAAGTCATGAAGAACCTCAGCCGTCTGCAAATCTAGGGTAGCCAGTTCTCTTGATAGTTTCTGGAGGGGGCCTACGTTGTCCCTACCCTATCTTTCATTTGCAATGTAACTATAGAATCCCTTCCTGTTATCTTTCACACCCCTAGCCAAGTTTAATTCTAACTGGGCCTTAGCTTTCCTAACCTGGTCCATAGCTTCTCAGACAACATCCCTGTATTCTTCCCAGACTGCCTGTCCTTGCTTCCACCTTTTATAAGCCTTTTTTTTCCTTCAGAGTTTCCTCAGCAGCTCCTTATCCATCCAGTCAGGTCTCCTGGCCGTCCTGCTGCATTTCCTTCTAGTTGCGATGCAATACTCTTGAGCTTGTAGTAGGAGATCCTTGAATATCAACCAACAACCTTGGGCTCCCCTGCCCTCTAGGGCTATATCCCATGGAACCTTACTAAGCAGGTTCCTGAAGAGGCCAAAGTCTGCTCTCTTGAAGTCCAGGGCAGTGAGCTCGCTGCACGCTCTTCTCACTGTGCTGAGGATCTCAAATTCGACCATCTCATGATGGCTGCAACCAAGGCTGCTCTGGAGTGTCACATTTCCAATGAGCCCTTCCCTGTTGGTGAGCATGAGGTCTGGCATGGCACCCCTCCTTGTCGGCTCCTCTATTACTTGCAGAAGGAAGTTATCTTCCACACAATCGAGGAACCTCCTGGATTGCTTGTGCTGGGCCGTACCATTGCTCCAACAGATGTCAGGGTGGTTGAAGTCCCCCATGAGAACAAGGGCCTGTGAGCGTGAGGCTCTTCCTATCTGTCTGTAGAGTGCTTCATCCACAGAGTCCTCTTGATCAGGTGGTCTCTAGCAGATGCCCACAGTAATGTCTCCCATGGCTGTTCTCCCTTTAAACCTGACCCATCAACTCTCTGTTGACTGCTCACCTGTCCTCAGACAGAGTTGCATGCTCTGAAGCCATCACAAAGGCCTGGCGGTCACTGTGGAGACACCCATTGTGACGGGGCCCCCACGCTGAGCGTTGGGTATTTAAGGAGCCAGAGCCCTGCAGTAACCAGTGCAGAGGAGACCCCTCCCTCGGGAGGCTGCATTTCCCGTGGCTGCCCTGCGCATCCAGGTACGTGTTCTTTGACTTTGCAATCCTGTTTTAGTGTTGCCTTGAAACACATGGTGGGTGCGTGCTCTAAAGGGAGGAGAAGCTGTCAGGAGATGTGCTGGTGCCATCCCAGCTGTAGGAGCAGGGGATGGGTGAGGAGGAGGCGCTGGGCTTGTTCCTGTGCTTGGAGCTGAGCTCTGCCTGCAGAGGTGCTGGGGGCGAAGCAGGAGCTTTCTGTGTGCAGGAGCTGCTGGTGTCAGAGGTGCTGAGAAGGTGTCAGGGCAGGAGAACTTCTACCTCCCAGTCAGAGCCTGCTGCCTCGGACAGTCCGTGGGATCTGTCAGGGGGACTCCCTTGGTTTCTCTGTGTAGATAAGGAGGAGGATGATGTTCTGCAGAGCAGGGCTTCACTATGCACTGCGCGATGGCCAGTGTAAGGCAGGCCTTTGTCCCGGGACTGGCTGCAGGCTGTGACTGTGGGTGTGCAGCGAGGGGTGCCCATCTCTGTCCTTGCGAGCAGGGTCGCTGCAGCCTAGGGGCTGTGTGCAGGGGCAGGAGCTCTGCCTCCTGCCAGGGTCAGCACTCAGCTATGAGGATGAAAGGCACGGACCCAGAGGTATTTGCCAAGCACATCTGTGTTTGCCTTGCAATTACATGAGGCGAAAGGTCTATCAACATCCTCTTGCCAGTTCCGACGTCCTTGTTCCTTGCCAGTTCCAACATCTTCCAAGTACCAGTCAGGGACGGGTCACTCCTAATTGCCTGCTGTAGTTCCTCCTTCCCATGGTCTCTGACAGTTTCGATGCATTCCAACCCCCACACTCAGCCTGCCCGGGAGCTCCCCACAGTGCTGGGGGAGAAGCTCGGGGGGAAGGAACAACACCTGGCAGGAAAGGAAAGGAAAGGAAAGGAAAGGAAAGGAAAAGCGTTCTTGTGCACTGGAGAAGGTGCTGTGTGAGTCAGGGCTGCTCAGAGCTCCACATGACTCTGAGTTCAGAGGGTCCTTCTGAAAGACACTGAGGCAGCATTTGCCTTCAAAGGAAGGATTCTGAGCTCTGATGTTTTCCACTCTTGGTGGGCAGGTTGGGCAGTGGGAGCTGGGAATTTCCTTCTCTGCTTTGGAGAAGGCACCGAGAGTCTTGTCAGGACTTGTGTGAGCTTCTCCTGAGACCCTGCACAGGCAGAGATGCTCCTGGGCAGAGCCCTGCTGCCGGGAGGGGTGTGCAGGGCAGAGCTGAGCACACAGCCCATGGGATGGGCTCTGGGAGCACTGAGAGGGAGCAGAGCTGGGCCCAGAGCAGCAGCTCCTGGCAGGGACAGCTCCAGGCGGCAGAGACATGGGCAGGGAGTGGGGGGAAAGTGCAGCCCAGGCCTGGGGAGGGTGCGTTCAGGCAGCTCTCTTGGTGTCTGGCACTGGAGGTGGCTGCTGGCCATGCTCTGCTGGGCACAGTCCTTTGCTTCTCCCCATGAGACCTCCGTCATCTGCTCTTTGAATCATTGCTCCCCTGCTCTCAGCACAGGATGCTTGGTTGTTATTAAGATCAATCTGTCTTTGAAGGCAACTTAAAAGCACTGCAAGTGGAAGCAGTGGTCAAATGGGAAAGGACTCTTAGTGGCTCTGGACTAAGCTAGAAAGAGCTGAGAACTTCCAACTGTATCAATACTCTTCCCATTTTCAGTCATCCGTAGAATACTTTATACGCCAAAGGAAAAATGTCAGCAGTGTTATACTAGGAAATAAAGAACACAGACAAAATGATTTTTGATGAGAAAATGAACATGAGCCAGCTGTGTGCAGTCGCTTGGGGTATTGTGTGCAGTTCTGGTGTCCTCAACATCAAAAGGACATGGAACTGTTGGAGCAAGTCCAGAGGAGGGCCACAAGGATGATCAGGGGACTGGAGCACCTCCCATATGAAGACAGGCTGAGAAAGTTGGGGCTGTTCAGCCTGGAGAAGAGAAGGCTGCGTGGAGACCTCATAGCAGCCTTCCAGTATCTAAAGGAGGCCTATTAATATGCTGGAGAGGGCCTCTTCACTAGGGACTGTAGTGATAGGACAAGGGGTAACATGCTCAAACATAAACAGAGGAAGTTTAGATTGGATATAAGGAAGAAGTTCTTGACTGTAAGGGTGGTGAGGCACTGGAAGAGGTTGCCCAGGGAAGTCGTGAATGCTCCATCCCTGGCAGTGTTCAAGGCCATTTTGGATAGAGCCTTGGGTGACATGGTTTAGTGTGAGGTGGCCCTGCCCATAGCAGGGGGGTTGGAACTAGATGGTCTTAAGGTCCTTTTCAACCCTAACTATTCTATGATTCTACAATTCTAAGGCCATGCCGAGCCTCTCTTGTGCAGCCCAGACTCATCCGAGTCAGAAGTACAAATAGTGAACTTTACAATCAAGTTGGAATTTATCTGCTATCCCTTGTGATTATCAGAGCTGGACAAAGCACTGCTTCAGAGCAAACCTGACTCCCATCCAACCTGGCCTTGAACACTGCGAAGGATGGGGCAGCCACAGCTTCTCTGCTGGTTAGGGTTCTCTGCTGGGTTAGGGTTAGGGTTAGGGTTTTAGGGGGTTAGGGCGTTAGGGGGTTAGGGCGTTAGGGCGTTAGGGTGTTAGGGTGTTAGGGTGTTAGGGGGTTAGGGTTAGGGTTAGGGTTTTATGGGGTTAGGGTTTTATGGGGTTAGGGTTTTAGGGTTTTAGGGTTTTAGGGTTTTAGGGTTTTAGTGTTTTAGGGTTAGGGTTAGGGTTAGGGTAAGGGTTAGGGTTAGGTTATATTTGTCTCTATTCCTAAAGTCACCATTGTAGCCTTTAGTTATAAAGTACCTAAGATACAAACCAACACAACTGCAGTATTCAGCGTATGAAGCTTCTCTATTGATTTATGATTTCTAAACACAATCACCTACTGGAACAGTACCTAAAATACAGAACAGCAAAGTTACAAAATTTTAACCTATGTACAAAGGCTTTCTTTGCAAACTACAAACTTTTCAAATATAATCACTGCTAGAACGGTTTCAGAAATTTTCACCCTCCTGTAAATCTGTCACTGGGAGCTCAGCACAAGGGGACAGTCAAGGCCCACGCAAGCCCACTGGGCATTGCGGAAGGCAGGAGGGGTGCTGGCAGGTTCTAGTGATCCCTGTGCCAGGCATTCCCGAAGTCACAGAAATTTCTAAACTGAAAAGTAAGAAAAGAAAATTCAAAATAACTTTTATCTGTTGCCCTTTGCAATCGTCCTGCACTCGGAATCCTAAAATGTGCTGTGCAATCTGCAAGGCTTGACAAATCCCAAAGGTTTTCATGAGCCCCATGGTGTATTTGGATTGAGTCCGTGAAGCTCAGGTGCTGAGAGGAGACTGAGGACTGAGGAAAGGTGAGACTGACTGGTCTGTAATTCCCTGGCTCATCCATTTTCCCCTTCTTGAAAAATGGGGTCATATTTCCCTTTCTCCAGTCATCAGGAACTTCACCTGAGTGCCATGATTTTTCAAATATGATGGCCAGTGTCTTAGCAACTTCATTTGCCAGCTCCTTCAGGACCCGCAGATGGATGTCCAGGTCCCATGGACTTGTGTACGTTTAGGTTTTTAAGATGGTCTCAAACCAGATCCTCTCCTACAGTGGGCCTAGGGTCTTTATTCTCACGTTCCCTGTGTCTGCATTCCAAGACTTGGGTGGTGCGGTCAGAGCCTTTGCCAGTGAAGACAGAGGCAAAGAAGTCATGAAGAACCTCAGCCGTCTGCAAATCTAGGGTAGCCAGTTCTCTTGATAGTTTCTGGAGGGGGCCTACGTTGTCCCTACCCTATCTTTCATTTGCAATGTAACTATAGAATCCCTTCCTGTTATCTTTCACACCCCTAGCCAAGTTTAATTCTAACTGGGCCTTAGCTTTCCTAACCTGGTCCATAGCTTCTCAGACAACATCCCTGTATTCTTCCCAGACTGCCTGTCCTTGCTTCCACCTTTTATAAGCCTTTTTTTTCCTTCAGAGTTTCCTCAGCAGCTCCTTATCCATCCAGTCAGGTCTCCTGGCCGTCCTGCTGCATTTCCTTCTAGTTGCGATGCAATACTCTTGAGCTTGTAGTAGGAGATCCTTGAATATCAACCAACAACCTTGGGCTCCCCTGCCCTCTAGGGCTATATCCCATGGAACCTTACTAAGCAGGTTCCTGAAGAGGCCAAAGTCTGCTCTCTTGAAGTCCAGGGCAGTGAGCTCGCTGCACGCTCTTCTCACTGTGCTGAGGATCTCAAATTCGACCATCTCATGATGGCTGCAACCAAGGCTGCTCTGGAGTGTCACATTTCCAATGAGCCCTTCCCTGTTGGTGAGCATGAGGTCTGGCATGGCACCCCTCCTTGTCGGCTCCTCTATTACTTGCAGAAGGAAGTTATCTTCCACACAATCGAGGAACCTCCTGGATTGCTTGTGCTGGGCCGTACCATTGCTCCAACAGATGTCAGGGTGGTTGAAGTCCCCCATGAGAACAAGGGCCTGTGAGCGTGAGGCTCTTCCTATCTGTCTGTAGAGTGCTTCATCCACAGAGTCCTCTTGATCAGGTGGTCTCTAGCAGATGCCCACAGTAATGTCTCCCATGGCTGTTCTCCCTTTAAACCTGACCCATCAACTCTCTGTTGACTGCTCACCTGTCCTCAGACAGAGTTGCATGCTCTGAAGCCATCACAAAGGCCTGGCGGTCACTGTGGAGACACCCATTGTGACGGGGCCCCCACGCTGAGCGTTGGGTATTTAAGGAGCCAGAGCCCTGCAGTAACCAGTGCAGAGGAGACCCCTCCCTCGGGAGGCTGCATTTCCCGTGGCTGCCCTGCGCATCCAGGTACGTGTTCTTTGACTTTGCAATCCTGTTTTAGTGTTGCCTTGAAACACATGGTGGGTGCGTGCTCTAAAGGGAGGAGAAGCTGTCAGGAGATGTGCTGGTGCCATCCCAGCTGTAGGAGCAGGGGATGGGTGAGGAGGAGGCGCTGGGCTTGTTCCTGTGCTTGGAGCTGAGCTCTGCCTGCAGAGGTGCTGGGGGCGAAGCAGGAGCTTTCTGTGTGCAGGAGCTGCTGGTGTCAGAGGTGCTGAGAAGGTGTCAGGGCAGGAGAACTTCTACCTCCCAGTCAGAGCCTGCTGCCTCGGACAGTCCGTGGGATCTGTCAGGGGGACTCCCTTGGTTTCTCTGTGTAGATAAGGAGGAGGATGATGTTCTGCAGAGCAGGGCTTCACTATGCACTGCGCGATGGCCAGTGTAAGGCAGGCCTTTGTCCCGGGACTGGCTGCAGGCTGTGACTGTGGGTGTGCAGCGAGGGGTGCCCATCTCTGTCCTTGCGAGCAGGGTCGCTGCAGCCTAGGGGCTGTGTGCAGGGGCAGGAGCTCTGCCTCCTGCCAGGGTCAGCACTCAGCTATGAGGATGAAAGGCACGGATCCAGAGGTATTTGCCAAGCACATCTGTGTTTGCCTTGCAATTACATGAGGCGAAAGGTCTATCAACATCCTCTTGCCAGTTCCGACGTCCTTGTTCCTTGTCAGTTCCAACATCTTCCAAGTACCAGTCAGGGACGGGTCACTCCTAATTGCCTGCTGTAGTTCCTCCTTCCCATGGTCTCTGACAGTTTCGATGCATTCCAACCCCCACACTCAGCCTGCCCGGGAGCTCCCCACAGTGCTGGGGGAGAAGCTCGGGGGGAAGGAACAACACCTGGCAGGAAAGGAAAGGAAAGGAAAGGAAAAGCGTTCTTGTGCACTGGAGAAGGTGCTGTGTGAGTCAGGGCTGCTCAGAGCTCCACATGACTCTGAGTTCAGAGGGTCCTTCTGAAAGACACTGAGGCAGCATTTGCCTTCAAAGGAAGGATTCTGAGCTCTGATGTTTTCCACTCTTGGTGGGCAGGTTGGGCAGTGGGAGCTGGGAATTTCCTTCTCTGCTTTGGAGAAGGCACCGAGAGTCTTGTCAGGACTTGTGTGAGCTTCTCCTGAGACCCTGCACAGGCAGAGATGCTCCTGGGCAGAGCCCTGCTGCCGGGAGGGGTGTGCAGGGCAGAGCTGAGCACACAGCCCATGGGATGGGCTCTGGGAGCACTGAGAGGGAGCAGAGCTGGGCCCAGAGCAGCAGCTCCTGGCAGGGACAGCTCCAGGCGGCAGAGACATGGGCAGGGAGTGGGGGGAAAGTGCAGCCCAGGCCTGGGGAGGGTGCGTTCAGGCAGCTCTCTTGGTGTCTGGCACTGGAGGTGGCTGCTGGCCATGCTCTGCTGGGCACAGTCCTTTGCTTCTCCCCATGAGACCTCCGTCATCTGCTCTTTGAATCATTGCTCCCCTGCTCTCAGCACAGGATGCTTGGTTGTTATTAAGATCAATCTGTCTTTGAAGGCAACTTAAAAGCACTGCAAGTGGAAGCAGTGGTCAAATGGGAAAGGACTCTTAGTGGCTCTGGACTAAGCTAGAAAGAGCTGAGAACTTCCAACTGTATCAATATTCTTCCCATTTTCAGTCATCCGTAGAATACTTTATACGCCAAAGGAAAAATGTCAGCAGTGTTATACTAGGAAATAAAGAACACAGACAAAATGATTTTTGATGAGAAAATGAACATGAGCCAGCTGTGTGCAGTCGCTTGGGGTATTGTGTGCAGTTCTGGTGTCCTCAACATCAAAAGGACATGGAACTGTTGGAGCAAGTCCAGAGGAGGGCCACAAGGATGATCAGGGGACTGGAGCACCTCCCATATGAAGACAGGCTGAGAAAGTTGGGGCTGTTCAGCCTGGAGAAGAGAAGGCTGCGTGGAGACCTCATAGCAGCCTTCCAGTATCTAAAGGAGGCCTATTAATATGCTGGAGAGGGCCTCTTCACTAGGGACTGTAGTGATAGGACAAGGGGTAACATGCTCTAACATAAACAGAGGAAGTTTAGATTGGATATAAGGAAGAAGTTCTTGACTGTAAGGGTGGTGAGGCACTGGAAGAGGTTGCCCAGGGAAGTCGTGAATGCTCCATCCCTGGCAGTGTTCAAGGCCATTTTGGATAGAGCCTTGGGTGACATGGTTTAGTGTGAGGTGGCCCTGCCCATAGCAGGGGGGTTGGAACTAGATGGTCTTAAGGTCCTTTTCAACCCTAACTATTCTATGATTCTACAATTCTAAGGCCATGCCGAGCCTCTCTTGTGCAGCCCAGACTCATCCGAGTCAGAAGTACAAATAGTGAACTTTACAATCAAGTTGGAATTTATCTGCTATCCCTTGTGATTATCAGAGCTGGACAAAGCACTGCTTCAGAGCAAACCTGACTCCCATCCAACCTGGCCTTGAACACTGCGAAGGATGGGGCAGCCACAGCTTCTCTGCTGGTTAGGGTTCTCTGCTGGGTTAGGGTTAGGGTTAGGGTTTTAGGGGGTTAGGGCGTTAGGGGGTTAGGGCGTTAGGGCGTTAGGGTGTTAGGGTGTTAGGGTGTTAGGGGGTTAGGGTTAGGGTTAGGGTTTTATGGGGTTAGGGTTTTATGGGGTTAGGGTTTTAGGGTTTTAGGGTTTTAGGGTTTTAGTGTTTTAGGGTTAGGGTTAGGGTTAGGGTAAGGGTTAGGGTTAGGTTATATTTGTCTCTATTCCTAAAGTCACCATTGTAGCCTTTAGTTATAAAGTACCTAAGATACAAACCAACACAACTGCAGTATTCAGCGTATGAAGCTTCTCTATTGATTTATGATTTCTAAACACAATCACCTACTGGAACAGTACCATTAAAATACAGAACAGCAAAGTTACAAAATTTTAACCTATGTACAAAGGCTTTCTTTGCAAACTACAAACTTTTCAAATATAATCACTGCTAGAACGGTTTCAGAAATTTTCACCCTCCTGTAAATCTGTCACTGGGAGCTCAGCACAAGGGGACAGTCAAGGCCCACGCAAGCCCACTGGGCATTGCGGAAGGCAGGAGGGGTGCTGGCAGGTTCTAGTGATCCCTGTGCCAGGCATTCCCGAAGTCACAGAAATTTCTAAACTGAAAAGTAAGAAAAGAAAATTCAAAATAACTTTTATCTGTTGCCCTTTGCAATCGTCCTGCACTCGGAATCCTAAAATGTGCTGTGCAATCTGCAAGGCTTGACAAATCCCAAAGGTTTTCATGAGCCCCATGGTGTATTTGGATTGAGTCCGTGAAGCTCAGGTGCTGAGAGGAGACTGAGGACTGAGGAAAGGTGAGACTGACTGGTCTGTAATTCCCTGGCTCATCCATTTTCCCCTTCTTGAAAAATGGGGTCATATTTCCCTTTCTCCAGTCATCAGGAACTTCACCTGAGTGCCATGATTTTTCAAATATGATGGCCAGTGTCTTAGCAACTTCATTTGCCAGCTCCTTCAGGACCCGCAGATGGATGTCCAGGTCCCATGGACTTGTGTACGTTTAGGTTTTTAAGATGGTCTCAAACCAGATCCTCTCCTACAGTGGGCCTAGGGTCTTTATTCTCACGTTCCCTGTGTCTGCATTCCAAGACTTGGGTGGTGCGGTCAGAGCCTTTGCCAGTGAAGACAGAGGCAAAGAAGTCATGAAGAACCTCAGCCGTCTGCAAATCTAGGGTAGCCAGTTCTCTTGATAGTTTCTGGAGGGGGCCTACGTTGTCCCTACCCTATCTTTCATTTGCAATGTAACTATAGAATCCCTTCCTGTTATCTTTCACACCCCTAGCCAAGTTTAATTCTAACTGGGCCTTAGCTTTCCTAACCTGGTCCATAGCTTCTCAGACAACATCCCTGTATTCTTCCCAGACTGCCTGTCCTTGCTTCCACCTTTTATAAGCCTTTTTTTTCCTTCAGAGTTTCCTCAGCAGCTCCTTATCCATCCAGTCAGGTCTCCTGGCCGTCCTGCTGCATTTCCTTCTAGTTGCGATGCAATACTCTTGAGCTTGTAGTAGGAGATCCTTGAATATCAACCAACAACCTTGGGCTCCCCTGCCCTCTAGGGCTATATCCCATGGAACCTTACTAAGCAGGTTCCTGAAGAGGCCAAAGTCTGCTCTCTTGAAGTCCAGGGCAGTGAGCTCGCTGCACGCTCTTCTCACTGTGCTGAGGATCTCAAATTCGACCATCTCATGATGGCTGCAACCAAGGCTGCTCTGGAGTGTCACATTTCCAATGAGCCCTTCCCTGTTGGTGAGCATGAGGTCTGGCATGGCACCCCTCCTTGTCGGCTCCTCTATTACTTGCAGAAGGAAGTTATCTTCCACACAATCGAGGAACCTCCTGGATTGCTTGTGCTGGGCCGTACCATTGCTCCAACAGATGTCAGGGTGGTTGAAGTCCCCCATGAGAACAAGGGCCTGTGAGCGTGAGGCTCTTCCTATCTGTCTGTAGAGTGCTTCATCCACAGAGTCCTCTTGATCAGGTGGTCTCTAGCAGATGCCCACAGTAATGTCTCCCATGGCTGTTCTCCCTTTAAACCTGACCCATCAACTCTCTGTTGACTGCTCACCTGTCCTCAGACAGAGTTGCATGCTCTGAAGCCATCACAAAGGCCTGGCGGTCACTGTGGAGACACCCATTGTGACGGGGCCCCCACGCTGAGCGTTGGGTATTTAAGGAGCCAGAGCCCTGCAGTAACCAGTGCAGAGGAGACCCCTCCCTCGGGAGGCTGCATTTCCCGTGGCTGCCCTGCGCATCCAGGTACGTGTTCTTTGACTTTGCAATCCTGTTTTAGTGTTGCCTTGAAACACATGGTGGGTGCGTGCTCTAAAGGGAGGAGAAGCTGTCAGGAGATGTGCTGGTGCCATCCCAGCTGTAGGAGCAGGGGATGGGTGAGGAGGAGGCGCTGGGCTTGTTCCTGTGCTTGGAGCTGAGCTCTGCCTGCAGAGGTGCTGGGGGCGAAGCAGGAGCTTTCTGTGTGCAGGAGCTGCTGGTGTCAGAGGTGCTGAGAAGGTGTCAGGGCAGGAGAACTTCTACCTCCCAGTCAGAGCCTGCTGCCTCGGACAGTCCGTGGGATCTGTCAGGGGGACTCCCTTGGTTTCTCTGTGTAGATAAGGAGGAGGATGATGTTCTGCAGAGCAGGGCTTCACTATGCACTGCGCGATGGCCAGTGTAAGGCAGGCCTTTGTCCCGGGACTGGCTGCAGGCTGTGACTGTGGGTGTGCAGCGAGGGGTGCCCATCTCTGTCCTTGCGAGCAGGGTCGCTGCAGCCTAGGGGCTGTGTGCAGGGGCAGGAGCTCTGCCTCCTGCCAGGGTCAGCACTCAGCTATGAGGATGAAAGGCACGGACCCAGAGGTATTTGCCAAGCACATCTGTGTTTGCCTTGCAATTACATGAGGCGAAAGGTCTATCAACATCCTCTTGCCAGTTCCGACGTCCTTGTTCCTTGTCAGTTCCAACATCTTCCAAGTACCAGTCAGGGACGGGTCACTCCTAATTGCCTGCTGTAGTTCCTCCTTCCCATGGTCTCTGACAGTTTCGATGCATTCCAACCCCCACACTCAGCCTGCCCGGGAGCTCCCCACAGTGCTGGGGGAGAAGCTCGGGGGGAAGGAACAACACCTGGCAGGAAAGGAAAGGAAAGGAAAGGAAAAGCGTTCTTGTGCACTGGAGAAGGTGCTGTGTGAGTCAGGGCTGCTCAGAGCTCCACATGACTCTGAGTTCAGAGGGTCCTTCTGAAAGACACTGAGGCAGCATTTGCCTTCAAAGGAAGGATTCTGAGCTCTGATGTTTTCCACTCTTGGTGGGCAGGTTGGGCAGTGGGAGCTGGGAATTTCCTTCTCTGCTTTGGAGAAGGCACCGAGAGTCTTGTCAGGACTTGTGTGAGCTTCTCCTGAGACCCTGCACAGGCAGAGATGCTCCTGGGCAGAGCCCTGCTGCCGGGAGGGGTGTGCAGGGCAGAGCTGAGCACACAGCCCATGGGATGGGCTCTGGGAGCACTGAGAGGGAGCAGAGCTGGGCCCAGAGCAGCAGCTCCTGGCAGGGACAGCTCCAGGCGGCAGAGACATGAGCAGGGAGTGGGGGGAAAGTGCAGCCCAGGCCTGGGGAGGGTGCGTTCAGGCAGCTCTCTTGGTGTCTGGCACTGGAGGTGGCTGCTGGCCATGCTCTGCTGGGCACAGTCCTTTGCTTCTCCCCATGAGACCTCCGTCATCTGCTCTTTGAATCATTGCTCCCCTGCTCTCAGCACAGGATGCTTGGTTGTTATTAAGATCAATCTGTCTTTGAAGGCAACTTAAAAGCACTGCAAGTGGAAGCAGTGGTCAAATGGGAAAGGACTCTTAGTGGCTCTGGACTAAGCTAGAAAGAGCTGAGAACTTCCAACTGTATCAATACTCTTCCCATTTTCAGTCATCCGTAGAATACTTTATACGCCAAAGGAAAAATGTCAGCAGTGTTATACTAGGAAATAAAGAACACAGACAAAATGATTTTTGATGAGAAAATGAACATGAGCCAGCTGTGTGCAGTCGCTTGGGGTATTGTGTGCAGTTCTGGTGTCCTCAACATCAAAAGGACATGGAACTGTTGGAGCAAGTCCAGAGGAGGGCCACAAGGATGATCAGGGGACTGGAGCACCTCCCATATGAAGACAGGCTGAGAAAGTTGGGGCTGTTCAGCCTGGAGAAGAGAAGGCTGCGTGGAGACCTCATAGCAGCCTTCCAGTATCTAAAGGAGGCCTATTAATATGCTGGAGAGGGCCTCTTCACTAGGGACTGTAGTGATAGGACAAGGGGTAACATGCTCAAACATAAACAGAGGAAGTTTAGATTGGATATAAGGAAGAAGTTCTTGACTGTAAGGGTGGTGAGGCACTGGAAGAGGTTGCCCAGGGAAGTCGTGAATGCTCCATCCCTGGCAGTGTTCAAGGCCATTTTGGATAGAGCCTTGGGTGACATGGTTTAGTGTGAGGTGGCCCTGCCCATAGCAGGGGGGTTGGAACTAGATGGTCTTAAGGTCCTTTTCAACCCTAACTATTCTATGATTCTACAATTCTAAGGCCATGCCGAGCCTCTCTTGTGCAGCCCAGACTCATCCGAGTCAGAAGTACAAATAGTGAACTTTACAATCAAGTTGGAATTTATCTGCTATCCCTTGTGATTATCAGAGCTGGACAAAGCACTGCTTCAGAGCAAACCTGACTCCCATCCAACCTGGCCTTGAACACTGCGAAGGATGGGGCAGCCACAGCTTCTCTGCTGGTTAGGGTTCTCTGCTGGGTTAGGGTTAGGGTTAGGGTTTTAGGGGGTTAGGGCGTTAGGGGGTTAGGGCGTTAGGGCGTTAGGGTGTTAGGGTGTTAGGGTGTTAGGGGGTTAGGGTTAGGGTTAGGGTTTTATGGGGTTAGGGTTTTATGGGGTTAGGGTTTTAGGGTTTTAGGGTTTTAGGGTTTTAGTGTTTTAGGGTTAGGGTTAGGGTTAGGGTAAGGGTTAGGGTTAGGTTATATTTGTCTCTATTCCTAAAGTCACCATTGTAGCCTTTAGTTATAAAGTACCTAAGATACAAACCAACACAACTGCAGTATTCAGCGTATGAAGCTTCTCTATTGATTTATGATTTCTAAACACAATCACCTACTGGAACAGTACCTAAAATACAGAACAGCAAAGTTACAAAATTTTAACCTATGTACAAAGGCTTTCTTTGCAAACTACAAACGTTTCAAATATAATCACTGCTAGAACGGTTTCAGAAATTTTCACCCTCCTGTAAATCTGTCACTGGGAGCTCAGCACAAGGGGACAGTCAAGGCCCACGCAAGCCCACTGGGCATTGCGGAAGGCAGGAGGGGTGCTGGCAGGTTCTAGTGATCCCTGTGCCAGGCATTCCCGAAGTCACAGAAATTTCTAAACTGAAAAGTAAGAAAAGAAAATTCAAAATAACTTTTATCTGTTGCCCTTTGCAATCGTCCTGCACTCGGAATCCTAAAATGTGCTGTGCAATCTGCAAGGCTTGACAAATCCCAAAGGTTTTCATGAGCCCCATGGTGTATTTGGATTGAGTCCGTGAACCTCAGGTGCTGAGAGGAGACTGAGGACTGAGGAAAGGTGAGACTGACTGGTCTGTAATTCCCTGGCTCATCCATTTTCCCCTTCTTGAAAAATGGGGTCATATTTCCCTTTCTCCAGTCATCAGGAACTTCACCTGAGTGCCATGATTTTTCAAATATGATGGCCAGTGTCTTAGCAACTTCATTTGCCAGCTCCTTCAGGACCCGCAGATGGATGTCCAGGTCCCATGGACTTGTGTACGTTTAGGTTTTTAAGATGGTCTCAAACCAGATCCTCTCCTACAGTGGGCCTAGGGTCTTTATTCTCACGTTCCCTGTGTCTGCATTCCAAGACTTGGGTGGTGCGGTCAGAGCCTTTGCCAGTGAAGACAGAGGCAAAGAAGTCATGAAGAACCTCAGCCGTCTGCAAATCTAGGGTAGCCAGTTCTCTTGATAGTTTCTGGAGGGGGCCTACGTTGTCCCTACCCTATCTTTCATTTGCAATGTAACTATAGAATCCCTTCCTGTTATCTTTCACACCCCTAGCCAAGTTTAATTCTAACTGGGCCTTAGCTTTCCTAACCTGGTCCATAGCTTCTCAGACAACATCCCTGTATTCTTCCCAGACTGCCTGTCCTTGCTTCCACCTTTTATAAGCCTTTTTTTTCCTTCAGAGTTTCCTCAGCAGCTCCTTATCCATCCAGTCAGGTCTCCTGGCCGTCCTGCTGCATTTCCTTCTAGTTGCGATGCAATACTCTTGAGCTTGTAGTAGGAGATCCTTGAATATCAACCAACAACCTTGGGCTCCCCTGCCCTCTAGGGCTATATCCCATGGAACCTTACTAAGCAGGTTCCTGAAGAGGCCAAAGTCTGCTCTCTTGAAGTCCAGGGCAGTGAGCTCGCTGCACGCTCTTCTCACTGTGCTGAGGATCTCAAATTCGACCATCTCATGATGGCTGCAACCAAGGCTGCTCTGGAGTGTCACATTTCCAATGAGCCCTTCCCTGTTGGTGAGCATGAGGTCTGGCATGGCACCCCTCCTTGTCGGCTCCTCTATTACTTGCAGAAGGAAGTTATCTTCCACACAATCGAGGAACCTCCTGGATTGCTTGTGCTGGGCCGTACCATTGCTCCAACAGATGTCAGGGTGGTTGAAGTCCCCCATGAGAACAAGGGCCTGTGAGCGTGAGGCTCTTCCTATCTGTCTGTAGAGTGCTTCATCCACAGAGTCCTCTTGATCAGGTGGTCTCTAGCAGATGCCCACAGTAATGTCTCCCATGGCTGTTCTCCCTTTAAACCTGACCCATCAACTCTCTGTTGACTGCTCACCTGTCCTCAGACAGAGTTGCATGCTCTGAAGCCATCACAAAGGCCTGGCGGTCACTGTGGAGACACCCATTGTGACGGGGCCCCCACGCTGAGCGTTGGGTATTTAAGGAGCCAGAGCCCTGCAGTAACCAGTGCAGAGGAGACCCCTCCCTCGGGAGGCTGCATTTCCCGTGGCTGCCCTGCGCATCCAGGTACGTGTTCTTTGACTTTGCAATCCTGTTTTAGTGTTGCCTTGAAACACATGGTGGGTGCGTGCTCTAAAGGGAGGAGAAGCTGTCAGGAGATGTGCTGGTGCCATCCCAGCTGTAGGAGCAGGGGATGGGTGAGGAGGAGGCGCTGGGCTTGTTCCTGTGCTTGGAGCTGAGCTCTGCCTGCAGAGGTGCTGGGGGCGAAGCAGGAGCTTTCTGTGTGCAGGAGCTGCTGGTGTCAGAGGTGCTGAGAAGGTGTCAGGGCAGGAGAACTTCTACCTCCCAGTCAGAGCCTGCTGCCTCGAACAGTCCGTGGGATCTGTCAGGGGGACTCCCTTGGTTTCTCTGTGTAGATAAGGAGGAGGATGATGTTCTGCAGAGCAGGGCTTCACTATGCACTGCGCGATGGCCAGTGTAAGGCAGGCCTTTGTCCCGGGACTGGCTGCAGGCTGTGACTGTGGGTGTGCAGCGAGGGGTGCCCATCTCTGTCCTTGCGAGCAGGGTCACTGCAGCCTAGGGGCTGTGTGCAGGGGCAGGAGCTCTGCCTCCTGCCAGGGTCAGCACTCAGCTATGAGGATGAAAGGCACGGATCCAGAGGTATTTGCCAAGCACATCTGTGTTTGCCTTGCAATTACATGAGGCGAAAGGTCTATCAACATCCTCTTGCCAGTTCCGACGTCCTTGTTCCTTGTCAGTTCCAACATCTTCCAAGTACCAGTCAGGGACGGGTCACTCCTAATTGCCTGCTGTAGTTCCTCCTTCCCATGGTCTCTGACAGTTTCGATGCATTCCAACCCCCACACTCAGCCTGCCCGGGAGCTCCCCACAGTGCTGGGGGAGAAGCTCGGGGGGAAGGAACAACACCTGGCAGGAAAGGAAAGGAAAGGAAAAGCGTTCTTGTGCACTGGAGAAGGTGCTGTGTGAGTCAGGGCTGCTCAGAGCTCCACATGACTCTGAGTTCAGAGGGTCCTTCTGAAAGACACTGAGGCAGCATTTGCCTTCA
The DNA here is from genome assembly GCF_963264785.1 of Psittacula echo. Classification (NCBI taxonomy): domain Eukaryota; kingdom Metazoa; phylum Chordata; class Aves; order Psittaciformes; family Psittacidae; genus Psittacula; species Psittacula echo. Next base: position 279,083 of record NW_027664209.1, on the reverse strand, counting down.
AAGGAAGGATTCTGAGCTCTGATGTTTTCCACTCTTGGTGGGCAGGTTGGGCAGTGGGAGCTGGGAATTTCCTTCTCTGCTTTGGAGAAGGCACCGAGAGTCTTGTCAGGACTTGTGTGAGCTTCTCCTGAGACCCTGCACAGGCAGAGATGCTCCTGGGCAGAGCCCTGCTGCCGGGAGGGGTGTGCAGGGCAGAGCTGAGCACACAGCCCATGGGATGGGCTCTGGGAGCACTGAGAGGGAGCAGAGCTGGGCCCAGAGCAGCAGCTCCTGGCAGGGACAGCTCCAGGCGGCAGAGACATGGGCAGGGAGTGGGGGGAAAGTGCAGCCCAGGCCTGGGGAGGGTGCGTTCAGGCAGCTCTCTTGGTGTCTGGCACTGGAGGTGGCTGCTGGCCATGCTCTGCTGGGCACAGTCCTTTGCTTCTCCCCATGAGACCTCCGTCATCTGCTCTTTGAATCATTGCTCCCCTGCTCTCAGCACAGGATGCTTGGTTGTTATTAAGATCAATCTGTCTTTGAAGGCAACTTAAAAGCACTGCAAGTGGAAGCAGTGGTCAAATGGGAAAGGACTCTTAGTGGCTCTGGACTAAGCTAGAAAGAGCTGAGAACTTCCAACTGTATCAATACTCTTCCCATTTTCAGTCATCCGTAGAATACTTTATACGCCAAAGGAAAAATGTCAGCAGTGTTATACTAGGAAATAAAGAACACAGACAAAATGATTTTTGATGAGAAAATGAACATGAGCCAGCTGTGTGCAGTCGCTTGGGGTATTGTGTGCAGTTCTGGTGTCCTCAACATCAAAAGGACATGGAACTGTTGGAGCAAGTCCAGAGGAGGGCCACAAGGATGATCAGGGGACTGGAGCACCTCCCATATGAAGACAGGCTGAGAAAGTTGGGGCTGTTCAGCCTGGAGAAGAGAAGGCTGCGTGGAGACCTCATAGCAGCCTTCCAGTATCTAAAGGAGGCCTATTAATATGCTGGAGAGGGCCTCTTCACTAGGGACTGTAGTGATAGGACAAGGGGTAACATGCTCAAACATAAACAGAGGAAGTTTAGATTGGATATAAGGAAGAAGTTCTTGACTGTAAGGGTGGTGAGGCACTGGAAGAGGTTGCCCAGGGAAGTCGTGAATGCTCCATCCCTGGCAGTGTTCAAGGCCATTTTGGATAGAGCCTTGGGTGACATGGTTTAGTGTGAGGTGGCCCTGCCCATAGCAGGGGGGTTGGAACTAGATGGTCTTAAGGTCCTTTTCAACCCTAACTATTCTATGATTCTACAATTCTAAGGCCATGCCGAGCCTCTCTTGTGCAGCCCAGACTCATCCGAGTCAGAAGTACAAATAGTGAACTTTACAATCAAGTTGGAATTTATCTGCTATCCCTTGTGATTATCAGAGCTGGACAAAGCACTGCTTCAGAGCAAACCTGACTCCCATCCAACCTGGCCTTGAACACTGCGAAGGATGGGGCAGCCACAGCTTCTCTGCTGGTTAGGGTTCTCTGCTGGGTTAGGGTTAGGGTTAGGGTTTTAGGGGGTTAGGGCGTTAGGGGGTTAGGGCGTTAGGGCGTTAGGGTGTTAGGGTGTTAGGGTGTTAGGGGGTTAGGGTTAGGGTTAGGGTTTTATGGGGTTAGGGTTTTATGGGGTTAGGGTTTTAGGGTTTTAGGGTTTTAGGGTTTTAGTGTTTTAGGGTTAGGGTTAGGGTTAGGGTAAGGGTTAGGGTTAGGTTATATTTGTCTCTATTCCTAAAGTCACCATTGTAGCCTTTAGTTATAAAGTACCTAAGATACAAACCAACACAACTGCAGTATTCAGCGTATGAAGCTTCTCTATTGATTTATGATTTCTAAACACAATCACCTACTGGAACAGTACCTAAAATACAGAACAGCAAAGTTACAAAATTTTAACCTATGTACAAAGGCTTTCTTTGCAAACTACAAACTTTTCAAATATAATCACTGCTAGAACGGTTTCAGAAATTTTCACCCTCCTGTAAATCTGTCACTGGGAGCTCAGCACAAGGGGACAGTCAAGGCCCACGCAAGCCCACTGGGCATTGCGGAAGGCAGGAGGGGTGCTGGCAGGTTCTAGTGATCCCTGTGCCAGGCATTCCCGAAGTCACAGAAATTTCTAAACTGAAAAGTAAGAAAAGAAAATTCAAAATAACTTTTATCTGTTGCCCTTTGCAATCGTCCTGCACTCGGAATCCTAAAATGTGCTGTGCAATCTGCAAGGCTTGACAAATCCCAAAGGTTTTCATGAGCCCCATGGTGTATTTGGATTGAGTCCGTGAAGCTCAGGTGCTGAGAGGAGACTGAGGACTGAGGAAAGGTGAGACTGACTGGTCTGTAATTCCCTGGCTCATCCATTTTCCCCTTCTTGAAAAATGGGGTCATATTTCCCTTTCTCCAGTCATCAGGAACTTCACCTGAGTGCCATGATTTTTCAAATATGATGGCCAGTGTCTTAGCAACTTCATTTGCCAGCTCCTTCAGGACCCGCAGATGGATGTCCAGGTCCCATGGACTTGTGTACGTTTAGGTTTTTAAGATGGTCTCAAACCAGATCCTCTCCTACAGTGGGCCTAGGGTCTTTATTCTCACGTTCCCTGTGTCTGCATTCCAAGACTTGGGTGGTGCGGTCAGAGCCTTTGCCAGTGAAGACAGAGGCAAAGAAGTCATGAAGAACCTCAGCCGTCTGCAAATCTAGGGTAGCCAGTTCTCTTGATAGTTTCTGGAGGGGGCCTACGTTGTCCCTACCCTATCTTTCATTTGCAATGTAACTATAGAATCCCTTCCTGTTATCTTTCACACCCCTAGCCAAGTTTAATTCTAACTGGGCCTTAGCTTTCCTAACCTGGTCCATAGCTTCTCAGACAACATCCCTGTATTCTTCCCAGACTGCCTGTCCTTGCTTCCACCTTTTATAAGCCTTTTTTTTCCTTCAGAGTTTCCTCAGCAGCTCCTTATCCATCCAGTCAGGTCTCCTGGCCGTCCTGCTGCATTTCCTTCTAGTTGCGATGCAATACTCTTGAGCTTGTAGTAGGAGATCCTTGAATATCAACCAACAACCTTGGGCTCCCCTGCCCTCTAGGGCTATATCCCATGGAACCTTACTAAGCAGGTTCCTGAAGAGGCCAAAGTCTGCTCTCTTGAAGTCCAGGGCAGTGAGCTCGCTGCACGCTCTTCTCACTGTGCTGAGGATCTCAAATTCGACCATCTCATGATGGCTGCAACCAAGGCTGCTCTGGAGTGTCACATTTCCAATGAGCCCTTCCCTGTTGGTGAGCATGAGGTCTGGCATGGCACCCCTCCTTGTCGGCTCCTCTATTACTTGCAGAAGGAAGTTATCTTCCACACAATCGAGGAACCTCCTGGATTGCTTGTGCTGGGCCGTACCATTGCTCCAACAGATGTCAGGGTGGTTGAAGTCCCCCATGAGAACAAGGGCCTGTGAGCGTGAGGCTCTTCCTATCTGTCTGTAGAGTGCTTCATCCACAGAGTCCTCTTGATCAGGTGGTCTCTAGCAGATGCCCACAGTAATGTCTCCCATGGCTGTTCTCCCTTTAAACCTGACCCATCAACTCTCTGTTGACTGCTCACCTGTCCTCAGACAGAGTTGCATGCTCTGAAGCCATCACAAAGGCCTGGCGGTCACTGTGGAGACACCCATTGTGACGGGGCCCCCACGCTGAGCGTTGGGTATTTAAGGAGCCAGAGCCCTGCAGTAACCAGTGCAGAGGAGACCCCTCCCTCGGGAGGCTGCATTTCCCGTGGCTGCCCTGCGCATCCAGGTACGTGTTCTTTGACTTTGCAATCCTGTTTTAGTGTTGCCTTGAAACACATGGTGGGTGCGTGCTCTAAAGGGAGGAGAAGCTGTCAGGAGATGTGCTGGTGCCATCCCAGCTGTAGGAGCAGGGGATGGGTGAGGAGGAGGCGCTGGGCTTGTTCCTGTGCTTGGAGCTGAGCTCTGCCTGCAGAGGTGCTGGGGGCGAAGCAGGAGCTTTCTGTGTGCAGGAGCTGCTGGTGTCAGAGGTGCTGAGAAGGTGTCAGGGCAGGAGAACTTCTACCTCCCAGTCAGAGCCTGCTGCCTCGGACAGTCCGTGGGATCTGTCAGGGGGACTCCCTTGGTTTCTCTGTGTAGATGAGGAGGAGGATGATGTTCTGCAGAGCAGGGCTTCACTATGCACTGCGCGATGGCCAGTGTAAGGCAGGCCTTTGTCCCGGGACTGGCTGCAGGCTGTGACTGTGGGTGTGCAGCGAGGGGTGCCCATCTCTGTCCTTGCGAGCAGGGTCACTGCAGCCTAGGGGCTGTGTGCAGGGGCAGGAGCTCTGCCTCCTGCCAGGGTCAGCACTCAGCTATGAGGATGAAAGGCACGGACCCAGAGGTATTTGCCAAGCACATCTGTGTTTGCCTTGCAATTACATGAGGCGAAAGGTCTATCAACATCCTCTTGCCAGTTCCGACGTCCTTGTTCCTTGTCAGTTCCAACATCTTCCAAGTACCAGTCAGGGACGGGTCACTCCTAATTGCCTGCTGTAGTTCCTCCTTCCCATGGTCTCTGACAGTTTCGATGCATTCCAACCCCCACACTCAGCCTGCCCGGGAGCTCCCCACAGTGCTGGGGGAGAAGCTCGGGGGGAAGGAACAACACCTGGCAGGAAAGGAAAGGAAAGGAAAAGCGTTCTTGTGCACTGGAGAAGGTGCTGTGTGAGTCAGGGCTGCTCAGAGCTCCACATGACTCTGAGTTCAGAGGGTCCTTCTGAAAGACACTGAGGCAGCATTTGCCTTCAAAGGAAGGATTCTGAGCTCTGATGTTTTCCACTCTTGGTGGGCAGGTTGGGCAGTGGGAGCTGGGAATTTCCTTCTCTGCTTTGGAGAAGGCACCGAGAGTCTTGTCAGGACTTGTGTGAGCTTCTCCTGAGACCCTGCACAGGCAGAGATGCTCCTGGGCAGAGCCCTGCTGCCGGGAGGGGTGTGCAGGGCAGAGCTGAGCACACAGCCCATGGGATGGGCTCTGGGAGCACTGAGAGGGAGCAGAGCTGGGCCCAGAGCAGCAGCTCCTGGCAGGGACAGCTCCAGGCGGCAGAGACATGGGCAGGGAGTGGGGGGAAAGTGCAGCCCAGGCCTGGGGAGGGTGCGTTCAGGCAGCTCTCTTGGTGTCTGGCACTGGAGGTGGCTGCTGGCCATGCTCTGCTGGGCACAGTCCTTTGCTTCTCCCCATGAGACCTCCGTCATCTGCTCTTTGAATCATTGCTCCCCTGCTCTCAGCACAGGATGCTTGGTTGTTATTAAGATCAATCTGTCTTTGAAGGCAACTTAAAAGCACTGCAAGTGGAAGCAGTGGTCAAATGGGAAAGGACTCTTAGTGGCTCTGGACTAAGCTAGAAAGAGCTGAGAACTTCCAACTGTATCAATACTCTTCCCATTTTCAGTCATCCGTAGAATACTTTATACGCCAAAGGAAAAATGTCAGCAGTGTTATACTAGGAAATAAAGAACACAGACAAAATGATTTTTGATGAGAAAATGAACATGAGCCAGCTGTGTGCAGTCGCTTGGGGTATTGTGTGCAGTTCTGGTGTCCTCAACATCAAAAGGACATGGAACTGTTGGAGCAAGTCCAGAGGAGGGCCACAAGGATGATCAGGGGACTGGAGCACCTCCCATATGAAGACAGGCTGAGAAAGTTGGGGCTGTTCAGCCTGGAGAAGAGAAGGCTGCGTGGAGACCTCATAGCAGCCTTCCAGTATCTAAAGGAGGCCTATTAATATGCTGGAGAGGGCCTCTTCACTAGGGACTGTAGTGATAGGACAAGGGGTAACATGCTCAAACATAAACAGAGGAAGTTTAGATTGGATATAAGGAAGAAGTTCTTGACTGTAAGGGTGGTGAGGCACTGGAAGAGGTTGCCCAGGGAAGTCGTGAATGCTCCATCCCTGGCAGTGTTCAAGGCCATTTTGGATAGAGCCTTGGGTGACATGGTTTAGTGTGAGGTGGCCCTGCCCATAGCAGGGGGGTTGGAACTAGATGGTCTTAAGGTCCTTTTCAACCCTAACTATTCTATGATTCTACAATTCTAAGGCCATGCCGAGCCTCTCTTGTGCAGCCCAGACTCATCCGAGTCAGAAGTACAAATAGTGAACTTTACAATCAAGTTGGAATTTATCTGCTATCCCTTGTGATTATCAGAGCTGGACAAAGCACTGCTTCAGAGCAAACCTGACTCCCATCCAACCTGGCCTTGAACACTGCGAAGGATGGGGCAGCCACAGCTTCTCTGCTGGTTAGGGTTCTCTGCTGGGTTAGGGTTAGGGTTAGGGTTTTAGGGGGTTAGGGCGTTAGGGGGTTAGGGCGTTAGGGCGTTAGGGTGTTAGGGTGTTAGGGTGTTAGGGGGTTAGGGTTAGGGTTAGGGTTTTATGGGGTTAGGGTTTTATGGGGTTAGGGTTTTAGGGTTTTAGGGTTTTAGGGTTTTAGTGTTTTAGGGTTAGGGTTAGGGTTAGGGTAAGGGTTAGGGTTAGGTTATATTTGTCTCTATTCCTAAAGTCACCATTGTAGCCTTTAGTTATAAAGTACCTAAGATACAAACCAACACAACTGCAGTATTCAGCGTATGAAGCTTCTCTATTGATTTATGATTTCTAAACACAATCACCTACTGGAACAGTACCATTAAAATACAGAACAGCAAAGTTACAAAATTTTAACCTATGTACAAAGGCTTTCTTTGCAAACTACAAACTTTTCAAATATAATCACTGCTAGAACGGTTTCAGAAATTTTCACCCTCCTGTAAATCTGTCACTGGGAGCTCAGCACAAGGGGACAGTCAAGGCCCACGCAAGCCCACTGGGCATTGCGGAAGGCAGGAGGGGTGCTGGCAGGTTCTAGTGATCCCTGTGCCAGGCATTCCCGAAGTCACAGAAATTTCTAAACTGAAAAGTAAGAAAAGAAAATTCAAAATAACTTTTATCTGTTGCCCTTTGCAATCGTCCTGCACTCGGAATCCTAAAATGTGCTGTGCAATCTGCAAGGCTTGACAAATCCCAAAGGTTTTCATGAGCCCCATGGTGTATTTGGATTGAGTCCGTGAAGCTCAGGTGCTGAGAGGAGACTGAGGACTGAGGAAAGGTGAGACTGACTGGTCTGTAATTCCCTGGCTCATCCATTTTCCCCTTCTTGAAAAATGGGGTCATATTTCCCTTTCTCCAGTCATCAGGAACTTCACCTGAGTGCCATGATTTTTCAAATATGATGGCCAGTGTCTTAGCAACTTCATTTGCCAGCTCCTTCAGGACCCGCAGATGGATGTCCAGGTCCCATGGACTTGTGTACGTTTAGGTTTTTAAGATGGTCTCAAACCAGATCCTCTCCTACAGTGGGCCTAGGGTCTTTATTCTCACGTTCCCTGTGTCTGCATTCCAAGACTTGGGTGGTGCGGTCAGAGCCTTTGCCAGTGAAGACAGAGGCAAAGAAGTCATGAAGAACCTCAGCCGTCTGCAAATCTAGGGTAGCCAGTTCTCTTGATAGTTTCTGGAGGGGGCCTACGTTGTCCCTACCCTATCTTTCATTTGCAATGTAACTATAGAATCCCTTCCTGTTATCTTTCACACCCCTAGCCAAGTTTAATTCTAACTGGGCCTTAGCTTTCCTAACCTGGTCCATAGCTTCTCAGACAACATCCCTGTATTCTTCCCAGACTGCCTGTCCTTGCTTCCACCTTTTATAAGCCTTTTTTTTCCTTCAGAGTTTCCTCAGCAGCTCCTTATCCATCCAGTCAGGTCTCCTGGCCGTCCTGCTGCATTTCCTTCTAGTTGCGATGCAATACTCTTGAGCTTGTAGTAGGAGATCCTTGAATATCAACCAACAACCTTGGGCTCCCCTGCCCTCTAGGGCTATATCCCATGGAACCTTACTAAGCAGGTTCCTGAAGAGGCCAAAGTCTGCTCTCTTGAAGTCCAGGGCAGTGAGCTCGCTGCACGCTCTTCTCACTGTGCTGAGGATCTCAAATTCGACCATCTCATGATGGCTGCAACCAAGGCTGCTCTGGAGTGTCACATTTCCAATGAGCCCTTCCCTGTTGGTGAGCATGAGGTCTGGCATGGCACCCCTCCTTGTCGGCTCCTCTATTACTTGCAGAAGGAAGTTATCTTCCACACAATCGAGGAACCTCCTGGATTGCTTGTGCTGGGCCGTACCATTGCTCCAACAGATGTCAGGGTGGTTGAAGTCCCCCATGAGAACAAGGGCCTGTGAGCGTGAGGCTCTTCCTATCTGTCTGTAGAGTGCTTCATCCACAGAGTCCTCTTGATCAGGTGGTCTCTAGCAGATGCCCACAGTAATGTCTCCCATGGCTGTTCTCCCTTTAAACCTGACCCATCAACTCTCTGTTGACTGCTCACCTGTCCTCAGACAGAGTTGCATGCTCTGAAGCCATCACAAAGGCCTGGCGGTCACTGTGGAGACACCCATTGTGACGGGGCCCCCACGCTGAGCGTTGGGTATTTAAGGAGCCAGAGCCCTGCAGTAACCAGTGCAGAGGAGACCCCTCCCTCGGGAGGCTGCATTTCCCGTGGCTGCCCTGCGCATCCAGGTACGTGTTCTTTGACTTTGCAATCCTGTTTTAGTGTTGCCTTGAAACACATGGTGGGTGCGTGCTCTAAAGGGAGGAGAAGCTGTCAGGAGATGTGCTGGTGCCATCCCAGCTGTAGGAGCAGGGGATGGGTGAGGAGGAGGCGCTGGGCTTGTTCCTGTGCTTGGAGCTGAGCTCTGCCTGCAGAGGTGCTGGGGGCGAAGCAGGAGCTTTCTGTGTGCAGGAGCTGCTGGTGTCAGAGGTGCTGAGAAGGTGTCAGGGCAGGAGAACTTCTACCTCCCAGTCAGAGCCTGCTGCCTCGGACAGTCCGTGGGATCTGTCAGGGGGACTCCCTTGGTTTCTCTGTGTAGATAAGGAGGAGGATGATGTTCTGCAGAGCAGGGCTTCACTATGCACTGCGCGATGGCCAGTGTAAGGCAGGCCTTTGTCCCGGGACTGGCTGCAGGCTGTGACTGTGGGTGTGCAGCGAGGGGTGCCCATCTCTGTCCTTGCGAGCAGGGTCGCTGCAGCCTAGGGGCTGTGTGCAGGGGCAGGAGCTCTGCCTCCTGCCAGGGTCAGCACTCAGCTATGAGGATGAAAGGCACGGACCCAGAGGTATTTGCCAAGCACATCTGTGTTTGCCTTGCAATTACATGAGGCGAAAGGTCTATCAACATCCTCTTGCCAGTTCCGACGTCCTTGTTCCTTGTCAGTTCCAACATCTTCCAAGTACCAGTCAGGGACGGGTCACTCCTAATTGCCTGCTGTAGTTCCTCCTTCCCATGGTCTCTGACAGTTTCGATGCATTCCAACCCCCACACTCAGCCTGCCCGGGAGCTCCCCACAGTGCTGGGGGAGAAGCTCGGGGGGAAGGAACAACACCTGGCAGGAAAGGAAAGGAAAGGAAAAGCGTTCTTGTGCACTGGAGAAGGTGCTGTGTGAGTCAGGGCTGCTCAGAGCTCCACATGACTCTGAGTTCAGAGGGTCCTTCTGAAAGACACTGAGGCAGCATTTGCCTTCAAAGGAAGGATTCTGAGCTCTGATGTTTTCCACTCTTGGTGGGCAGGTTGGGCAGTGGGAGCTGGGAATTTCCTTCTCTGCTTTGGAGAAGGCACCGAGAGTCTTGTCAGGACTTGTGTGAGCTTCTCCTGAGACCCTGCACAGGCAGAGATGCTCCTGGGCAGAGCCCTGCTGCCGGGAGGGGTGTGCAGGGCAGAGCTGAGCACACAGCCCATGGGATGGGCTCTGGGAGCACTGAGAGGGAGCAGAGCTGGGCCCAGAGCAGCAGCTCCTGGCAGGGACAGCTCCAGGCGGCAGAGACATGGGCAGGGAGTGGGGGGAAAGTGCAGCCCAGGCCTGGGGAGGGTGCGTTCAGGCAGCTCTCTTGGTGTCTGGCACTGGAGGTGGCTGCTGGCCATGCTCTGCTGGGCACAGTCCTTTGCTTCTCCCCATGAGACCTCCGTCATCTGCTCTTTGAATCATTGCTCCCCTGCTCTCAGCACAGGATGCTTGGTTGTTATTAAGATCAATCTGTCTTTGAAGGCAACTTAAAAGCACTGCAAGTGGAAGCAGTGGTCAAATGGGAAAGGACTCTTAGTGGCTCTGGACTAAGCTAGAAAGAGCTGAGAACTTCCAACTGTATCAATACTCTTCCCATTTTCAGTCATCCGTAGAATACTTTATACGCCAAAGGAAAAATGTCAGCAGTGTTATACTAGGAAATAAAGAACACAGACAAAATGATTTTTGATGAGAAAATGAACATGAGCCAGCTGTGTGCAGTCGCTTGGGGTATTGTGTGCAGTTCTGGTGTCCTCAACATCAAAAGGACATGGAACTGTTGGAGCAAGTCCAGAGGAGGGCCACAAGGATGATCAGGGGACTGGAGCACCTCCCATATGAAGACAGGCTGAGAAAGTTGGGGCTGTTCAGCCTGGAGAAGAGAAGGCTGCGTGGAGACCTCATAGCAGCCTTCCAGTATCTAAAGGAGGCCTATTAATATGCTGGAGAGGGCCTCTTCACTAGGGACTGTAGTGATAGGACAAGGGGTAACATGCTCAAACATAAACAGAGGAAGTTTAGATTGGATATAAGGAAGAAGTTCTTGACTGTAAGGGTGGTGAGGCACTGGAAGAGGTTGCCCAGGGAAGTCGTGAATGCTCCATCCCTGGCAGTGTTCAAGGCCATTTTGGATAGAGCCTTGGGTGACATGGTTTAGTGTGAGGTGGCCCTGCCCATAGCAGGGGGGTTGGAACTAGATGGTCTTAAGGTCCTTTTCAACCCTAACTATTCTATGATTCTACAATTCTAAGGCCATGCCGAGCCTCTCTTGTGCAGCCCAGACTCATCCGAGTCAGAAGTACAAATAGTGAACTTTACAATCAAGTTGGAATTTATCTGCTATCCCTTGTGATTATCAGAGCTGGACAAAGCACTGCTTCAGAGCAAACCTGACTCCCATCCAACCTGGCCTTGAACACTGCGAAGGATGGGGCAGCCACAGCTTCTCTGCTGGTTAGGGTTCTCTGCTGGGTTAGGGTTAGGGTTAGGGTTTTAGGGGGTTAGGGCGTTAGGGGGTTAGGGCGTTAGGGCGTTAGGGTGTTAGGGTGTTAGGGTGTTAGGGGGTTAGGGTTAGGGTTAGGGTTTTATGGGGTTAGGGTTTTATGGGGTTAGGGTTTTAGGGTTTTAGGGTTTTAGGGTTTTAGTGTTTTAGGGTTAGGGTTAGGGTTAGGGTAAGGGTTAGGGTTAGGTTATATTTGTCTCTATTCCTAAAGTCACCATTGTAGCCTTTAGTTATAAAGTACCTAAGATACAAACCAACACAACTGCAGTATTCAGCGTATGAAGCTTCTCTATTGATTTATGATTTCTAAACACAATCACCTACTGGAACAGTACCATTAAAATACAGAACAGCAAAGTTACAAAATTTTAACCTATGTACAAAGGCTTTCTTTGCAAACTACAAACTTTTCAAATATAATCACTGCTAGAACGGTTTCAGAAATTTTCACCCTCCTGTAAATCTGTCACTGGGAGCTCAGCACAAGGGGACAGTCAAGGCCCACGCAAGCCCACTGGGCATTGCGGAAGGCAGGAGGGGTGCTGGCAGGTTCTAGTGATCCCTGTGCCAGGCATTCCCGAAGTCACAGAAATTTCTAAACTGAAAAGTAAGAAAAGAAAATTCAAAATAACTTTTATCTGTTGCCCTTTGCAATCGTCCTGCACTCGGAATCCTAAAATGTGCTGTGCAATCTGCAAGGCTTGACAAATCCCAAAGGTTTTCATGAGCCCCATGGTGTATTTGGATTGAGTCCGTGAACCTCAGGTGCTGAGAGGAGACTGAGGACTGAGGAAAGGTGAGACTGACTGGTCTGTAATTCCCTGGCTCATCCATTTTCCCCTTCTTGAAAAATGGGGTCATATTTCCCTTTCTCCAGTCATCAGGAACTTCACCTGAGTGCCATGATTTTTCAAATATGATGGCCAGTGTCTTAGCAACTTCATTTGCCAGCTCCTTCAGGACCCGCAGATGGATGTCCAGGTCCCATGGACTTGTGTACGTTTAGGTTTTTAAGATGGTCTCAAACCAGATCCTCTCCTACAGTGGGCCTAGGGTCTTTATTCTCACGTTCCCTGTGTCTGCATTCCAAGACTTGGGTGGTGCGGTCAGAGCCTTTGCCAGTGAAGACAGAGGCAAAGAAGTCATGAAGAACCTCAGCCGTCTGCAAATCTAGGGTAGCCAGTTCTCTTGATAGTTTCTGGAGGGGGCCTACGTTGTCCCTACCCTATCTTTCATTTGCAATGTAACTATAGAATCCCTTCCTGTTATCTTTCACACCCCTAGCCAAGTTTAATTCTAACTGGGCCTTAGCTTTCCTAACCTGGTCCATAGCTTCTCAGACAACATCCCTGTATTCTTCCCAGACTGCCTGTCCTTGCTTCCACCTTTTATAAGCCTTTTTTTTCCTTCAGAGTTTCCTCAGCAGCTCCTTATCCATCCAGTCAGGTCTCCTGGCCGTCCTGCTGCATTTCCTTCTAGTTGCGATGCAATACTCTTGAGCTTGTAGTAGGAGATCCTTGAATATCAACCAACAACCTTGGGCTCCCCTGCCCTCTAGGGCTATATCCCATGGAACCTTACTAAGCAGGTTCCTGAAGAGGCCAAAGTCTGCTCTCTTGAAGTCCAGGGCAGTGAGCTCGCTGCACGCTCTTCTCACTGTGCTGAGGATCTCAAATTCGACCATCTCATGATGGCTGCAACCAAGGCTGCTCTGGAGTGTCACATTTCCAATGAGCCCTTCCCTGTTGGTGAGCATGAGGTCTGGCATGGCACCCCTCCTTGTCGGCTCCTCTATTACTTGCAGAAGGAAGTTATCTTCCACACAATCGAGGAACCTCCTGGATTGCTTGTGCTGGGCCGTACCATTGCTCCAACAGATGTCAGGGTGGTTGAAGTCCCCCATGAGAACAAGGGCCTGTGAGCGTGAGGCTCTTCCTATCTGTCTGTAGAGTGCTTCATCCACAGAGTCCTCTTGATCAGGTGGTCTCTAGCAGATGCCCACAGTAATGTCTCCCATGGCTGTTCTCCCTTTAAACCTGACCCATCAACTCTCTGTTGACTGCTCACCTGTCCTCAGACAGAGTTGCATGCTCTGAAGCCATCACAAAGGCCTGGCGGTCACTGTGGAGACACCCATTGTGACGGGGCCCCCACGCTGAGCGTTGGGTATTTAAGGAGCCAGAGCCCTGCAGTAACCAGTGCAGAGGAGACCCCTCCCTCGGGAGGCTGCATTTCCCGTGGCTGCCCTGCGCATCCAGGTACGTGTTCTTTGACTTTGCAATCCTGTTTTAGTGTTGCCTTGAAACACATGGTGGGTGCGTGCTCTAAAGGGAGGAGAAGCTGTCAGGAGATGTGCTGGTGCCATCCCAGCTGTAGGAGCAGGGGATGGGTGAGGAGGAGGCGCTGGGCTTGTTCCTGTGCTTGGAGCTGAGCTCTGCCTGCAGAGGTGCTGGGGGCGAAGCAGGAGCTTTCTGTGTGCAGGAGCTGCTGGTGTCAGAGGTGCTGAGAAGGTGTCAGGGCAGGAGAACTTCTACCTCCCAGTCAGAGCCTGCTGCCTCGGACAGTCCGTGGGATCTGTCAGGGGGACTCCCTTGGTTTCTCTGTGTAGATAAGGAGGAGGATGATGTTCTGCAGAGCAGGGCTTCACTATGCACTGCGCGATGGCCAGTGTAAGGCAGGCCTTTGTCCCGGGACTGGCTGCAGGCTGTGACTGTGGGTGTGCAGCGAGGGGTGCCCATCTCTGTCCTTGCGAGCAGGGTCGCTGCAGCCTAGGGGCTGTGTGCAGGGGCAGGAGCTCTGCCTCCTGCCAGGGTCAGCACTCAGCTATGAGGATGAAAGGCACGGACCCAGAGGTATTTGCCAAGCACATCTGTGTTTGCCTTGCAATTACATGAGGCGAAAGGTCTATCAACATCCTCTTGCCAGTTCCGACGTCCTTGTTCCTTGTCAGTTCCAACATCTTCCAAGTACCAGTCAGGGACGGGTCACTCCTAATTGCCTGCTGTAGTTCCTCCTTCCCATGGTCTCTGACAGTTTCGATGCATTCCAACCCCCACACTCAGCCTGCCCGGGAGCTCCCCACAGTGCTGGGGGAGAAGCTCGGGGGGAAGGAACAACACCTGGCAGGAAAGGAAAGGAAAGGAAAAGCGTTCTTGTGCACTGGAGAAGGTGCTGTGTGAGTCAGGGCTGCTCAGAGCTCCACATGACTCTGAGTTCAGAGGGTCCTTCTGAAAGACACTGAGGCAGCATTTGCCTTCAAAGGAAGGATTCTGAGCTCTGATGTTTTCCACTCTTGGTGGGCAGGTTGGGCAGTGGGAGCTGGGAATTTCCTTCTCTGCTTTGGAGAAGGCACCGAGAGTCTTGTCAGGACTTGTGTGAGCTTCTCCTGAGACCCTGCACAGGCAGAGATGCTCCTGGGCAGAGCCCTGCTGCCGGGAGGGGTGTGCAGGGCAGAGCTGAGCACACAGCCCATGGGATGGGCTCTGGGAGCACTGAGAGGGAGCAGAGCTGGGCCCAGAGCAGCAGCTCCTGGCAGGGACAGCTCCAGGCGGCAGAGACATGGGCAGGGAGTGGGGGGAAAGTGCAGCCCAGGCCTGGGGAGGGTGCGTTCAGGCAGCTCTCTTGGTGTCTGGCACTGGAGGTGGCTGCTGGCCATGCTCTGCTGGGCACAGTCCTTTGCTTCTCCCCATGAGACCTCCGTCATCTGCTCTTTGAATCATTGCTCCCCTGCTCTCAGCACAGGATGCTTGGTTGTTATTAAGATCAATCTGTCGTTGAAGGCAACTTAAAAGCACTGCAAGTGGAAGCAGTGGTCAAATGGGAAAGGACTCTTAGTGGCTCTGGACTAAGCTAGAAAGAGCTGAGAACTTCCAACTGTATCAATACTCTTCCCATTTTCAGTCATCCGTAGAATACTTTATACGCCAAAGGAAAAATGTCAGCAGTGTTATACTAGGAAATAAAGAACACAGACAAAATGATTTTTGATGAGAAAATGAACATGAGCCAGCTGTGTGCAGTCGCTTGGGGTATTGTGTGCAGTTCTGGTGTCCTCAACATCAAAAGGACATGGAACTGTTGGAGCAAGTCCAGAGGAGGGCCACAAGGATGATCAGGGGACTGGAGCACCTCCCATATGAAGACAGGCTGAGAAAGTTGGGGCTGTTCAGCCTGGAGAAGAGAAGGCTGCGTGGAGACCTCATAGCAGCCTTCCAGTATCTAAAGGAGGCCTATTAATATGCTGGAGAGGGCCTCTTCACTAGGGACTGTAGTGATAGGACAAGGGGTAACATGCTCAAACATAAACAGAGGAAGTTTAGATTGGATATAAGGAAGAAGTTCTTGACTGTAAGGGTGGTGAGGCACTGGAAGAGGTTGCCCAGGGAAGTCGTGAATGCTCCATCCCTGGCAGTGTTCAAGGCCATTTTGGATAGAGCCTTGGGTGACATGGTTTAGTGTGAGGTGGCCCTGCCCATAGCAGGGGGGTTGGAACTAGATGGTCTTAAGGTCCTTTTCAACCCTAACTATTCTATGATTCTACAATTCTAAGGCCATGCCGAGCCTCTCTTGTGCAGCCCAGACTCATCCGAGTCAGAAGTACAAATAGTGAACTTTACAATCAAGTTGGAATTTATCTGCTATCCCTTGTGATTATCAGAGCTGGACAAAGCACTGCTTCAGAGCAAACCTGACTCCCATCCAACCTGGCCTTGAACACTGCGAAGGATGGGGCAGCCACAGCTTCTCTGCTGGTTAGGGTTCTCTGCTGGGTTAGGGTTAGGGTTAGGGTTTTAGGGGGTTAGGGCGTTAGGGGGTTAGGGCGTTAGGGCGTTAGGGTGTTAGGGTGTTAGGGTGTTAGGGGGTTAGGGTTAGGGTTAGGGTTTTATGGGGTTAGGGTTTTATGGGGTTAGGGTTTTAGGGTTTTAGGGTTTTAGGGTTTTAGGGTTTTAGTGTTTTAGGGTTAGGGTTAGGGTTAGGGTAAGGGTTAGGGTTAGGTTATATTTGTCTCTATTCCTAAAGTCACCATTGTAGCCTTTAGTTATAAAGTACCTAAGATACAAACCAACACAACTGCAGTATTCAGCGTATGAAGCTTCTCTA
This sequence comes from Psittacula echo, assembly GCF_963264785.1. Lineage (NCBI taxonomy): Eukaryota > Metazoa > Chordata > Aves > Psittaciformes > Psittacidae > Psittacula > Psittacula echo. The sequence continues at coordinate 262,843 of NW_027664209.1, read as the reverse complement.
TTGATTTATGATTTCTAAACACAATCACCTACTGGAACAGTACCATTAAAATACAGAACAGCAAAGTTACAAAATTTTAACCTATGTACAAAGGCTTTCTTTGCAAACTACAAACTTTTCAAATATAATCACTGCTAGAACGGTTTCAGAAATTTTCACCCTCCTGTAAATCTGTCACTGGGAGCTCAGCACAAGGGGACAGTCAAGGCCCACGCAAGCCCACTGGGCATTGCGGAAGGCAGGAGGGGTGCTGGCAGGTTCTAGTGATCCCTGTGCCAGGCATTCCCGAAGTCACAGAAATTTCTAAACTGAAAAGTAAGAAAAGAAAATTCAAAATAACTTTTATCTGTTGCCCTTTGCAATCGTCCTGCACTCGGAATCCTAAAATGTGCTGTGCAATCTGCAAGGCTTGACAAATCCCAAAGGTTTTCATGAGCCCCATGGTGTATTTGGATTGAGTCCGTGAACCTCAGGTGCTGAGAGGAGACTGAGGACTGAGGAAAGGTGAGACTGACTGGTCTGTAATTCCCTGGCTCATCCATTTTCCCCTTCTTGAAAAATGGGGTCATATTTCCCTTTCTCCAGTCATCAGGAACTTCACCTGAGTGCCATGATTTTTCAAATATGATGGCCAGTGTCTTAGCAACTTCATTTGCCAGCTCCTTCAGGACCCGCAGATGGATGTCCAGGTCCCATGGACTTGTGTACGTTTAGGTTTTTAAGATGGTCTCAAACCAGATCCTCTCCTACAGTGGGCCTAGGGTCTTTATTCTCACGTTCCCTGTGTCTGCATTCCAAGACTTGGGTGGTGCGGTCAGAGCCTTTGCCAGTGAAGACAGAGGCAAAGAAGTCATGAAGAACCTCAGCCGTCTGCAAATCTAGGGTAGCCAGTTCTCTTGATAGTTTCTGGAGGGGGCCTACGTTGTCCCTACCCTATCTTTCATTTGCAATGTAACTATAGAATCCCTTCCTGTTATCTTTCACACCCCTAGCCAAGTTTAATTCTAACTGGGCCTTAGCTTTCCTAACCTGGTCCATAGCTTCTCAGACAACATCCCTGTATTCTTCCCAGACTGCCTGTCCTTGCTTCCACCTTTTATAAGCCTTTTTTTTCCTTCAGAGTTTCCTCAGCAGCTCCTTATCCATCCAGTCAGGTCTCCTGGCCGTCCTGCTGCATTTCCTTCTAGTTGCGATGCAATACTCTTGAGCTTGTAGTAGGAGATCCTTGAATATCAACCAACAACCTTGGGCTCCCCTGCCCTCTAGGGCTATATCCCATGGAACCTTACTAAGCAGGTTCCTGAAGAGGCCAAAGTCTGCTCTCTTGAAGTCCAGGGCAGTGAGCTCGCTGCACGCTCTTCTCACTGTGCTGAGGATCTCAAATTCGACCATCTCATGATGGCTGCAACCAAGGCTGCTCTGGAGTGTCACATTTCCAATGAGCCCTTCCCTGTTGGTGAGCATGAGGTCTGGCATGGCACCCCTCCTTGTCGGCTCCTCTATTACTTGCAGAAGGAAGTTATCTTCCACACAATCGAGGAACCTCCTGGATTGCTTGTGCTGGGCCGTACCATTGCTCCAACAGATGTCAGGGTGGTTGAAGTCCCCCATGAGAACAAGGGCCTGTGAGCGTGAGGCTCTTCCTATCTGTCTGTAGAGTGCTTCATCCACAGAGTCCTCTTGATCAGGTGGTCTCTAGCAGATGCCCACAGTAATGTCTCCCATGGCTGTTCTCCCTTTAAACCTGACCCATCAACTCTCTGTTGACTGCTCACCTGTCCTCAGACAGAGTTGCATGCTCTGAAGCCATCACAAAGGCCTGGCGGTCACTGTGGAGACACCCATTGTGACGGGGCCCCCACGCTGAGCGTTGGGTATTTAAGGAGCCAGAGCCCTGCAGTAACCAGTGCAGAGGAGACCCCTCCCTCGGGAGGCTGCATTTCCCGTGGCTGCCCTGCGCATCCAGGTACGTGTTCTTTGACTTTGCAATCCTGTTTTAGTGTTGCCTTGAAACACATGGTGGGTGCGTGCTCTAAAGGGAGGAGAAGCTGTCAGGAGATGTGCTGGTGCCATCCCAGCTGTAGGAGCAGGGGATGGGTGAGGAGGAGGCGCTGGGCTTGTTCCTGTGCTTGGAGCTGAGCTCTGCCTGCAGAGGTGCTGGGGGCGAAGCAGGAGCTTTCTGTGTGCAGGAGCTGCTGGTGTCAGAGGTGCTGAGAAGGTGTCAGGGCAGGAGAACTTCTACCTCCCAGTCAGAGCCTGCTGCCTCGGACAGTCCGTGGGATCTGTCAGGGGGACTCCCTTGGTTTCTCTGTGTAGATAAGGAGGAGGATGATGTTCTGCAGAGCAGGGCTTCACTATGCACTGCGCGATGGCCAGTGTAAGGCAGGCCTTTGTCCCGGGACTGGCTGCAGGCTGTGACTGTGGGTGTGCAGCGAGGGGTGCCCATCTCTGTCCTTGCGAGCAGGGTCGCTGCAGCCTAGGGGCTGTGTGCAGGGGCAGGAGCTCTGCCTCCTGCCAGGGTCAGCACTCAGCTATGAGGATGAAAGGCACGGACCCAGAGGTATTTGCCAAGCACATCTGTGTTTGCCTTGCAATTACATGAGGCGAAAGGTCTATCAACATCCTCTTGCCAGTTCCGACGTCCTTGTTCCTTGTCAGTTCCAACATCTTCCAAGTACCAGTCAGGGACGGGTCACTCCTAATTGCCTGCTGTAGTTCCTCCTTCCCATGGTCTCTGACAGTTTCGATGCATTCCAACCCCCACACTCAGCCTGCCCGGGAGCTCCCCACAGTGCTGGGGGAGAAGCTCGGGGGGAAGGAACAACACCTGGCAGGAAAGGAAAGGAAAGGAAAAGCGTTCTTGTGCACTGGAGAAGGTGCTGTGTGAGTCAGGGCTGCTCAGAGCTCCACATGACTCTGAGTTCAGAGGGTCCTTCTGAAAGACACTGAGGCAGCATTTGCCTTCAAAGGAAGGATTCTGAGCTCTGATGTTTTCCACTCTTGGTGGGCAGGTTGGGCAGTGGGAGCTGGGAATTTCCTTCTCTGCTTTGGAGAAGGCACCGAGAGTCTTGCCAGGACTTGTGTGAGCTTCTCCTGAGACCCTGCACAGGCAGAGATGCTCCTGGGCAGAGCCCTGCTGCCGGGAGGGGTGTGCAGGGCAGAGCTGAGCACACAGCCCATGGGATGGGCTCTGGGAGCACTGAGAGGGAGCAGAGCTGGGCCCAGAGCAGCAGCTCCTGGCAGGGACAGCTCCAGGCGGCAGAGACATGGGCAGGGAGTGGGGGGAAAGTGCAGCCCAGGCCTGGGGAGGGTGCGTTCAGGCAGCTCTCTTGGTGTCTGGCACTGGAGGTGGCTGCTGGCCATGCTCTGCTGGGCACAGTCCTTTGCTTCTCCCCATGAGACCTCCGTCATCTGCTCTTTGAATCATTGCTCCCCTGCTCTCAGCACAGGATGCTTGGTTGTTATTAAGATCAATCTGTCTTTGAAGGCAACTTAAAAGCACTGCAAGTGGAAGCAGTGGTCAAATGGGAAAGGACTCTTAGTGGCTCTGGACTAAGCTAGAAAGAGCTGAGAACTTCCAACTGTATCAATACTCTTCCCATTTTCAGTCATCCGTAGAATACTTTATACGCCAAAGGAAAAATGTCAGCAGTGTTATACTAGGAAATAAAGAACACAGACAAAATGATTTTTGATGAGAAAATGAACATGAGCCAGCTGTGTGCAGTCGCTTGGGGTATTGTGTGCAGTTCTGGTGTCCTCAACATCAAAAGGACATGGAACTGTTGGAGCAAGTCCAGAGGAGGGCCACAAGGATGATCAGGGGACTGGAGCACCTCCCATATGAAGACAGGCTGAGAAAGTTGGGGCTGTTCAGCCTGGAGAAGAGAAGGCTGCGTGGAGACCTCATAGCAGCCTTCCAGTATCTAAAGGAGGCCTATTAATATGCTGGAGAGGGCCTCTTCACTAGGGACTGTAGTGATAGGACAAGGGGTAACATGCTCAAACATAAACAGAGGAAGTTTAGATTGGATTGAAGGAAGAAGTTCTTGACTGTAAGGGTGGTGAGGCACTGGAAGAGGTTGCCCAGGGAAGTCGTGAATGCTCCATCCCTGGCAGTGTTCAAGGCCATTTTGGATAGAGCCTTGGGTGACATGGTTTAGTGTGAGGTGGCCCTGCCCATAGCAGGGGGGTTGGAACTAGATGGTCTTAAGGTCCTTTTCAACCCTAACTATTCTATGATTCTACAATTCTAAGGCCATGCCGAGCCTCTCTTGTGCAGCCCAGACTCATCCGAGTCAGAAGTACAAATAGTGAACTTTACAATCAAGTTGGAATTTATCTGCTATCCCTTGTGATTATCAGAGCTGGACAAAGCACTGCTTCAGAGCAAACCTGACTCCCATCCAACCTGGCCTTGAACACTGCGAAGGATGGGGCAGCCACAGCTTCTCTGCTGGTTAGGGTTCTCTGCTGGGTTAGGGTTAGGGTTAGGGTTTTAGGGGGTTAGGGCGTTAGGGGGTTAGGGCGTTAGGGCGTTAGGGTGTTAGGGTGTTAGGGTGTTAGGGGGTTAGGGTTAGGGTTAGGGTTTTATGGGGTTAGGGTTTTATGGGGTTAGGGTTTTAGGGTTTTAGGGTTTTAGGGTTTTAGTGTTTTAGGGTTAGGGTTAGGGTTAGGGTAAGGGTTAGGGTTAGGTTATATTTGTCTCTATTCCTAAAGTCACCATTGTAGCCTTTAGTTATAAAGTACCTAAGATACAAACCAACACAACTGCAGTATTCAGCGTATGAAGCTTCTCTATTGATTTATGATTTCTAAACACAATCACCTACTGGAACAGTACCTAAAATACAGAACAGCAAAGTTACAAAATTTTAACCTATGTACAAAGGCTTTCTTTGCAAACTACAAACTTTTCAAATATAATCACTGCTAGAACGGTTTCAGAAATTTTCACCCTCCTGTAAATCTGTCACTGGGAGCTCAGCACAAGGGGACAGTCAAGGCCCACGCAAGCCCACTGGGCATTGCGGAAGGCAGGAGGGGTGCTGGCAGGTTCTAGTGATCCCTGTGCCAGGCATTCCCGAAGTCACAGAAATTTCTAAACTGAAAAGTAAGAAAAGAAAATTCAAAATAACTTTTATCTGTTGCCCTTTGCAATCGTCCTGCACTCGGAATCCTAAAATGTGCTGTGCAATCTGCAAGGCTTGACAAATCCCAAAGGTTTTCATGAGCCCCATGGTGTATTTGGATTGAGTCCGTGAAGCTCAGGTGCTGAGAGGAGACTGAGGACTGAGGAAAGGTGAGACTGACTGGTCTGTAATTCCCTGGCTCATCCATTTTCCCCTTCTTGAAAAATGGGGTCATATTTCCCTTTCTCCAGTCATCAGGAACTTCACCTGAGTGCCATGATTTTTCAAATATGATGGCCAGTGTCTTAGCAACTTCATTTGCCAGCTCCTTCAGGACCCGCAGATGGATGTCCAGGTCCCATGGACTTGTGTACGTTTAGGTTTTTAAGATGGTCTCAAACCAGATCCTCTCCTACAGTGGGCCTAGGGTCTTTATTCTCACGTTCCCTGTGTCTGCATTCCAAGACTTGGGTGGTGCGGTCAGAGCCTTTGCCAGTGAAGACAGAGGCAAAGAAGTCATGAAGAACCTCAGCCGTCTGCAAATCTAGGGTAGCCAGTTCTCTTGATAGTTTCTGGAGGGGGCCTACGTTGTCCCTACCCTATCTTTCATTTGCAATGTAACTATAGAATCCCTTCCTGTTATCTTTCACACCCCTAGCCAAGTTTAATTCTAACTGGGCCTTAGCTTTCCTAACCTGGTCCATAGCTTCTCAGACAACATCCCTGTATTCTTCCCAGACTGCCTGTCCTTGCTTCCACCTTTTATAAGCCTTTTTTTTCCTTCAGAGTTTCCTCAGCAGCTCCTTATCCATCCAGTCAGGTCTCCTGGCCGTCCTGCTGCATTTCCTTCTAGTTGCGATGCAATACTCTTGAGCTTGTAGTAGGAGATCCTTGAATATCAACCAACAACCTTGGGCTCCCCTGCCCTCTAGGGCTATATCCCATGGAACCTTACTAAGCAGGTTCCTGAAGAGGCCAAAGTCTGCTCTCTTGAAGTCCAGGGCAGTGAGCTCGCTGCACGCTCTTCTCACTGTGCTGAGGATCTCAAATTCGACCATCTCATGATGGCTGCAACCAAGGCTGCTCTGGAGTGTCACATTTCCAATGAGCCCTTCCCTGTTGGTGAGCATGAGGTCTGGCATGGCACCCCTCCTTGTCGGCTCCTCTATTACTTGCAGAAGGAAGTTATCTTCCACACAATCGAGGAACCTCCTGGATTGCTTGTGCTGGGCCGTACCATTGCTCCAACAGATGTCAGGGTGGTTGAAGTCCCCCATGAGAACAAGGGCCTGTGAGCGTGAGGCTCTTCCTATCTGTCTGTAGAGTGCTTCATCCACAGAGTCCTCTTGATCAGGTGGTCTCTAGCAGATGCCCACAGTAATGTCTCCCATGGCTGTTCTCCCTTTAAACCTGACCCATCAACTCTCTGTTGACTGCTCACCTGTCCTCAGACAGAGTTGCATGCTCTGAAGCCATCACAAAGGCCTGGCGGTCACTGTGGAGACACCCATTGTGACGGGGCCCCCACGCTGAGCGTTGGGTATTTAAGGAGCCAGAGCCCTGCAGTAACCAGTGCAGAGGAGACCCCTCCCTCGGGAGGCTGCATTTCCCGTGGCTGCCCTGCGCATCCAGGTACGTGTTCTTTGACTTTGCAATCCTGTTTTAGTGTTGCCTTGAAACACATGGTGGGTGCGTGCTCTAAAGGGAGGAGAAGCTGTCAGGAGATGTGCTGGTGCCATCCCAGCTGTAGGAGCAGGGGATGGGTGAGGAGGAGGCGCTGGGCTTGTTCCTGTGCTTGGAGCTGAGCTCTGCCTGCAGAGGTGCTGGGGGCGAAGCAGGAGCTTTCTGTGTGCAGGAGCTGCTGGTGTCAGAGGTGCTGAGAAGGTGTCAGGGCAGGAGAACTTCTACCTCCCAGTCAGAGCCTGCTGCCTCGGACAGTCCGTGGGATCTGTCAGGGGGACTCCCTTGGTTTCTCTGTGTAGATAAGGAGGAGGATGATGTTCTGCAGAGCAGGGCTTCACTATGCACTGCGCGATGGCCAGTGTAAGGCAGGCCTTTGTCCCGGGACTGGCTGCAGGCTGTGACTGTGGGTGTGCAGCGAGGGGTGCCCATCTCTGTCCTTGCGAGCAGGGTCGCTGCAGCCTAGGGGCTGTGTGCAGGGGCAGGAGCTCTGCCTCCTGCCAGGGTCAGCACTCAGCTATGAGGATGAAAGGCACGGACCCAGAGGTATTTGCCAAGCACATCTGTGTTTGCCTTGCAATTACATGAGGCGAAAGGTCTATCAACATCCTCTTGCCAGTTCCGACGTCCTTGTTCCTTGTCAGTTCCAACATCTTCCAAGTACCAGTCAGGGACGGGTCACTCCTAATTGCCTGCTGTAGTTCCTCCTTCCCATGGTCTCTGACAGTTTCGATGCATTCCAACCCCCACACTCAGCCTGCCCGGGAGCTCCCCACAGTGCTGGGGGAGAAGCTCGGGGGGAAGGAACAACACCTGGCAGGAAAGGAAAGGAAAGGAAAAGCGTTCTTGTGCACTGGAGAAGGTGCTGTGTGAGTCAGGGCTGCTCAGAGCTCCACATGACTCTGAGTTCAGAGGGTCCTTCTGAAAGACACTGAGGCAGCATTTGCCTTCAAAGGAAGGATTCTGAGCTCTGATGTTTTCCACTCTTGGTGGGCAGGTTGGGCAGTGGGAGCTGGGAATTTCCTTCTCTGCTTTGGAGAAGGCACCGAGAGTCTTGTCAGGACTTGTGTGAGCTTCTGCTGAGACCCTGCACAGGCAGAGATGCTCCTGGGCAGAGCCCTGCTGCCGGGAGGGGTGTGCAGGGCAGAGCTGAGCACACAGCCCATGGGATGGGCTCTGGGAGCACTGAGAGGGAGCAGAGCTGGGCCCAGAGCAGCAGCTCCTGGCAGGGACAGCTCCAGGCGGCAGAGACATGGGCAGGGAGTGGGGGGAAAGTGCAGCCCAGGCCTGGGGAGGGTGCGTTCAGGCAGCTCTCTTGGTGTCTGGCACTGGAGGTGGCTGCTGGCCATGCTCTGCTGGGCACAGTCCTTTGCTTCTCCCCATGAGACCTCCGTCATCTGCTCTTTGAATCATTGCTCCCCTGCTCTCAGCACAGGATGCTTGGTTGTTATTAAGATCAATCTGTCTTTGAAGGCAACTTAAAAGCACTGCAAGTGGAAGCAGTGGTCAAATGGGAAAGGACTCTTAGTGGCTCTGGACTAAGCTAGAAAGAGCTGAGAACTTCCAACTGTATCAATACTCTTCCCATTTTCAGTCATCCGTAGAATACTTTATACGCCAAAGGAAAAATGTCAGCAGTGTTATACTAGGAAATAAAGAACACAGACAAAATGATTTTTGATGAGAAAATGAACATGAGCCAGCTGTGTGCAGTCGCTTGGGGTATTGTGTGCAGTTCTGGTGTCCTCAACATCAAAAGGACATGGAACTGTTGGAGCAAGTCCAGAGGAGGGCCACAAGGATGATCAGGGGACTGGAGCACCTCCCATATGAAGACAGGCTGAGAAAGTTGGGGCTGTTCAGCCTGGAGAAGAGAAGGCTGCGTGGAGACCTCATAGCAGCCTTCCAGTATCTAAAGGAGGCCTATTAATATGCTGGAGAGGGCCTCTTCACTAGGGACTGTAGTGATAGGACAAGGGGTAACATGCTCAAACATAAACAGAGGAAGTTTAGATTGGATATAAGGAAGAAGTTCTTGACTGTAAGGGTGGTGAGGCACTGGAAGAGGTTGCCCAGGGAAGTCGTGAATGCTCCATCCCTGGCAGTGTTCAAGGCCATTTTGGATAGAGCCTTGGGTGACATGGTTTAGTGTGAGGTGGCCCTGCCCATAGCAGGGGGGTTGGAACTAGATGGTCTTAAGGTCCTTTTCAACCCTAACTATTCTATGATTCTACAATTCTAAGGCCATGCCGAGCCTCTCTTGTGCAGCCCAGACTCATCCGAGTCAGAAGTACAAATAGTGAACTTTACAATCAAGTTGGAATTTATCTGCTATCCCTTGTGATTATCAGAGCTGGACAAAGCACTGCTTCAGAGCAAACCTGACTCCCATCCAACCTGGCCTTGAACACTGCGAAGGATGGGGCAGCCACAGCTTCTCTGCTGGTTAGGGTTCTCTGCTGGGTTAGGGTTAGGGTTAGGGTTTTAGGGGGTTAGGGCGTTAGGGGGTTAGGGCGTTAGGGCGTTAGGGTGTTAGGGTGTTAGGGTGTTAGGGGGTTAGGGTTAGGGTTAGGGTTTTATGGGGTTAGGGTTTTATGGGGTTAGGGTTTTAGGGTTTTAGGGTTTTAGGGTTTTAGTGTTTTAGGGTTAGGGTTAGGGTTAGGGTAAGGGTTAGGGTTAGGTTATATTTGTCTCTATTCCTAAAGTCACCATTGTAGCCTTTAGTTATAAAGTACCTAAGATACAAACCAACACAACTGCAGTATTCAGCGTATGAAGCTTCTCTATTGATTTATGATTTCTAAACACAATCACCTACTGGAACAGTACCATTAAAATACAGAACAGCAAAGTTACAAAATTTTAACCTATGTACAAAGGCTTTCTTTGCAAACTACAAACTTTTCAAATATAATCACTGCTAGAACGGTTTCAGAAATTTTCACCCTCCTGTAAATCTGTCACTGGGAGCTCAGCACAAGGGGACAGTCAAGGCCCACGCAAGCCCACTGGGCATTGCGGAAGGCAGGAGGGGTGCTGGCAGGTTCTAGTGATCCCTGTGCCAGGCATTCCCGAAGTCACAGAAATTTCTAAACTGAAAAGTAAGAAAAGAAAATTCAAAATAACTTTTATCTGTTGCCCTTTGCAATCGTCCTGCACTCGGAATCCTAAAATGTGCTGTGCAATCTGCAAGGCTTGACAAATCCCAAAGGTTTTCATGAGCCCCATGGTGTATTTGGATTGAGTCCGTGAAGCTCAGGTGCTGAGAGGAGACTGAGGACTGAGGAAAGGTGAGACTGACTGGTCTGTAATTCCCTGGCTCATCCATTTTCCCCTTCTTGAAAAATGGGGTCATATTTCCCTTTCTCCAGTCATCAGGAACTTCACCTGAGTGCCATGATTTTTCAAATATGACGGCCAGTGTCTTAGCAACTTCATTTGCCAGCTCCTTCAGGACCCGCAGATGGATGTCCAGGTCCCATGGACTTGTGTACGTTTAGGTTTTTAAGATGGTCTCAAACCAGATCCTCTCCTACAGTGGGCCTAGGGTCTTTATTCTCACGTTCCCTGTGTCTGCATTCCAAGACTTGGGTGGTGCGGTCAGAGCCTTTGCCAGTGAAGACAGAGGCAAAGAAGTCATGAAGAACCTCAGCCGTCTGCAAATCTAGGGTAGCCAGTTCTCTTGATAGTTTCTGGAGGGGGCCTACGTTGTCCCTACCCTATCTTTCATTTGCAATGTAACTATAGAATCCCTTCCTGTTATCTTTCACACCCCTAGCCAAGTTTAATTCTAACTGGGCCTTAGCTTTCCTAACCTGGTCCATAGCTTCTCAGACAACATCCCTGTATTCTTCCCAGACTGCCTGTCCTTGCTTCCACCTTTTATAAGCCTTTTTTTTCCTTCAGAGTTTCCTCAGCAGCTCCTTATCCATCCAGTCAGGTCTCCTGGCCGTCCTGCTGCACTTCCTTCTAGTTGCGATGCAATACTCTTGAGCTTGTAGTAGGAGATCCTTGAATATCAACCAACAACCTTGGGCTCCCCTGCCCTCTAGGGCTATATCCCATGGAACCTTACTAAGCAGGTTCCTGAAGAGGCCAAAGTCTGCTCTCTTGAAGTCCAGGGCAGTGAGCTCGCTGCACGCTCTTCTCACTGTGCTGAGGATCTCAAATTCGACCATCTCATGATGGCTGCAACCAAGGCTGCTCTGGAGTGTCACATTTCCAATGAGCCCTTCCCTGTTGGTGAGCATGAGGTCTGGCATGGCACCCCTCCTTGTCGGCTCCTCTATTACTTGCAGAAGGAAGTTATCTTCCACACAATCGAGGAACCTCCTGGATTGCTTGTGCTGGGCCGTACCATTGCTCCAACAGATGTCAGGGTGGTTGAAGTCCCCCATGAGAACAAGGGCCTGTGAGCGTGAGGCTCTTCCTATCTGTCTGTAGAGTGCTTCATCCACAGAGTCCTCTTGATCAGGTGGTCTCTAGCAGATGCCCACAGTAATGTCTCCCATGGCTGTTCTCCCTTTAAACCTGACCCATCAACTCTCTGTTGACTGCTCACCTGTCCTCAGACAGAGTTGCATGCTCTGAAGCCATCACAAAGGCCTGGCGGTCACTGTGGAGACACCCATTGTGACGGGGCCCCCACGCTGAGCGTTGGGTATTTAAGGAGCCAGAGCCCTGCAGTAACCAGTGCAGAGGAGACCCCTCCCTCGGGAGGCTGCATTTCCCGTGGCTGCCCTGCGCATCCAGGTACGTGTTCTTTGACTTTGCAATCCTGTTTTAGTGTTGCCTTGAAACACATGGTGGGTGCGTGCTCTAAAGGGAGGAGAAGCTGTCAGGAGATGTGCTGGTGCCATCCCAGCTGTAGGAGCAGGGGATGGGTGAGGAGGAGGCGCTGGGCTTGTTCCTGTGCTTGGAGCTGAGCTCTGCCTGCAGAGGTGCTGGGGGCGAAGCAGGAGCTTTCTGTGTGCAGGAGCTGCTGGTGTCAGAGGTGCTGAGAAGGTGTCAGGGCAGGAGAACTTCTACCTCCCAGTCAGAGCCTGCTGCCTCGGACAGTCCGTGGGATCTGTCAGGGGGACTCCCTTGGTTTCTCTGTGTAGATAAGGAGGAGGATGATGTTCTGCAGAGCAGGGCTTCACTATGCACTGCGCGATGGCCAGTGTAAGGCAGGCCTTTGTCCCGGGACTGGCTGCAGGCTGTGACTGTGGGTGTGCAGCGAGGGGTGCCCATCTCTGTCCTTGCGAGCAGGGTCGCTGCAGCCTAGGGGCTGTGTGCAGGGGCAGGAGCTCTGCCTCCTGCCAGGGTCAGCACTCAGCTATGAGGATGAAAGGCACGGACCCAGAGGTATTTGCCAAGCACATCTGTGTTTGCCTTGCAATTACATGAGGCGAAAGGTCTATCAACATCCTCTTGCCAGTTCCGACGTCCTTGTTCCTTGTCAGTTCCAACATCTTCCAAGTACCAGTCAGGGACGGGTCACTCCTAATTGCCTGCTGTAGTTCCTCCTTCCCATGGTCTCTGACAGTTTCGATGCATTCCAACCCCCACACTCAGCCTGCCCGGGAGCTCCCCACAGTGCTGGGGGAGAAGCTCGGGGGGAAGGAACAACACCTGGCAGGAAAGGAAAGGAAAGGAAAGGAAAAGCGTTCTTGTGCACTGGAGAAGGTGCTGTGTGAGTCAGGGCTGCTCAGAGCTCCACATGACTCTGAGTTCAGAGGGTCCTTCTGAAAGACACTGAGGCAGCATTTGCCTTCAAAGGAAGGATTCTGAGCTCTGATGTTTTCCACTCTTGGTGGGCAGGTTGGGCAGTGGGAGCTGGGAATTTCCTTCTCTGCTTTGGAGAAGGCACCGAGAGTCTTGTCAGGACTTGTGTGAGCTTCTGCTGAGACCCTGCACAGGCAGAGATGCTCCTGGGCAGAGCCCTGCTGCCGGGAGGGGTGTGCAGGGCAGAGCTGAGCACACAGCCCATGGGATGGGCTCTGGGAGCACTGAGAGGGAGCAGAGCTGGGCCCAGAGCAGCAGCTCCTGGCAGGGACAGCTCCAGGCGGCAGAGACATGGGCAGGGAGTGGGGGGAAAGTGCAGCCCAGGCCTGGGGAGGGTGCGTTCAGGCAGCTCTCTTGGTGTCTGGCACTGGAGGTGGCTGCTGGCCATGCTCTGCTGGGCACAGTCCTTTGCTTCTCCCCATGAGACCTCCGTCATCTGCTCTTTGAATCATTGCTCCCCTGCTCTCAGCACAGGATGCTTGGTTGTTATTAAGATCAATCTGTCTTTGAAGGCAACTTAAAAGCACTGCAAGTGGAAGCAGTGGTCAAATGGGAAAGGACTCTTAGTGGCTCTGGACTAAGCTAGAAAGAGCTGAGAACTTCCAACTGTATCAATACTCTTCCCATTTTCAGTCATCCGTAGAATACTTTATACGCCAAAGGAAAAATGTCAGCAGTGTTATACTAGGAAATAAAGAACACAGACAAAATGATTTTTGATGAGAAAATGAACATGAGCCAGCTGTGTGCAGTCGCTTGGGGTATTGTGTGCAGTTCTGGTGTCCTCAACATCAAAAGGACATGGAACTGTTGGAGCAAGTCCAGAGGAGGGCCACAAGGATGATCAGGGGACTGGAGCACCTCCCATATGAAGACAGGCTGAGAAAGTTGGGGCTGTTCAGCCTGGAGAAGAGAAGGCTGCGTGGAGACCTCATAGCAGCCTTCCAGTATCTAAAGGAGGCCTATTAATATGCTGGAGAGGGCCTCTTCACTAGGGACTGTAGTGATAGGACAAGGGGTAACATGCTCAAACATAAACAGAGGAAGTTTAGATTGGATATAAGGAAGAAGTTCTTGACTGTAAGGGTGGTGAGGCACTGGAAGAGGTTGCCCAGGGAAGTCGTGAATGCTCCATCCCTGGCAGTGTTCAAGGCCATTTTGGATAGAGCCTTGGGTGACATGGTTTAGTGTGAGGTGGCCCTGCCCATAGCAGGGGGGTTGGAACTAGATGGTCTTAAGGTCCTTTTCAACCCTAACTATTCTATGATTCTACAATTCTAAGGCCATGCCGAGCCTCTCTTGTGCAGCCCAGACTCATCCGAGTCAGAAGTACAAATAGTGAACTTTACAATCAAGTTGGAATTTATCTGCTATCCCTTGTGATTATCAGAGCTGGACAAAGCACTGCTTCAGAGCAAACCTGACTCCCATCCAACCTGGCCTTGAACACTGCGAAGGATGGGGCAGCCACAGCTTCTCTGCTGGTTAGGGTTCTCTGCTGGGTTAGGGTTAGGGTTAGGGTTTTAGGGGGTTAGGGCGTTAGGGGGTTAGGGCGTTAGGGCGTTAGGGTGTTAGGGTGTTAGGGTGTTAGGGGGTTAGGGTTAGGGTTAGGGTTTTATGGGGTTAGGGTTTTATGGGGTTAGGGTTTTAGGGTTTTAGGGTTTTAGGGTTTTAGTGTTTTAGGGTTAGGGTTAGGGTTAGGGTAAGGGTTAGGGTTAGGTTATATTTGTCTCTATTCCTAAAGTTACCATTGTAGCCTTTAGTTATAAAGTACCTAAGATACAAACCAACACAACTGCAGTATTCAGCGTATGAAGCTTCTCTATTGATTTATGATTTCTAAACACAATCACCTACTGGAACAGTACCTAAAATACAGAACAGCAAAGTTACAAAATTTTAACCTATGTACAAAGGCTTTCTTTGCAAACTACAAACTTTTCAAATATAATCACTGCTAGAACGGTTTCAGAAATTTTCACCCTCCTGTAAATCTGTCACTGGGAGCTCAGCACAAGGGGACAGTCAAGGCCCACGCAAGCCCACTGGGCATTGCGGAAGGCAGGAGGGGTGCTGGCAGGTTCTAGTGATCCCTGTGCCAGGCATTCCCGAAGTCACAGAAATTTCTAAACTGAAAAGTAAGAAAAGAAAATTCAAAATAACTTTTATCTGTTGCCCTTTGCAATCGTCCTGCACTCGGAATCCTAAAATGTGCTGTGCAATCTGCAAGGCTTGACAAATCCCAAAGGTTTTCATGAGCCCCATGGTGTATTTGGATTGAGTCCGTGAACCTCAGGTGCTGAGAGGAGACTGAGGACTGAGGAAAGGTGAGACTGACTGGTCTGTAATTCCCTGGCTCATCCATTTTCCCCTTCTTGAAAAATGGGGTCATATTTCCCTTTCTCCAGTCATCAGGAACTTCACCTGAGTGCCATGATTTTTCAAATATGATGGCCAGTGTCTTAGCAACTTCATTTGCCAGCTCCTTCAGGACCCGCAGATGGATGTCCAGGTCCCATGGACTTGTGTACGTTTAGGTTTTTAAGATGGTCTCAAACCAGATCCTCTCCTACAGTGGGCCTAGGGTCTTTATTCTCACGTTCCCTGTGTCTGCATTCCAAGACTTGGGTGGTGCGGTCAGAGCCTTTGCCAGTGAAGACAGAGGCAAAGAAGTCATGAAGAACCTCAGCCGTCTGCAAATCTAGGGTAGCCAGTTCTCTTGATAGTTTCTGGAGGGGGCCTACGTTGTCCCTACCCTATCTTTCATTTGCAATGTAACTATAGAATCCCTTCCTGTTATCTTTCACACCCCTAGCCAAGTTTAATTCTAACTGGGCCTTAGCTTTCCTAACCTGGTCCATAGCTTCTCAGACAACATCCCTGTATTCTTCCCAGACTGCCTGTCCTTGCTTCCACCTTTTATAAGCCTTTTTTTTCCTTCAGAGTTTCCTCAGCAGCTCCTTATCCATCCAGTCAGGTCTCCTGGCCGTCCTGCTGCATTTCCTTCTAGTTGCGATGCAATACTCTCGAGCTTGTAGTAGGAGATCCTTGAATATCAACCAACAACCTTGGGCTCCCCTGCCCTCTAGGGCTATATCCCATGGAACCTTACTAAGCAGGTTCCTGAAGAGGCCAAAGTCTGCTCTCTTGAAGTCCAGGGCAGTGAGCTCGCTGCACGCTCTTCTCACTGTGCTGAGGATCTCAAATTCGACCATCTCATGATGGCTGCAACCAAGGCTGCTCTGGAGTGTCACATTTCCAATGAGCCCTTCCCTGTTGGTGAGCATGAGGTCTGGCATGGCACCCCTCCTTGTCGGCTCCTCTATTACTTGCAGAAGGAAGTTATCTTCCACACAATCGAGGAACCTCCTGGATTGCTTGTGCTGGGCCGTACCATTGCTCCAACAGATGTCAGGGTGGTTGAAGTCCCCCATGAGAACAAGGGCCTGTGAGCGTGAGGCTCTTCCTATCTGTCTGTAGAGTGCTTCATCCACAGAGTCCTCTTGATCAGGTGGTCTCTAGCAGATGCCCACAGTAATGTCTCCCATGGCTGTTCTCCCTTTAAACCTGACCCATCAACTCTCTGTTGACTGCTCACCTGTCCTCAGACAGAGTTGCATGCTCTGAAGCCATCACAAAGGCCTGGCGGTCACTGTGGAGACACCCATTGTGACGGGGCCCCCACGCTGAGCGTTGGGTATTTAAGGAGCCAGAGCCCTGCAGTAACCAGTGCAGAGGAGACCCCTCCCTCGGGAGGCTGCATTTCCCGTGGCTGCCCTGCGCATCCAGGTACGTGTTCTTTGACTTTGCAATCCTGTTTTAGTGTTGCCTTGAAACACATGGTGGGTGCGTGCTCTAAAGGGAGGAGAAGCTGTCAGGAGATGTGCTGGTGCCATCCCAGCTGTAGGAGCAGGGGATGGGTGAGGAGGAGGCGCTGGGCTTGTTCCTGTGCTTGGAGCTGAGCTCTGCCTGCAGAGGTGCTGGGGGCGAAGCAGGAGCTTTCTGTGTGCAGGAGCTGCTGGTGTCAGAGGTGCTGAGAAGGTGTCAGGGCAGGAGAACTTCTACCTCCCAGTCAGAGCCTGCTGCCTCGGACAGTCCGTGGGATCTGTCAGGGGGACTCCCTTGGTTTCTCTGTGTAGATAAGGAGGAGGATGATGTTCTGCAGAGCAGGGCTTCACTATGCACTGCGCGATGGCCAGTGTAAGGCAGGCCTTTGTCCCGGGACTGGCTGCAGGCTGTGACTGTGGGTGTGCAGCGAGGGGTGCCCATCTCTGTCCTTGCGAGCAGGGTCGCTGCAGCCTAGGGGCTGTGTGCAGGGGCAGGAGCTCTGCCTCCTGCCAGGGTCAGCACTCAGCTATGAGGATGAAAGGCACGGACCCAGAGGTATTTGCCAAGCACATCTGTGTTTGCCTTGCAATTACATGAGGCGAAAGGTCTATCAACATCCTCTTGCCAGTTCCGACGTCCTTGTTCCTTGTCAGTTCCAACATCTTCCAAGTACCAGTCAGGGACGGGTCACTCCTAATTGCCTGCTGTAGTTCCTCCTTCCCATGGTCTCTGACAGTTTCGATGCATTCCAACCCCCACACTCAGCCTGCCCGGGAGCTCCCCACAGTGCTGGGGGAGAAGCTCGGGGGGAAGGAACAACACCTGGCAGGAAAGGAAAGGAAAGGAAAAGCGTTCTTGTGCACTGGAGAAGGTGCTGTGTGAGTCAGGGCTGCTCAGAGCTCCACATGACTCTGAGTTCAGAGGGTCCTTCTGAAAGACACTGAGGCAGCATTTGCCTTCAAAGGAAGGATTCTGAGCTCTGATGTTTTCCACTCTTGGTGGGCAGGTTGGGCAGTGGGAGCTGGGAATTTCCTTCTCTGCTTTGGAGAAGGCACCGAGAGTCTTGTCAGGACTTGTGTGAGCTTCTCCTGAGACCCTGCACAGGCAGAGATGCTCCTGGGCAGAGCCCTGCTGCCGGGAGGGGTGTGCAGGGCAGAGCTGAGCACACAGCCCATGGGATGGGCTCTGGGAGCACTGAGAGGGAGCAGAGCTGGGCCCAGAGCAGCAGCTCCTGGCAGGGACAGCTCCAGGCGGCAGAGACATGGGCAGGGAGTGGGGGGAAAGTGCAGCCCAGGCCTGGGGAGGGTGCGTTCAGGCAGCTCTCTTGGTGTCTGGCACTGGAGGTGGCTGCTGGCCATGCTCTGCTGGGCACAGTCCTTTGCTTCTCCCCATGAGACCTCCGTCATCTGCTCTTTGAATCATTGCTCCCCTGCTCTCAGCACAGGATGCTTGGTTGTTATTAAGATCAATCTGTCGTTGAAGGCAACTTAAAAGCACTGCAAGTGGAAGCAGTGGTCAAATGGGAAAGGACTCTTAGTGGCTCTGGACTAAGCTAGAAAGAGCTGAGAACTTCCAACTGTATCAATACTCTTCCCATTTTCAGTCATCCGTAGAATACTTTATACGCCAAAGGAAAAATGTCAGCAGTGTTATACTAGGAAATAAAGAACACAGACAAAATGATTTTTGATGAGAAAATGAACATGAGCCAGCTGTGTGCAGTCGCTTGGGGTATTGTGTGCAGTTCTGGTGTCCTCAACATCAAAAGGACATGGAACTGTTGGAGCAAGTCCAGAGGAGGGCCACAAGGATGATCAGGGGACTGGAGCACCTCCCATATGAAGACAGGCTGAGAAAGTTGGGGCTGTTCAGCCTGGAGAAGAGAAGGCTGCGTGGAGACCTCATAGCAGCCTTCCAGTATCTAAAGGAGGCCTATTAATATGCTGGAGAGGGCCTCTTCACTAGGGACTGTAGTGATAGGACAAGGGGTAACATGCTCAAACATAAACAGAGGAAGTTTAGATTGGATATAAGGAAGAAGTTCTTGACTGTAAGGGTGGTGAGGCACTGGAAGAGGTTGCCCAGGGAAGTCGTGAATGCTCCATCCCTGGCAGTGTTCAAGGCCATTTTGGATAGAGCCTTGGGTGACATGGTTTAGTGTGAGGTGGCCCTGCCCATAGCAGGGGGGTTGGAACTAGATGGTCTTAAGGTCCTTTTCAACCCTAACTATTCTATGATTCTACAATTCTAAGGCCATGCCGAGCCTCTCTTGTGCAGCCCAGACTCATCCGAGTCAGAAGTACAAATAGTGAACTTTACAATCAAGTTGGAATTTATCTGCTATCCCTTGTGATTATCAGAGCTGGACAAAGCACTGCTTCAGAGCAAACCTGACTCCCATCCAACCTGGCCTTGAACACTGCGAAGGATGGGGCAGCCACAGCTTCTCTGCTGGTTAGGGTTCTCTGCTGGGTTAGGGTTAGGGTTAGGGTTTTAGGGGGTTAGGGCGTTAGGGGGTTAGGGCGTTAGGGCGTTAGGGTGTTAGGGTGTTAGGGTGTTAGGGGGTTAGGGTTAGGGTTAGGGTTTTATGGGGTTAGGGTTTTATGGGGTTAGGGTTTTAGGGTTTTAGGGTTTTAGGGTTTTAGTGTTTTAGGGTTAGGGTTAGGGTTAGGGTAAGGGTTAGGGTTAGGTTATATTTGTCTCTATTCCTAAAGTCACCATTGTAGCCTTTAGTTATAAAGTACCTAAGATACAAACCAACACAACTGCAGTATTCAGCGTATGAAGCTTCTCTATTGATTTATGATTTCTAAACACAATCACCTACTGGAACAGTACCTAAAATACAGAACAGCAAAGTTACAAAATTTTAACCTATGTACAAAGGCTTTCTTTGCAAACTACAAACGTTTCAAATATAATCACTGCTAGAACGGTTTCAGAAATTTTCACCCTCCTGTAAATCTGTCACTGGGAGCTCAGCACAAGGGGACAGTCAAGGCCCACGCAAGCCCACTGGGCATTGCGGAAGGCAGGAGGGGTGCTGGCAGGTTCTAGTGATCCCTGTGCCAGGCATTCCCGAAGTCACAGAAATTTCTAAACTGAAAAGTAAGAAAAGAAAATTCAAAATAACTTTTATCTGTTGCCCTTTGCAATCGTCCTGCACTCGGAATCCTAAAATGTGCTGTGCAATCTGCAAGGCTTGACAAATCCCAAAGGTTTTCATGAGCCCCATGGTGTATTTGGATTGAGTCCGTGAACCTCAGGTGCTGAGAGGAGACTGAGGACTGAGGAAAGGTGAGACTGACTGGTCTGTAATTCCCTGGCTCATCCATTTTCCCCTTCTTGAAAAATGGGGTCATATTTCCCTTTCTCCAGTCATCAGGAACTTCACCTGAGTGCCATGATTTTTCAAATATGATGGCCAGTGTCTTAGCAACTTCATTTGCCAGCTCCTTCAGGACCCGCAGATGGATGTCCAGGTCCCATGGACTTGTGTACGTTTAGGTTTTTAAGATGGTCTCAAACCAGATCCTCTCCTACAGTGGGCCTAGGGTCTTTATTCTCACGTTCCCTGTGTCTGCATTCCAAGACTTGGGTGGTGCGGTCAGAGCCTTTGCCAGTGAAGACAGAGGCAAAGAAGTCATGAAGAACCTCAGCCGTCTGCAAATCTAGGGTAGCCAGTTCTCTTGATAGTTTCTGGAGGGGGCCTACGTTGTCCCTACCCTATCTTTCATTTGCAATGTAACTATAGAATCCCTTCCTGTTATCTTTCACACCCCTAGCCAAGTTTAATTCTAACTGGGCCTTAGCTTTCCTAACCTGGTCCATAGCTTCTCAGACAACATCCCTGTATTCTTCCCAGACTGCCTGTCCTTGCTTCCACCTTTTATAAGCCTTTTTTTTCCTTCAGAGTTTCCTCAGCAGCTCCTTATCCATCCAGTCAGGTCTCCTGGCCGTCCTGCTGCATTTCCTTCTAGTTGCGATGCAATACTCTTGAGCTTGTAGTAGGAGATCCTTGAATATCAACCAACAACCTTGGGCTCCCCTGCCCTCTAGGGCTATATCCCATGGAACCTTACTAAGCAGGTTCCTGAAGAGGCCAAAGTCTGCTCTCTTGAAGTCCAGGGCAGTGAGCTCGCTGCACGCTCTTCTCACTGTGCTGAGGATCTCAAATTCGACCATCTCATGATGGCTGCAACCAAGGCTGCTCTGGAGTGTCACATTTCCAATGAGCCCTTCCCTGTTGGTGAGCATGAGGTCTGGCATGGCACCCCTCCTTGTCGGCTCCTCTATTACTTGCAGAAGGAAGTTATCTTCCACACAATCGAGGAACCTCCTGGATTGCTTGTGCTGGGCCGTACCATTGCTCCAACAGATGTCAGGGTGGTTGAAGTCCCCCATGAGAACAAGGGCCTGTGAGCGTGAGGCTCTTCCTATCTGTCTGTAGAGTGCTTCATCCACAGAGTCCTCTTGATCAGGTGGTCTCTAGCAGATGCCCACAGTAATGTCTCCCATGGCTGTTCTCCCTTTAAACCTGACCCATCAACTCTCTGTTGACTGCTCACCTGTCCTCAGACAGAGTTGCATGCTCTGAAGCCATCACAAAGGCCTGGCGGTCACTGTGGAGACACCCATTGTGACGGGGCCCCCACGCTGAGCGTTGGGTATTTAAGGAGCCAGAGCCCTGCAGTAACCAGTGCAGAGGAGACCCCTCCCTCGGGAGGCTGCATTTCCCGTGGCTGCCCTGCGCATCCAGGTACGTGTTCTTTGACTTTGCAATCCTGTTTTAGTGTTGCCTTGAAACACATGGTGGGTGCGTGCTCTAAAGGGAGGAGAAGCTGTCAGGAGATGTGCTGGTGCCATCCCAGCTGTAGGAGCAGGGGATGGGTGAGGAGGAGGCGCTGGGCTTGTTCCTGTGCTTGGAGCTGAGCTCTGCCTGCAGAGGTGCTGGGGGCGAAGCAGGAGCTTTCTGTGTGCAGGAGCTGCTGGTGTCAGAGGTGCTGAGAAGGTGTCAGGGCAGGAGAACTTCTACCTCCCAGTCAGAGCCTGCTGCCTCGGACAGTCCGTGGGATCTGTCAGGGGGACTCCCTTGGTTTCTCTGTGTAGATAAGGAGGAGGATGATGTTCTGCAGAGCAGGGCTTCACTATGCACTGCGCGATGGCCAGTGTAAGGCAGGCCTTTGTCCCGGGACTGGCTGCAGGCTGTGACTGTGGGTGTGCAGCGAGGGGTGCCCATCTCTGTCCTTGCGAGCAGGGTCGCTGCAGCCTAGGGGCTGTGTGCAGGGGCAGGAGCTCTGCCTCCTGCCAGGGTCAGCACTCAGCTATGAGGATGAAAGGCACGGACCCAGAGGTATTTGCCAAGCACATCTGTGTTTGCCTTGCAATTACATGAGGCGAAAGGTCTATCAACATCCTCTTGCCAGTTCCGACGTCCTTGTTCCTTGTCAGTTCCAACATCTTCCAAGTACCAGTCAGGGACGGGTCACTCCTAATTGCCTGCTGTAGTTCCTCCTTCCCATGGTCTCTGACAGTTTCGATGCATTCCAACCCCCACACTCAGCCTGCCCGGGAGCTCCCCACAGTGCTGGGGGAGAAGCTCGGGGGGAAGGAACAACACCTGGCAGGAAAGGAAAGGAAAGGAAAAGCGTTCTTGTGCACTGGAGAAGGTGCTGTGTGAGTCAGGGCTGCTCAGAGCTCCACATGACTCTGAGTTCAGAGGGTCCTTCTGAAAGACACTGAGGCAGCATTTGCCTTCAAAGGAAGGATTCTGAGCTCTGATGTTTTCCACTCTTGGTGGGCAGGTTGGGCAGTGGGAGCTGGGAATTTCCTTCTCTGCTTTGGAGAAGGCACCGAGAGTCTTGTCAGGACTTGTGTGAGCTTCTCCTGAGACCCTGCACAGGCAGAGATGCTCCTGGGCAGAGCCCTGCTGCCGGGAGGGGTGTGCAGGGCAGAGCTGAGCACACAGCCCATGGGATGGGCTCTGGGAGCACTGAGAGGGAGCAGAGCTGGGCCCAGAGCAGCAGCTCCTGGCAGGGACAGCTCCAGGCGGCAGAGACATGGGCAGGGAGTGGGGGGAAAGTGCAGCCCAGGCCTGGGGAGGGTGCGTTCAGGCAGCTCTCTTGGTGTCTGGCACTGGAGGTGGCTGCTGGCCATGCTCTGCTGGGCACAGTCCTTTGCTTCTCCCCATGAGACCTCCGTCATCTGCTCTTTGAATCATTGCTCCCCTGCTCTCAGCACAGGATGCTTGGTTGTTATTAAGATCAATCTGTCGTTGAAGGCAACTTAAAAGCACTGCAAGTGGAAGCAGTGGTCAAATGGGAAAGGACTCTTAGTGGCTCTGGACTAAGCTAGAAAGAGCTGAGAACTTCCAACTGTATCAATACTCTTCCCATTTTCAGTCATCCGTAGAATACTTTATACGCCAAAGGAAAAATGTCAGCAGTGTTATACTAGGAAATAAAGAACACAGACAAAATGATTTTTGATGAGAAAATGAACATGAGCCAGCTGTGTGCAGTCGCTTGGGGTATTGTGTGCAGTTCTGGTGTCCTCAACATCAAAAGGACATGGAACTGTTGGAGCAAGTCCAGAGGAGGGCCACAAGGATGATCAGGGGACTGGAGCACCTCCCATATGAAGACAGGCTGAGAAAGTTGGGGCTGTTCAGCCTGGAGAAGAGAAGGCTGCGTGGAGACCTCATAGCAGCCTTCCAGTATCTAAAGGAGGCCTATTAATATGCTGGAGAGGGCCTCTTCACTAGGGACTGTAGTGATAGGACAAGGGGTAACATGCTCAAACATAAACAGAGGAAGTTTAGATTGGATATAAGGAAGAAGTTCTTGACTGTAAGGGTGGTGAGGCACTGGAAGAGGTTGCCCAGGGAAGTCGTGAATGCTCCATCCCTGGCAGTGTTCAAGGCCATTTTGGATAGAGCCTTGGGTGACATGGTTTAGTGTGAGGTGGCCCTGCCCATAGCAGGGGGGTTGGAACTAGATGGTCTTAAGGTCCTTTTCAACCCTAACTATTCTATGATTCTACAATTCTAAGGCCATGCCGAGCCTCTCTTGTGCAGCCCAGACTCATCCGAGTCAGAAGTACAAATAGTGAACTTTACAATCAAGTTGGAATTTATCTGCTATCCCTTGTGATTATCAGAGCTGGACAAAGCACTGCTTCAGAGCAAACCTGACTCCCATCCAACCTGGCCTTGAACACTGCGAAGGATGGGGCAGCCACAGCTTCTCTGCTGGTTAGGGTTCTCTGCTGGGTTAGGGTTAGGGTTAGGGTTTTAGGGGGTTAGGGCGTTAGGGGGTTAGGGCGTTAGGGCGTTAGGGTGTTAGGGTGTTAGGGTGTTAGGGGGTTAGGGTTAGGGTTAGGGTTTTATGGGGTTAGGGTTTTATGGGGTTAGGGTTTTAGGGTTTTAGGGTTTTAGGGTTTTAGTGTTTTAGGGTTAGGGTTAGGGTTAGGGTAAGGGTTAGGGTTAGGTTATATTTGTCTCTATTCCTAAAGTCACCATTGTAGCCTTTAGTTATAAAGTACCTAAGATACAAACCAACACAACTGCAGTATTCAGCGTATGAAGCTTCTCTATTGATTTATGATTTCTAAACACAATCACCTACTGGAACAGTACCTAAAATACAGAACAGCAAAGTTACAAAATTTTAACCTATGTACAAAGGCTTTCTTTGCAAACTACAAACTTTTCAAATATAATCACTGCTAGAACGGTTTCAGAAATTTTCACCCTCCTGTAAATCTGTCACTGGGAGCTCAGCACAAGGGGACAGTCAAGGCCCACGCAAGCCCACTGGGCATTGCGGAAGGCAGGAGGGGTGCTGGCAGGTTCTAGTGATCCCTGTGCCAGGCATTCCCGAAGTCACAGAAATTTCTAAACTGAAAAGTAAGAAAAGAAAATTCAAAATAACTTTTATCTGTTGCCCTTTGCAATCGTCCTGCACTCGGAATCCTAAAATGTGCTGTGCAATCTGCAAGGCTTGACAAATCCCAAAGGTTTTCAGGAGCCCCATGGTGTATTTGGATTGAGTCCGTGAAGCTCAGGTGCTGAGAGGAGACTGAGGACTGAGGAAAGGTGAGACTGACTGGTCTGTAATTCCCTGGCTCATCCATTTTCCCCTTCTTGAAAAATGGGGTCATATTTCCCTTTCTCCAGTCATCAGGAACTTCACCTGAGTGCCATGATTTTTCAAATATGATGGCCAGTGTCTTAGCAACTTCATTTGCCAGCTCCTTCAGGACCCGCAGATGGATGTCCAGGTCCCATGGACTTGTGTACGTTTAGGTTTTTAAGATGGTCTCAAACCAGATCCTCTCCTACAGTGGGCCTAGGGTCTTTATTCTCACGTTCCCTGTGTCTGCATTCCAAGACTTGGGTGGTGCGGTCAGAGCCTTTGCCAGTGAAGACAGAGGCAAAGAAGTCATGAAGAACCTCAGCCGTCTGCAAATCTAGGGTAGCCAGTTCTCTTGATAGTTTCTGGAGGGGGCCTACGTTGTCCCTACCCTATCTTTCATTTGCAATGTAACTATAGAATCCCTTCCTGTTATCTTTCACACCCCTAGCCAAGTTTAATTCTAACTGGGCCTTAGCTTTCCTAACCTGGTCCATAGCTTCTCAGACAACATCCCTGTATTCTTCCCAGACTGCCTGTCCTTGCTTCCACCTTTTATAAGCCTTTTTTTTCCTTCAGAGTTTCCTCAGCAGCTCCTTATCCATCCAGTCAGGTCTCCTGGCCGTCCTGCTGCATTTCCTTCTAGTTGCGATGCAATACTCTTGAGCTTGTAGTAGGAGATCCTTGAATATCAACCAACAACCTTGGGCTCCCCTGCCCTCTAGGGCTATATCCCATGGAACCTTACTAAGCAGGTTCCTGAAGAGGCCAAAGTCTGCTCTCTTGAAGTCCAGGGCAGTGAGCTCGCTGCACGCTCTTCTCACTGTGCTGAGGATCTCAAATTCGACCATCTCATGATGGCTGCAACCAAGGCTGCTCTGGAGTGTCACATTTCCAATGAGCCCTTCCCTGTTGGTGAGCATGAGGTCTGGCATGGCACCCCTCCTTGTCGGCTCCTCTATTACTTGCAGAAGGAAGTTATCTTCCACACAATCGAGGAACCTCCTGGATTGCTTGTGCTGGGCCGTACCATTGCTCCAACAGATGTCAGGGTGGTTGAAGTCCCCCATGAGAACAAGGGCCTGTGAGCGTGAGGCTCTTCCTATCTGTCTGTAGAGTGCTTCATCCACAGAGTCCTCTTGATCAGGTGGTCTCTAGCAGATGCCCACAGTAATGTCTCCCATGGCTGTTCTCCCTTTAAACCTGACCCATCAACTCTCTGTTGACTGCTCACCTGTCCTCAGACAGAGTTGCATGCTCTGAAGCCATCACAAAGGCCTGGCGGTCACTGTGGAGACACCCATTGTGACGGGGCCCCCACGCTGAGCGTTGGGTATTTAAGGAGCCAGAGCCCTGCAGTAACCAGTGCAGAGGAGACCCCTCCCTCGGGAGGCTGCATTTCCCGTGGCTGCCCTGCGCATCCAGGTACGTGTTCTTTGACTTTGCAATCCTGTTTTAGTGTTGCCTTGAAACACATGGTGGGTGCGTGCTCTAAAGGGAGGAGAAGCTGTCAGGAGATGTGCTGGTGCCATCCCAGCTGTAGGAGCAGGGGATGGGTGAGGAGGAGGCGCTGGGCTTGTTCCTGTGCTTGGAGCTGAGCTCTGCCTGCAGAGGTGCTGGGGGCGAAGCAGGAGCTTTCTGTGTGC
Organism: Psittacula echo; assembly: GCF_963264785.1. Lineage (NCBI taxonomy): Eukaryota > Metazoa > Chordata > Aves > Psittaciformes > Psittacidae > Psittacula > Psittacula echo. The sequence continues at coordinate 236,659 of NW_027664209.1, read as the reverse complement.
AGGAGCTGCTGGTGTCAGAGGTGCTGAGAAGGTGTCAGGGCAGGAGAACTTCTACCTCCCAGTCAGAGCCTGCTGCCTCGGACAGTCCGTGGGATCTGTCAGGGGGACTCCCTTGGTTTCTCTGTGTAGATAAGGAGGAGGATGATGTTCTGCAGAGCAGGGCTTCACTATGCACTGCGCGATGGCCAGTGTAAGGCAGGCCTTTGTCCCGGGACTGGCTGCAGGCTGTGACTGTGGGTGTGCAGCGAGGGGTGCCCATCTCTGTCCTTGCGAGCAGGGTCGCTGCAGCCTAGGGGCTGTGTGCAGGGGCAGGAGCTCTGCCTCCTGCCAGGGTCAGCACTCAGCTATGAGGATGAAAGGCACGGACCCAGAGGTATTTGCCAAGCACATCTGTGTTTGCCTTGCAATTACATGAGGCGAAAGGTCTATCAACATCCTCTTGCCAGTTCCGACGTCCTTGTTCCTTGTCAGTTCCAACATCTTCCAAGTACCAGTCAGGGACGGGTCACTCCTAATTGCCTGCTGTAGTTCCTCCTTCCCATGGTCTCTGACAGTTTCGATGCATTCCAACCCCCACACTCAGCCTGCCCGGGAGCTCCCCACAGTGCTGGGGGAGAAGCTCGGGGGGAAGGAACAACACCTGGCAGGAAAGGAAAGGAAAGGAAAAGCGTTCTTGTGCACTGGAGAAGGTGCTGTGTGAGTCAGGGCTGCTCAGAGCTCCACATGACTCTGAGTTCAGAGGGTCCTTCTGAAAGACACTGAGGCAGCATTTGCCTTCAAAGGAAGGATTCTGAGCTCTGATGTTTTCCACTCTTGGTGGGCAGGTTGGGCAGTGGGAGCTGGGAATTTCCTTCTCTGCTTTGGAGAAGGCACCGAGAGTCTTGTCAGGACTTGTGTGAGCTTCTCCTGAGACCCTGCACAGGCAGAGATGCTCCTGGGCAGAGCCCTGCTGCCGGGAGGGGTGTGCAGGGCAGAGCTGAGCACACAGCCCATGGGATGGGCTCTGGGAGCACTGAGAGGGAGCAGAGCTGGGCCCAGAGCAGCAGCTCCTGGCAGGGACAGCTCCAGGCGGCAGAGACATGGGCAGGGAGTGGGGGGAAAGTGCAGCCCAGGCCTGGGGAGGGTGCGTTCAGGCAGCTCTCTTGGTGTCTGGCACTGGAGGTGGCTGCTGGCCATGCTCTGCTGGGCACAGTCCTTTGCTTCTCCCCATGAGACCTCCGTCATCTGCTCTTTGAATCATTGCTCCCCTGCTCTCAGCACAGGATGCTTGGTTGTTATTAAGATCAATCTGTCTTTGAAGGCAACTTAAAAGCACTGCAAGTGGAAGCAGTGGTCAAATGGGAAAGGACTCTTAGTGGCTCTGGACTAAGCTAGAAAGAGCTGAGAACTTCCAACTGTATCAATACTCTTCCCATTTTCAGTCATCCGTAGAATACTTTATACGCCAAAGGAAAAATGTCAGCAGTGTTATACTAGGAAATAAAGAACACAGACAAAATGATTTTTGATGAGAAAATGAACATGAGCCAGCTGTGTGCAGTCGCTTGGGGTATTGTGTGCAGTTCTGGTGTCCTCAACATCAAAAGGACATGGAACTGTTGGAGCAAGTCCAGAGGAGGGCCACAAGGATGATCAGGGGACTGGAGCACCTCCCATATGAAGACAGGCTGAGAAAGTTGGGGCTGTTCAGCCTGGAGAAGAGAAGGCTGCGTGGAGACCTCATAGCAGCCTTCCAGTATCTAAAGGAGGCCTATTAATATGCTGGAGAGGGCCTCTTCACTAGGGACTGTAGTGATAGGACAAGGGGTAACATGCTCAAACATAAACAGAGGAAGTTTAGATTGGATATAAGGAAGAAGTTCTTGACTGTAAGGGTGGTGAGGCACTGGAAGAGGTTGCCCAGGGAAGTCGTGAATGCTCCATCCCTGGCAGTGTTCAAGGCCATTTTGGATAGAGCCTTGGGTGACATGGTTTAGTGTGAGGTGGCCCTGCCCATAGCAGGGGGGTTGGAACTAGATGGTCTTAAGGTCCTTTTCAACCCTAACTATTCTATGATTCTACAATTCTAAGGCCATGCCGAGCCTCTCTTGTGCAGCCCAGACTCATCCGAGTCAGAAGTACAAATAGTGAACTTTACAATCAAGTTGGAATTTATCTGCTATCCCTTGTGATTATCAGAGCTGGACAAAGCACTGCTTCAGAGCAAACCTGACTCCCATCCAACCTGGCCTTGAACACTGCGAAGGATGGGGCAGCCACAGCTTCTCTGCTGGTTAGGGTTCTCTGCTGGGTTAGGGTTAGGGTTAGGGTTTTAGGGGGTTAGGGCGTTAGGGGGTTAGGGCGTTAGGGCGTTAGGGTGTTAGGGTGTTAGGGTGTTAGGGGGTTAGGGTTAGGGTTAGGGTTTTATGGGGTTAGGGTTTTATGGGGTTAGGGTTTTAGGGTTTTAGGGTTTTAGGGTTTTAGTGTTTTAGGGTTAGGGTTAGGGTTAGGGTAAGGGTTAGGGTTAGGTTATATTTGTCTCTATTCCTAAAGTCACCATTGTAGCCTTTAGTTATAAAGTACCTAAGATACAAACCAACACAACTGCAGTATTCAGCGTATGAAGCTTCTCTATTGATTTATGATTTCTAAACACAATCACCTACTGGAACAGTACCTAAAATACAGAACAGCAAAGTTACAAAATTTTAACCTATGTACAAAGGCTTTCTTTGCAAACTACAAACTTTTCAAATATAATCACTGCTAGAACGGTTTCAGAAATTTTCACCCTCCTGTAAATCTGTCACTGGGAGCTCAGCACAAGGGGACAGTCAAGGCCCACGCAAGCCCACTGGGCATTGCGGAAGGCAGGAGGGGTGCTGGCAGGTTCTAGTGATCCCTGTGCCAGGCATTCCCGAAGTCACAGAAATTTCTAAACTGAAAAGTAAGAAAAGAAAATTCAAAATAACTTTTATCTGTTGCCCTTTGCAATCGTCCTGCACTCGGAATCCTAAAATGTGCTGTGCAATCTGCAAGGCTTGACAAATCCCAAAGGTTTTCATGAGCCCCATGGTGTATTTGGATTGAGTCCGTGAACCTCAGGTGCTGAGAGGAGACTGAGGACTGAGGAAAGGTGAGACTGACTGGTCTGTAATTCCCTGGCTCATCCATTTTCCCCTTCTTGAAAAATGGGGTCATATTTCCCTTTCTCCAGTCATCAGGAACTTCACCTGAGTGCCATGATTTTTCAAATATGATGGCCAGTGTCTTAGCAACTTCATTTGCCAGCTCCTTCAGGACCCGCAGATGGATGTCCAGGTCCCATGGACTTGTGTACGTTTAGGTTTTTAAGATGGTCTCAAACCAGATCCTCTCCTACAGTGGGCCTAGGGTCTTTATTCTCACGTTCCCTGTGTCTGCATTCCAAGACTTGGGTGGTGCGGTCAGAGCCTTTGCCAGTGAAGACAGAGGCAAAGAAGTCATGAAGAACCTCAGCCGTCTGCAAATCTAGGGTAGCCAGTTCTCTTGATAGTTTCTGGAGGGGGCCTACGTTGTCCCTACCCTATCTTTCATTTGCAATGTAACTATAGAATCCCTTCCTGTTATCTTTCACACCCCTAGCCAAGTTTAATTCTAACTGGGCCTTAGCTTTCCTAACCTGGTCCATAGCTTCTCAGACAACATCCCTGTATTCTTCCCAGACTGCCTGTCCTTGCTTCCACCTTTTATAAGCCTTTTTTTTCCTTCAGAGTTTCCTCAGCAGCTCCTTATCCATCCAGTCAGGTCTCCTGGCCGTCCTGCTGCATTTCCTTCTAGTTGCGATGCAATACTCTTGAGCTTGTAGTAGGAGATCCTTGAATATCAACCAACAACCTTGGGCTCCCCTGCCCTCTAGGGCTATATCCCATGGAACCTTACTAAGCAGGTTCCTGAAGAGGCCAAAGTCTGCTCTCTTGAAGTCCAGGGCAGTGAGCTCGCTGCACGCTCTTCTCACTGTGCTGAGGATCTCAAATTCGACCATCTCATGATGGCTGCAACCAAGGCTGCTCTGGAGTGTCACATTTCCAATGAGCCCTTCCCTGTTGGTGAGCATGAGGTCTGGCATGGCACCCCTCCTTGTCGGCTCCTCTATTACTTGCAGAAGGAAGTTATCTTCCACACAATCGAGGAACCTCCTGGATTGCTTGTGCTGGGCCGTACCATTGCTCCAACAGATGTCAGGGTGGTTGAAGTCCCCCATGAGAACAAGGGCCTGTGAGCGTGAGGCTCTTCCTATCTGTCTGTAGAGTGCTTCATCCACAGAGTCCTCTTGATCAGGTGGTCTCTAGCAGATGCCCACAGTAATGTCTCCCATGGCTGTTCTCCCTTTAAACCTGACCCATCAACTCTCTGTTGACTGCTCACCTGTCCTCAGACAGAGTTGCATGCTCTGAAGCCATCACAAAGGCCTGGCGGTCACTGTGGAGACACCCATTGTGACGGGGCCCCCACGCTGAGCGTTGGGTATTTAAGGAGCCAGAGCCCTGCAGTAACCAGTGCAGAGGAGACCCCTCCCTCGGGAGGCTGCATTTCCCGTGGCTGCCCTGCGCATCCAGGTACGTGTTCTTTGACTTTGCAATCCTGTTTTAGTGTTGCCTTGAAACACATGGTGGGTGCGTGCTCTAAAGGGAGGAGAAGCTGTCAGGAGATGTGCTGGTGCCATCCCAGCTGTAGGAGCAGGGGATGGGTGAGGAGGAGGCGCTGGGCTTGTTCCTGTGCTTGGAGCTGAGCTCTGCCTGCAGAGGTGCTGGGGGCGAAGCAGGAGCTTTCTGTGTGCAGGAGCTGCTGGTGTCAGAGGTGCTGAGAAGGTGTCAGGGCAGGAGAACTTCTACCTCCCAGTCAGAGCCTGCTGCCTCGGACAGTCCGTGGGATCTGTCAGGGGGACTCCCTTGGTTTCTCTGTGTAGATAAGGAGGAGGATGATGTTCTGCAGAGCAGGGCTTCACTATGCACTGCGCGATGGCCAGTGTAAGGCAGGCCTTTGTCCCGGGACTGGCTGCAGGCTGTGACTGTGGGTGTGCAGCGAGGGGTGCCCATCTCTGTCCTTGCGAGCAGGGTCGCTGCAGCCTAGGGGCTGTGTGCAGGGGCAGGAGCTCTGCCTCCTGCCAGGGTCAGCACTCAGCTATGAGGATGAAAGGCACGGACCCAGAGGTATTTGCCAAGCACATCTGTGTTTGCCTTGCAATTACATGAGGCGAAAGGTCTATCAACATCCTCTTGCCAGTTCCGACGTCCTTGTTCCTTGTCAGTTCCAACATCTTCCAAGTACCAGTCAGGGACGGGTCACTCCTAATTGCCTGCTGTAGTTCCTCCTTCCCATGGTCTCTGACAGTTTCGATGCATTCCAACCCCCACACTCAGCCTGCCCGGGAGCTCCCCACAGTGCTGGGGGAGAAGCTCGGGGGGAAGGAACAACACCTGGCAGGAAAGGAAAGGAAAGGAAAAGCGTTCTTGTGCACTGGAGAAGGTGCTGTGTGAGTCAGGGCTGCTCAGAGCTCCACATGACTCTGAGTTCAGAGGGTCCTTCTGAAAGACACTGAGGCAGCATTTGCCTTCAAAGGAAGGATTCTGAGCTCTGATGTTTTCCACTCTTGGTGGGCAGGTTGGGCAGTGGGAGCTGGGAATTTCCTTCTCTGCTTTGGAGAAGGCACCGAGAGTCTTGTCAGGACTTGTGTGAGCTTCTGCTGAGACCCTGCACAGGCAGAGATGCTCCTGGGCAGAGCCCTGCTGCCGGGAGGGGTGTGCAGGGCAGAGCTGAGCACACAGCCCATGGGATGGGCTCTGGGAGCACTGAGAGGGAGCAGAGCTGGGCCCAGAGCAGCAGCTCCTGGCAGGGACAGCTCCAGGCGGCAGAGACATGGGCAGGGAGTGGGGGGAAAGTGCAGCCCAGGCCTGGGGAGGGTGCGTTCAGGCAGCTCTCTTGGTGTCTGGCACTGGAGGTGGCTGCTGGCCATGCTCTGCTGGGCACAGTCCTTTGCTTCTCCCCATGAGACCTCCGTCATCTGCTCTTTGAATCATTGCTCCCCTGCTCTCAGCACAGGATGCTTGGTTGTTATTAAGATCAATCTGTCTTTGAAGGCAACTTAAAAGCACTGCAAGTGGAAGCAGTGGTCAAATGGGAAAGGACTCTTAGTGGCTCTGGACTAAGCTAGAAAGAGCTGAGAACTTCCAACTGTATCAATACTCTTCCCATTTTCAGTCATCCGTAGAATACTTTATACGCCAAAGGAAAAATGTCAGCAGTGTTATACTAGGAAATAAAGAACACAGACAAAATGATTTTTGATGAGAAAATGAACATGAGCCAGCTGTGTGCAGTCGCTTGGGGTATTGTGTGCAGTTCTGGTGTCCTCAACATCAAAAGGACATGGAACTGTTGGAGCAAGTCCAGAGGAGGGCCACAAGGATGATCAGGGGACTGGAGCACCTCCCATATGAAGACAGGCTGAGAAAGTTGGGGCTGTTCAGCCTGGAGAAGAGAAGGCTGCGTGGAGACCTCATAGCAGCCTTCCAGTATCTAAAGGAGGCCTATTAATATGCTGGAGAGGGCCTCTTCACTAGGGACTGTAGTGATAGGACAAGGGGTAACATGCTCAAACATAAACAGAGGAAGTTTAGATTGGATATAAGGAAGAAGTTCTTGACTGTAAGGGTGGTGAGGCACTGGAAGAGGTTGCCCAGGGAAGTCGTGAATGCTCCATCCCTGGCAGTGTTCAAGGCCATTTTGGATAGAGCCTTGGGTGACATGGTTTAGTGTGAGGTGGCCCTGCCCATAGCAGGGGGGTTGGAACTAGATGGTCTTAAGGTCCTTTTCAACCCTAACTATTCTATGATTCTACAATTCTAAGGCCATGCCGAGCCTCTCTTGTGCAGCCCAGACTCATCCGAGTCAGAAGTACAAATAGTGAACTTTACAATCAAGTTGGAATTTATCTGCTATCCCTTGTGATTATCAGAGCTGGACAAAGCACTGCTTCAGAGCAAACCTGACTCCCATCCAACCTGGCCTTGAACACTGCGAAGGATGGGGCAGCCACAGCTTCTCTGCTGGTTAGGGTTCTCTGCTGGGTTAGGGTTAGGGTTAGGGTTTTAGGGGGTTAGGGCGTTAGGGGGTTAGGGCGTTAGGGCGTTAGGGTGTTAGGGTGTTAGGGTGTTAGGGGGTTAGGGTTAGGGTTAGGGTTTTATGGGGTTAGGGTTTTATGGGGTTAGGGTTTTAGGGTTTTAGGGTTTTAGGGTTTTAGTGTTTTAGGGTTAGGGTTAGGGTTAGGGTAAGGGTTAGGGTTAGGTTATATTTGTCTCTATTCCTAAAGTCACCATTGTAGCCTTTAGTTATAAAGTACCTAAGATACAAACCAACACAACTGCAGTATTCAGCGTATGAAGCTTCTCTATTGATTTATGATTTCTAAACACAATCACCTACTGGAACAGTACCTAAAATACAGAACAGCAAAGTTACAAAATTTTAACCTATGTACAAAGGCTTTCTTTGCAAACTACAAACTTTTCAAATATAATCACTGCTAGAACGGTTTCAGAAATTTTCACCCTCCTGTAAATCTGTCACTGGGAGCTCAGCACAAGGGGACAGTCAAGGCCCACGCAAGCCCACTGGGCATTGCGGAAGGCAGGAGGGGTGCTGGCAGGTTCTAGTGATCCCTGTGCCAGGCATTCCCGAAGTCACAGAAATTTCTAAACTGAAAAGTAAGAAAAGAAAATTCAAAATAACTTTTATCTGTTGCCCTTTGCAATCGTCCTGCACTCGGAATCCTAAAATGTGCTGTGCAATCTGCAAGGCTTGACAAATCCCAAAGGTTTTCATGAGCCCCATGGTGTATTTGGATTGAGTCCGTGAAGCTCAGGTGCTGAGAGGAGACTGAGGACTGAGGAAAGGTGAGACTGACTGGTCTGTAATTCCCTGGCTCATCCATTTTCCCCTTCTTGAAAAATGGGGTCATATTTCCCTTTCTCCAGTCATCAGGAACTTCACCTGAGTGCCATGATTTTTCAAATATGATGGCCAGTGTCTTAGCAACTTCATTTGCCAGCTCCTTCAGGACCCGCAGATGGATGTCCAGGTCCCATGGACTTGTGTACGTTTAGGTTTTTAAGATGGTCTCAAACCAGATCCTCTCCTACAGTGGGCCTAGGGTCTTTATTCTCACGTTCCCTGTGTCTGCATTCCAAGACTTGGGTGGTGCGGTCAGAGCCTTTGCCAGTGAAGACAGAGGCAAAGAAGTCATGAAGAACCTCAGCCGTCTGCAAATCTAGGGTAGCCAGTTCTCTTGATAGTTTCTGGAGGGGGCCTACGTTGTCCCTACCCTATCTTTCATTTGCAATGTAACTATAGAATCCCTTCCTGTTATCTTTCACACCCCTAGCCAAGTTTAATTCTAACTGGGCCTTAGCTTTCCTAACCTGGTCCATAGCTTCTCAGACAACATCCCTGTATTCTTCCCAGACTGCCTGTCCTTGCTTCCACCTTTTATAAGCCTTTTTTTTCCTTCAGAGTTTCCTCAGCAGCTCCTTATCCATCCAGTCAGGTCTCCTGGCCGTCCTGCTGCATTTCCTTCTAGTTGCGATGCAATACTCTTGAGCTTGTAGTAGGAGATCCTTGAATATCAACCAACAACCTTGGGCTCCCCTGCCCTCTAGGGCTATATCCCATGGAACCTTACTAAGCAGGTTCCTGAAGAGGCCAAAGTCTGCTCTCTTGAAGTCCAGGGCAGTGAGCTCGCTGCACGCTCTTCTCACTGTGCTGAGGATCTCAAATTCGACCATCTCATGATGGCTGCAACCAAGGCTGCTCTGGAGTGTCACATTTCCAATGAGCCCTTCCCTGTTGGTGAGCATGAGGTCTGGCATGGCACCCCTCCTTGTCGGCTCCTCTATTACTTGCAGAAGGAAGTTATCTTCCACACAATCGAGGAACCTCCTGGATTGCTTGTGCTGGGCCGTACCATTGCTCCAACAGATGTCAGGGTGGTTGAAGTCCCCCATGAGAACAAGGGCCTGTGAGCGTGAGGCTCTTCCTATCTGTCTGTAGAGTGCTTCATCCACAGAGTCCTCTTGATCAGGTGGTCTCTAGCAGATGCCCACAGTAATGTCTCCCATGGCTGTTCTCCCTTTAAACCTGACCCATCAACTCTCTGTTGACTGCTCACCTGTCCTCAGACAGAGTTGCATGCTCTGAAGCCATCACAAAGGCCTGGCGGTCACTGTGGAGACACCCATTGTGACGGGGCCCCCACGCTGAGCGTTGGGTATTTAAGGAGCCAGAGCCCTGCAGTAACCAGTGCAGAGGAGACCCCTCCCTCGGGAGGCTGCATTTCCCGTGGCTGCCCTGCGCATCCAGGTACGTGTTCTTTGACTTTGCAATCCTGTTTTAGTGTTGCCTTGAAACACATGGTGGGTGCGTGCTCTAAAGGGAGGAGAAGCTGTCAGGAGATGTGCTGGTGCCATCCCAGCTGTAGGAGCAGGGGATGGGTGAGGAGGAGGCGCTGGGCTTGTTCCTGTGCTTGGAGCTGAGCTCTGCCTGCAGAGGTGCTGGGGGCGAAGCAGGAGCTTTCTGTGTGCAGGAGCTGCTGGTGTCAGAGGTGCTGAGAAGGTGTCAGGGCAGGAGAACTTCTACCTCCCAGTCAGAGCCTGCTGCCTCGGACAGTCCGTGGGATCTGTCAGGGGGACTCCCTTGGTTTCTCTGTGTAGATAAGGAGGAGGATGATGTTCTGCAGAGCAGGGCTTCACTATGCACTGCGCGATGGCCAGTGTAAGGCAGGCCTTTGTCCCGGGACTGGCTGCAGGCTGTGACTGTGGGTGTGCAGCGAGGGGTGCCCATCTCTGTCCTTGCGAGCAGGGTCGCTGCAGCCTAGGGGCTGTGTGCAGGGGCAGGAGCTCTGCCTCCTGCCAGGGTCAGCACTCAGCTATGAGGATGAAAGGCACGGACCCAGAGGTATTTGCCAAGCACATCTGTGTTTGCCTTGCAATTACATGAGGCGAAAGGTCTATCAACATCCTCTTGCCAGTTCCGACGTCCTTGTTCCTTGTCAGTTCCAACATCTTCCAAGTACCAGTCAGGGACGGGTCACTCCTAATTGCCTGCTGTAGTTCCTCCTTCCCATGGTCTCTGACAGTTTCGATGCATTCCAACCCCCACACTCAGCCTGCCCGGGAGCTCCCCACAGTGCTGGGGGAGAAGCTCGGGGGGAAGGAACAACACCTGGCAGGAAAGGAAAGGAAAGGAAAAGCGTTCTTGTGCACTGGAGAAGGTGCTGTGTGAGTCAGGGCTGCTCAGAGCTCCACATGACTCTGAGTTCAGAGGGTCCTTCTGAAAGACACTGAGGCAGCATTTGCCTTCAAAGGAAGGATTCTGAGCTCTGATGTTTTCCACTCTTGGTGGGCAGGTTGGGCAGTGGGAGCTGGGAATTTCCTTCTCTGCTTTGGAGAAGGCACCGAGAGTCTTGTCAGGACTTGTGTGAGCTTCTGCTGAGACCCTGCACAGGCAGAGATGCTCCTGGGCAGAGCCCTGCTGCCGGGAGGGGTGTGCAGGGCAGAGCTGAGCACACAGCCCATGGGATGGGCTCTGGGAGCACTGAGAGGGAGCAGAGCTGGGCCCAGAGCAGCAGCTCCTGGCAGGGACAGCTCCAGGCGGCAGAGACATGGGCAGGGAGTGGGGGGAAAGTGCAGCCCAGGCCTGGGGAGGGTGCGTTCAGGCAGCTCTCTTGGTGTCTGGCACTGGAGGTGGCTGCTGGCCATGCTCTGCTGGGCACAGTCCTTTGCTTCTCCCCATGAGACCTCCGTCATCTGCTCTTTGAATCATTGCTCCCCTGCTCTCAGCACAGGATGCTTGGTTGTTATTAAGATCAATCTGTCGTTGAAGGCAACTTAAAAGCACTGCAAGTGGAAGCAGTGGTCAAATGGGAAAGGACTCTTAGTGGCTCTGGACTAAGCTAGAAAGAGCTGAGAACTTCCAACTGTATCAATACTCTTCCCATTTTCAGTCATCCGTAGAATACTTTATACGCCAAAGGAAAAATGTCAGCAGTGTTATACTAGGAAATAAAGAACACAGACAAAATGATTTTTGATGAGAAAATGAACATGAGCCAGCTGTGTGCAGTCGCTTGGGGTATTGTGTGCAGTTCTGGTGTCCTCAACATCAAAAGGACATGGAACTGTTGGAGCAAGTCCAGAGGAGGGCCACAAGGATGATCAGGGGACTGGAGCACCTCCCATATGAAGACAGGCTGAGAAAGTTGGGGCTGTTCAGCCTGGAGAAGAGAAGGCTGCGTGGAGACCTCATAGCAGCCTTCCAGTATCTAAAGGAGGCCTATTAATATGCTGGAGAGGGCCTCTTCACTAGGGACTGTAGTGATAGGACAAGGGGTAACATGCTCAAACATAAACAGAGGAAGTTTAGATTGGATATAAGGAAGAAGTTCTTGACTGTAAGGGTGGTGAGGCACTGGAAGAGGTTGCCCAGGGAAGTCGTGAATGCTCCATCCCTGGCAGTGTTCAAGGCCATTTTGGATAGAGCCTTGGGTGACATGGTTTAGTGTGAGGTGGCCCTGCCCATAGCAGGGGGGTTGGAACTAGATGGTCTTAAGGTCCTTTTCAACCCTAACTATTCTATGATTCTACAATTCTAAGGCCATGCCGAGCCTCTCTTGTGCAGCCCAGACTCATCCGAGTCAGAAGTACAAATAGTGAACTTTACAATCAAGTTGGAATTTATCTGCTATCCCTTGTGATTATCAGAGCTGGACAAAGCACTGCTTCAGAGCAAACCTGACTCCCATCCAACCTGGCCTTGAACACTGCGAAGGATGGGGCAGCCACAGCTTCTCTGCTGGTTAGGGTTCTCTGCTGGGTTAGGGTTAGGGTTAGGGTTTTAGGGGGTTAGGGCGTTAGGGGGTTAGGGCGTTAGGGCGTTAGGGTGTTAGGGTGTTAGGGTGTTAGGGGGTTAGGGTTAGGGTTAGGGTTTTATGGGGTTAGGGTTTTATGGGGTTAGGGTTTTAGGGTTTTAGGGTTTTAGGGTTTTAGTGTTTTAGGGTTAGGGTTAGGGTTAGGGTAAGGGTTAGGGTTAGGTTATATTTGTCTCTATTCCTAAAGTCACCATTGTAGCCTTTAGTTATAAAGTACCTAAGATACAAACCAACACAACTGCAGTATTCAGCGTATGAAGCTTCTCTATTGATTTATGATTTCTAAACACAATCACCTACTGGAACAGTACCATTAAAATACAGAACAGCAAAGTTACAAAATTTTAACCTATGTACAAAGGCTTTCTTTGCAAACTACAAACTTTTCAAATATAATCACTGCTAGAACGGTTTCAGAAATTTTCACCCTCCTGTAAATCTGTCACTGGGAGCTCAGCACAAGGGGACAGTCAAGGCCCACGCAAGCCCACTGGGCATTGCGGAAGGCAGGAGGGGTGCTGGCAGGTTCTAGTGATCCCTGTGCCAGGCATTCCCGAAGTCACAGAAATTTCTAAACTGAAAAGTAAGAAAAGAAAATTCAAAATAACTTTTATCTGTTGCCCTTTGCAATCGTCCTGCACTCGGAATCCTAAAATGTGCTGTGCAATCTGCAAGGCTTGACAAATCCCAAAGGTTTTCATGAGCCCCATGGTGTATTTGGATTGAGTCCGTGAAGCTCAGGTGCTGAGAGGAGACTGAGGACTGAGGAAAGGTGAGACTGACTGGTCTGTAATTCCCTGGCTCATCCATTTTCCCCTTCTTGAAAAATGGGGTCATATTTCCCTTTCTCCAGTCATCAGGAACTTCACCTGAGTGCCATGATTTTTCAAATATGATGGCCAGTGTCTTAGCAACTTCATTTGCCAGCTCCTTCAGGACCCGCAGATGGATGTCCAGGTCCCATGGACTTGTGTACGTTTAGGTTTTTAAGATGGTCTCAAACCAGATCCTCTCCTACAGTGGGCCTAGGGTCTTTATTCTCACGTTCCCTGTGTCTGCATTCCAAGACTTGGGTGGTGCGGTCAGAGCCTTTGCCAGTGAAGACAGAGGCAAAGAAGTCATGAAGAACCTCAGCCGTCTGCAAATCTAGGGTAGCCAGTTCTCTTGATAGTTTCTGGAGGGGGCCTACGTTGTCCCTACCCTATCTTTCATTTGCAATGTAACTATAGAATCCCTTCCTGTTATCTTTCACACCCCTAGCCAAGTTTAATTCTAACTGGGCCTTAGCTTTCCTAACCTGGTCCATAGCTTCTCAGACAACATCCCTGTATTCTTCCCAGACTGCCTGTCCTTGCTTCCACCTTTTATAAGCCTTTTTTTTCCTTCAGAGTTTCCTCAGCAGCTCCTTATCCATCCAGTCAGGTCTCCTGGCCGTCCTGCTGCATTTCCTTCTAGTTGCGATGCAATACTCTTGAGCTTGTAGTAGGAGATCCTTGAATATCAACCAACAACCTTGGGCTCCCCTGCCCTCTAGGGCTATATCCCATGGAACCTTACTAAGCAGGTTCCTGAAGAGGCCAAAGTCTGCTCTCTTGAAGTCCAGGGCAGTGAGCTCACTGCACGCTCTTCTCACTGTGCTGAGGATCTCAAATTCGACCATCTCATGATGGCTGCAACCAAGGCTGCTCTGGAGTGTCACATTTCCAATGAGCCCTTCCCTGTTGGTGAGCATGAGGTCTGGCATGGCACCCCTCCTTGTCGGCTCCTCTATTACTTGCAGAAGGAAGTTATCTTCCACACAATCGAGGAACCTCCTGGATTGCTTGTGCTGGGCCGTACCATTGCTCCAACAGATGTCAGGGTGGTTGAAGTCCCCCATGAGAACAAGGGCCTGTGAGCGTGAGGCTCTTCCTATCTGTCTGTAGAGTGCTTCATCCACAGAGTCCTCTTGATCAGGTGGTCTCTAGCAGATGCCCACAGTAATGTCTCCCATGGCTGTTCTCCCTTTAAACCTGACCCATCAACTCTCTGTTGACTGCTCACCTGTCCTCAGACAGAGTTGCATGCTCTGAAGCCATCACAAAGGCCTGGCGGTCACTGTGGAGACACCCATTGTGACGGGGCCCCCACGCTGAGCGTTGGGTATTTAAGGAGCCAGAGCCCTGCAGTAACCAGTGCAGAGGAGACCCCTCCCTCGGGAGGCTGCATTTCCCGTGGCTGCCCTGCGCATCCAGGTACGTGTTCTTTGACTTTGCAATCCTGTTTTAGTGTTGCCTTGAAACACATGGTGGGTGCGTGCTCTAAAGGGAGGAGAAGCTGTCAGGAGATGTGCTGGTGCCATCCCAGCTGTAGGAGCAGGGGATGGGTGAGGAGGAGGCGCTGGGCTTGTTCCTGTGCTTGGAGCTGAGCTCTGCCTGCAGAGGTGCTGGGGGCGAAGCAGGAGCTTTCTGTGTGCAGGAGCTGCTGGTGTCAGAGGTGCTGAGAAGGTGTCAGGGCAGGAGAACTTCTACCTCCCAGTCAGAGCCTGCTGCCTCGGACAGTCCGTGGGATCTGTCAGGGGGACTCCCTTGGTTTCTCTGTGTAGATAAGGAGGAGGATGATGTTCTGCAGAGCAGGGCTTCACTATGCACTGCGCGATGGCCAGTGTAAGGCAGGCCTTTGTCCCGGGACTGGCTGCAGGCTGTGACTGTGGGTGTGCAGCGAGGGGTGCCCATCTCTGTCCTTGCGAGCAGGGTCGCTGCAGCCTAGGGGCTGTGTGCAGGGGCAGGAGCTCTGCCTCCTGCCAGGGTCAGCACTCAGCTATGAGGATGAAAGGCACGGACCCAGAGGTATTTGCCAAGCACATCTGTGTTTGCCTTGCAATTACATGAGGCGAAAGGTCTATCAACATCCTCTTGCCAGTTCCGACGTCCTTGTTCCTTGTCAGTTCCAACATCTTCCAAGTACCAGTCAGGGACGGGTCACTCCTAATTGCCTGCTGTAGTTCCTCCTTCCCATGGTCTCTGACAGTTTCGATGCATTCCAACCCCCACACTCAGCCTGCCCGGGAGCTCCCCACAGTGCTGGGGGAGAAGCTCGGGGGGAAGGAACAACACCTGGCAGGAAAGGAAAGGAAAGGAAAAGCGTTCTTGTGCACTGGAGAAGGTGCTGTGTGAGTCAGGGCTGCTCAGAGCTCCACATGACTCTGAGTTCAGAGGGTCCTTCTGAAAGACACTGAGGCAGCATTTGCCTTCAAAGGAAGGATTCTGAGCTCTGATGTTTTCCACTCTTGGTGGGCAGGTTGGGCAGTGGGAGCTGGGAATTTCCTTCTCTGCTTTGGAGAAGGCACCGAGAGTCTTGTCAGGACTTGTGTGAGCTTCTCCTGAGACCCTGCACAGGCAGAGATGCTCCTGGGCAGAGCCCTGCTGCCGGGAGGGGTGTGCAGGGCAGAGCTGAGCACACAGCCCATGGGATGGGCTCTGGGAGCACTGAGAGGGAGCAGAGCTGGGCCCAGAGCAGCAGCTCCTGGCAGGGACAGCTCCAGGCGGCAGAGACATGGGCAGGGAGTGGGGGGAAAGTGCAGCCCAGGCCTGGGGAGGGTGCGTTCAGGCAGCTCTCTTGGTGTCTGGCACTGGAGGTGGCTGCTGGCCATGCTCTGCTGGGCACAGTCCTTTGCTTCTCCCCATGAGACCTCCGTCATCTGCTCTTTGAATCATTGCTCCCCTGCTCTCAGCACAGGATGCTTGGTTGTTATTAAGATCAATCTGTCTTTGAAGGCAACTTAAAAGCACTGCAAGTGGAAGCAGTGGTCAAATGGGAAAGGACTCTTAGTGGCTCTGGACTAAGCTAGAAAGAGCTGAGAACTTCCAACTGTATCAATACTCTTCCCATTTTCAGTCATCCGTAGAATACTTTATACGCCAAAGGAAAAATGTCAGCAGTGTTATACTAGGAAATAAAGAACACAGACAAAATGATTTTTGATGAGAAAATGAACATGAGCCAGCTGTGTGCAGTCGCTTGGGGTATTGTGTGCAGTTCTGGTGTCCTCAACATCAAAAGGACATGGAACTGTTGGAGCAAGTCCAGAGGAGGGCCACAAGGATGATCAGGGGACTGGAGCACCTCCCATATGAAGACAGGCTGAGAAAGTTGGGGCTGTTCAGCCTGGAGAAGAGAAGGCTGCGTGGAGACCTCATAGCAGCCTTCCAGTATCTAAAGGAGGCCTATTAATATGCTGGAGAGGGCCTCTTCACTAGGGACTGTAGTGATAGGACAAGGGGTAACATGCTCAAACATAAACAGAGGAAGTTTAGATTGGATATAAGGAAGAAGTTCTTGACTGTAAGGGTGGTGAGGCACTGGAAGAGGTTGCCCAGGGAAGTCGTGAATGCTCCATCCCTGGCAGTGTTCAAGGCCATTTTGGATAGAGCCTTGGGTGACATGGTTTAGTGTGAGGTGGCCCTGCCCATAGCAGGGGGGTTGGAACTAGATGGTCTTAAGGTCCTTTTCAACCCTAACTATTCTATGATTCTACAATTCTAAGGCCATGCCGAGCCTCTCTTGTGCAGCCCAGACTCATCCGAGTCAGAAGTACAAATAGTGAACTTTACAATCAAGTTGGAATTTATCTGCTATCCCTTGTGATTATCAGAGCTGGACAAAGCACTGCTTCAGAGCAAACCTGACTCCCATCCAACCTGGCCTTGAACACTGCGAAGGATGGGGCAGCCACAGCTTCTCTGCTGGTTAGGGTTCTCTGCTGGGTTAGGGTTAGGGTTAGGGTTTTAGGGGGTTAGGGCGTTAGGGGGTTAGGGCGTTAGGGCGTTAGGGTGTTAGGGTGTTAGGGTGTTAGGGGGTTAGGGTTAGGGTTAGGGTTTTATGGGGTTAGGGTTTTATGGGGTTAGGGTTTTAGGGTTTTTGGGTTTTAGGGTTTTAGTGTTTTAGGGTTAGGGTTAGGGTTAGGGTAAGGGTTAGGGTTAGGTTATATTTGTCTCTATTCCTAAAGTCACCATTGTAGCCTTTAGTTATAAAGTACCTAAGATACAAACCAACACAACTGCAGTATTCAGCGTATGAAGCTTCTCTATTGATTTATGATTTCTAAACACAATCACCTACTGGAACAGTACCTAAAATACAGAACAGCAAAGTTACAAAATTTTAACCTATGTACAAAGGCTTTCTTTGCAAACTACAAACTTTTCAAATATAATCACTGCTAGAACGGTTTCAGAAATTTTCACCCTCCTGTAAATCTGTCACTGGGAGCTCAGCACAAGGGGACAGTCAAGGCCCACGCAAGCCCACTGGGCATTGCGGAAGGCAGGAGGGGTGCTGGCAGGTTCTAGTGATCCCTGTGCCAGGCATTCCCGAAGTCACAGAAATTTCTAAACTGAAAAGTAAGAAAAGAAAATTCAAAATAACTTTTATCTGTTGCCCTTTGCAATCGTCCTGCACTCGGAATCCTAAAATGTGCTGTGCAATCTGCAAGGCTTGACAAATCCCAAAGGTTTTCAGGAGCCCCATGGTGTATTTGGATTGAGTCCGTGAACCTCAGGTGCTGAGAGGAGACTGAGGACTGAGGAAAGGTGAGACTGACTGGTCTGTAATTCCCTGGCTCATCCATTTTCCCCTTCTTGAAAAATGGGGTCATATTTCCCTTTCTCCAGTCATCAGGAACTTCACCTGAGTGCCATGATTTTTCAAATATGATGGCCAGTGTCTTAGCAACTTCATTTGCCAGCTCCTTCAGGACCCGCAGATGGATGTCCAGGTCCCATGGACTTGTGTACGTTTAGGTTTTTAAGATGGTCTCAAACCAGATCCTCTCCTACAGTGGGCCTAGGGTCTTTATTCTCACGTTCCCTGTGTCTGCATTCCAAGACTTGGGTGGTGCGGTCAGAGCCTTTGCCAGTGAAGACAGAGGCAAAGAAGTCATGAAGAACCTCAGCCGTCTGCAAATCTAGGGTAGCCAGTTCTCTTGATAGTTTCTGGAGGGGGCCTACGTTGTCCCTACCCTATCTTTCATTTGCAATGTAACTATAGAATCCCTTCCTGTTATCTTTCACACCCCTAGCCAAGTTTAATTCTAACTGGGCCTTAGCTTTCCTAACCTGGTCCATAGCTTCTCAGACAACATCCCTGTATTCTTCCCAGACTGCCTGTCCTTGCTTCCACCTTTTATAAGCCTTTTTTTTCCTTCAGAGTTTCCTCAGCAGCTCCTTATCCATCCAGTCAGGTCTCCTGGCCGTCCTGCTGCATTTCCTTCTAGTTGCGATGCAATACTCTTGAGCTTGTAGTAGGAGATCCTTGAATATCAACCAACAACCTTGGGCTCCCCTGCCCTCTAGGGCTATATCCCATGGAACCTTACTAAGCAGGTTCCTGAAGAGGCCAAAGTCTGCTCTCTTGAAGTCCAGGGCAGTGAGCTCGCTGCACGCTCTTCTCACTGTGCTGAGGATCTCAAATTCGACCATCTCATGATGGCTGCAACCAAGGCTGCTCTGGAGTGTCACATTTCCAATGAGCCCTTCCCTGTTGGTGAGCATGAGGTCTGGCATGGCACCCCTCCTTGTCGGCTCCTCTATTACTTGCAGAAGGAAGTTATCTTCCACACAATCGAGGAACCTCCTGGATTGCTTGTGCTGGGCCGTACCATTGCTCCAACAGATGTCAGGGTGGTTGAAGTCCCCCATGAGAACAAGGGCCTGTGAGCGTGAGGCTCTTCCTATCTGTCTGTAGAGTGCTTCATCCACAGAGTCCTCTTGATCAGGTGGTCTCTAGCAGATGCCCACAGTAATGTCTCCCATGGCTGTTCTCCCTTTAAACCTGACCCATCAACTCTCTGTTGACTGCTCACCTGTCCTCAGACAGAGTTGCATGCTCTGAAGCCATCACAAAGGCCTGGCGGTCACTGTGGAGACACCCATTGTGACGGGGCCCCCACGCTGAGCGTTGGGTATTTAAGGAGCCAGAGCCCTGCAGTAACCAGTGCAGAGGAGACCCCTCCCTCGGGAGGCTGCATTTCCCGTGGCTGCCCTGCGCATCCAGGTACGTGTTCTTTGACTTTGCAATCCTGTTTTAGTGTTGCCTTGAAACACATGGTGGGTGCGTGCTCTAAAGGGAGGAGAAGCTGTCAGGAGATGTGCTGGTGCCATCCCAGCTGTAGGAGCAGGGGATGGGTGAGGAGGAGGCGCTGGGCTTGTTCCTGTGCTTGGAGCTGAGCTCTGCCTGCAGAGGTGCTGGGGGCGAAGCAGGAGCTTTCTGTGTGCAGGAGCTGCTGGTGTCAGAGGTGCTGAGAAGGTGTCAGGGCAGGAGAACTTCTACCTCCCAGTCAGAGCCTGCTGCCTCGGACAGTCCGTGGGATCTGTCAGGGGGACTCCCTTGGTTTCTCTGTGTAGATAAGGAGGAGGATGATGTTCTGCAGAGCAGGGCTTCACTATGCACTGCGCGATGGCCAGTGTAAGGCAGGCCTTTGTCCCGGGACTGGCTGCAGGCTGTGACTGTGGGTGTGCAGCGAGGGGTGCCCATCTCTGTCCTTGCGAGCAGGGTCGCTGCAGCCTAGGGGCTGTGTGCAGGGGCAGGAGCTCTGCCTCCTGCCAGGGTCAGCACTCAGCTATGAGGATGAAAGGCACGGACCCAGAGGTATTTGCCAAGCACATCTGTGTTTGCCTTGCAATTACATGAGGCGAAAGGTCTATCAACATCCTCTTGCCAGTTCCGACGTCCTTGTTCCTTGTCAGTTCCAACATCTTCCAAGTACCAGTCAGGGACGGGTCACTCCTAATTGCCTGCTGTAGTTCCTCCTTCCCATGGTCTCTGACAGTTTCGATGCATTCCAACCCCCACACTCAGCCTGCCCGGGAGCTCCCCACAGTGCTGGGGGAGAAGCTCGGGGGGAAGGAACAACACCTGGCAGGAAAGGAAAGGAAAGGAAAAGCGTTCTTGTGCACTGGAGAAGGTGCTGTGTGAGTCAGGGCTGCTCAGAGCTCCACATGACTCTGAGTTCAGAGGGTCCTTCTGAAAGACACTGAGGCAGCATTTGCCTTCAAAGGAAGGATTCTGAGCTCTGATGTTTTCCACTCTTGGTGGGCAGGTTGGGCAGTGGGAGCTGGGAATTTCCTTCTCTGCTTTGGAGAAGGCACCGAGAGTCTTGTCAGGACTTGTGTGAGCTTCTCCTGAGACCCTGCACAGGCAGAGATGCTCCTGGGCAGAGCCCTGCTGCCGGGAGGGGTGTGCAGGGCAGAGCTGAGCACACAGCCCATGGGATGGGCTCTGGGAGCACTGAGAGGGAGCAGAGCTGGGCCCAGAGCAGCAGCTCCTGGCAGGGACAGCTCCAGGCGGCAGAGACATGGGCAGGGAGTGGGGGGAAAGTGCAGCCCAGGCCTGGGGAGGGTGCGTTCAGGCAGCTCTCTTGGTGTCTGGCACTGGAGGTGGCTGCTGGCCATGCTCTGCTGGGCACAGTCCTTTGCTTCTCCCCATGAGACCTCCGTCATCTGCTCTTTGAATCATTGCTCCCCTGCTCTCAGCACAGGATGCTTGGTTGTTATTAAGATCAATCTGTCTTTGAAGGCAACTTAAAAGCACTGCAAGTGGAAGCAGTGGTCAAATGGGAAAGGACTCTTAGTGGCTCTGGACTAAGCTAGAAAGAGCTGAGAACTTCCAACTGTATCAATACTCTTCCCATTTTCAGTCATCCGTAGAATACTTTATACGCCAAAGGAAAAATGTCAGCAGTGTTATACTAGGAAATAAAGAACACAGACAAAATGATTTTTGATGAGAAAATGAACATGAGCCAGCTGTGTGCAGTCGCTTGGGGTATTGTGTGCAGTTCTGGTGTCCTCAACATCAAAAGGACATGGAACTGTTGGAGCAAGTCCAGAGGAGGGCCACAAGGATGATCAGGGGACTGGAGCACCTCCCATATGAAGACAGGCTGAGAAAGTTGGGGCTGTTCAGCCTGGAGAAGAGAAGGCTGCGTGGAGACCTCATAGCAGCCTTCCAGTATCTAAAGGAGGCCTATTAATATGCTGGAGAGGGCCTCTTCACTAGGGACTGTAGTGATAGGACAAGGGGTAACATGCTCAAACATAAACAGAGGAAGTTTAGATTGGATATAAGGAAGAAGTTCTTGACTGTAAGGGTGGTGAGGCACTGGAAGAGGTTGCCCAGGGAAGTCGTGAATGCTCCATCCCTGGCAGTGTTCAAGGCCATTTTGGATAGAGCCTTGGGTGACATGGTTTAGTGTGAGGTGGCCCTGCCCATAGCAGGGGGGTTGGAACTAGATGGTCTTAAGGTCCTTTTCAACCCTAACTATTCTATGATTCTACAATTCTAAGGCCATGCCGAGCCTCTCTTGTGCAGCCCAGACTCATCCGAGTCAGAAGTACAAATAGTGAACTTTACAATCAAGTTGGAATTTATCTGCTATCCCTTGTGATTATCAGAGCTGGACAAAGCACTGCTTCAGAGCAAACCTGACTCCCATCCAACCTGGCCTTGAACACTGCGAAGGATGGGGCAGCCACAGCTTCTCTGCTGGTTAGGGTTCTCTGCTGGGTTAGGGTTAGGGTTAGGGTTTTAGGGGGTTAGGGCGTTAGGGGGTTAGGGCGTTAGGGCGTTAGGGTGTTAGGGTGTTAGGGTGTTAGGGGGTTAGGGTTAGGGTTAGGGTTTTATGGGGTTAGGGTTTTATGGGGTTAGGGTTTTAGGGTTTTTGGGTTTTAGGGTTTTAGTGTTTTAGGGTTAGGGTTAGGGTTAGGGTAAGGGTTAGGGTTAGGTTATATTTGTCTCTATTCCTAAAGTCACCATTGTAGCCTTTAGTTATAAAGTACCTAAGATACAAACCAACACAACTGCAGTATTCAGCGTATGAAGCTTCTCTATTGATTTATGATTTCTAAACACAATCACCTACTGGAACAGTACCTAAAATACAGAACAGCAAAGTTACAAAATTTTAACCTATGTACAAAGGCTTTCTTTGCAAACTACAAACTTTTCAAATATAATCACTGCTAGAACGGTTTCAGAAATTTTCACCCTCCTGTAAATCTGTCACTGGGAGCTCAGCACAAGGGGACAGTCAAGGCCCACGCAAGCCCACTGGGCATTGCGGAAGGCAGGAGGGGTGCTGGCAGGTTCTAGTGATCCCTGTGCCAGGCATTCCCGAAGTCACAGAAATTTCTAAACTGAAAAGTAAGAAAAGAAAATTCAAAATAACTTTTATCTGTTGCCCTTTGCAATCGTCCTGCACTCGGAATCCTAAAATGTGCTGTGCAATCTGCAAGGCTTGACAAATCCCAAAGGTTTTCATGAGCCCCATGGTGTATTTGGATTGAGTCCGTGAAGCTCAGGTGCTGAGAGGAGACTGAGGACTGAGGAAAGGTGAGACTGACTGGTCTGTAATTCCCTGGCTCATCCATTTTCCCCTTCTTGAAAAATGGGGTCATATTTCCCTTTCTCCAGTCATCAGGAACTTCACCTGAGTGCCATGATTTTTCAAATATGATGGCCAGTGTCTTAGCAACTTCATTTGCCAGCTCCTTCAGGACCCGCAGATGGATGTCCAGGTCCCATGGACTTGTGTACGTTTAGGTTTTTAAGATGGTCTCAAACCAGATCCTCTCCTACAGTGGGCCTAGGGTCTTTATTCTCACGTTCCCTGTGTCTGCATTCCAAGACTTGGGTGGTGCGGTCAGAGCCTTTGCCAGTGAAGACAGAGGCAAAGAAGTCATGAAGAACCTCAGCCGTCTGCAAATCTAGGGTAGCCAGTTCTCTTGATAGTTTCTGGAGGGGGCCTACGTTGTCCCTACCCTATCTTTCATTTGCAATGTAACTATAGAATCCCTTCCTGTTATCTTTCACACCCCTAGCCAAGTTTAATTCTAACTGGGCCTTAGCTTTCCTAACCTGGTCCATAGCTTCTCAGACAACATCCCTGTATTCTTCCCAGACTGCCTGTCCTTGCTTCCACCTTTTATAAGCCTTTTTTTTCCTTCAGAGTTTCCTCAGCAGCTCCTTATCCATCCAGTCAGGTCTCCTGGCCGTCCTGCTGCATTTCCTTCTAGTTGCGATGCAATACTCTTGAGCTTGTAGTAGGAGATCCTTGAATATCAACCAACAACCTTGGGCTCCCCTGCCCTCTAGGGCTATATCCCATGGAACCTTACTAAGCAGGTTCCTGAAGAGGCCAAAGTCTGCTCTCTTGAAGTCCAGGGCAGTGAGCTCGCTGCACGCTCTTCTCACTGTGCTGAGGATCTCAAATTCGACCATCTCATGATGGCTGCAACCAAGGCTGCTCTGGAGTGTCACATTTCCAATGAGCCCTTCCCTGTTGGTGAGCATGAGGTCTGGCATGGCACCCCTCCTTGTCGGCTCCTCTATTACTTGCAGAAGGAAGTTATCTTCCACACAATCGAGGAACCTCCTGGATTGCTTGTGCTGGGCCGTACCATTGCTCCAACAGATGTCAGGGTGGTTGAAGTCCCCCATGAGAACAAGGGCCTGTGAGCGTGAGGCTCTTCCTATCTGTCTGTAGAGTGCTTCATCCACAGAGTCCTCTTGATCAGGTGGTCTCTAGCAGATGCCCACAGTAATGTCTCCCATGGCTGTTCTCCCTTTAAACCTGACCCATCAACTCTCTGTTGACTGCTCACCTGTCCTCAGACAGAGTTGCATGCTCTGAAGCCATCACAAAGGCCTGGCGGTCACTGTGGAGACACCCATTGTGACGGGGCCCCCACGCTGAGCGTTGGGTATTTAAGGAGCCAGAGCCCTGCAGTAACCAGTGCAGAGGAGACCCCTCCCTCGGGAGGCTGCATTTCCCGTGGCTGCCCTGCGCATCCAGGTACGTGTTCTTTGACTTTGCAATCCTGTTTTAGTGTTGCCTTGAAACACATGGTGGGTGCGTGCTCTAAAGGGAGGAGAAGCTGTCAGGAGATGTGCTGGTGCCATCCCAGCTGTAGGAGCAGGGGATGGGTGAGGAGGAGGCGCTGGGCTTGTTCCTGTGCTTGGAGCTGAGCTCTGCCTGCAGAGGTGCTGGGGGCGAAGCAGGAGCTTTCTGTGTGCAGGAGCTGCTGGTGTCAGAGGTGCTGAGAAGGTGTCAGGGCAGGAGAACTTCTACCTCCCAGTCAGAGCCTGCTGCCTCGGACAGTCCGTGGGATCTGTCAGGGGGACTCCCTTGGTTTCTCTGTGTAGATAAGGAGGAGGATGATGTTCTGCAGAGCAGGGCTTCACTATGCACTGCGCGATGGCCAGTGTAAGGCAGGCCTTTGTCCCGGGACTGGCTGCAGGCTGTGACTGTGGGTGTGCAGCGAGGGGTGCCCATCTCTGTCCTTGCGAGCAGGGTCGCTGCAGCCTAGGGGCTGTGTGCAGGGGCAGGAGCTCTGCCTCCTGCCAGGGTCAGCACTCAGCTATGAGGATGAAAGGCACGGACCCAGAGGTATTTGCCAAGCACATCTGTGTTTGCCTTGCAATTACATGAGGCGAAAGGTCTATCAACATCCTCTTGCCAGTTCCGACGTCCTTGTTCCTTGTCAGTTCCAACATCTTCCAAGTACCAGTCAGGGACGGGTCACTCCTAATTGCCTGCTGTAGTTCCTCCTTCCCATGGTCTCTGACAGTTTCGATGCATTCCAACCCCCACACTCAGCCTGCCCGGGAGCTCCCCACAGTGCTGGGGGAGAAGCTCGGGGGGAAGGAACAACACCTGGCAGGAAAGGAAAGGAAAGGAAAAGCGTTCTTGTGCACTGGAGAAGGTGCTGTGTGAGTCAGGGCTGCTCAGAGCTCCACATGACTCTGAGTTCAGAGGGTCCTTCTGAAAGACACTGAGGCAGCATTTGCCTTCAAAGGAAGGATTCTGAGCTCTGATGTTTTCCACTCTTGGTGGGCAGGTTGGGCAGTGGGAGCTGGGAATTTCCTTCTCTGCTTTGGAGAAGGCACCGAGAGTCTTGTCAGGACTTGTGTGAGCTTCTCCTGAGACCCTGCACAGGCAGAGATGCTCCTGGGCAGAGCCCTGCTGCCGGGAGGGGTGTGCAGGGCAGAGCTGAGCACACAGCCCATGGGATGGGCTCTGGGAGCACTGAGAGGGAGCAGAGCTGGGCCCAGAGCAGCAGCTCCTGGCAGGGACAGCTCCAGGCGGCAGAGACATGGGCAGGGAGTGGGGGGAAAGTGCAGCCCAGGCCTGGGGAGGGTGCGTTCAGGCAGCTCTCTTGGTGTCTGGCACTGGAGGTGGCTGCTGGCCATGCTCTGCTGGGCACAGTCCTTTGCTTCTCCCCATGAGACCTCCGTCATCTGCTCTTTGAATCATTGCTCCCCTGCTCTCAGCACAGGATGCTTGGTTGTTATTAAGATCAATCTGTCTTTGAAGGCAACTTAAAAGCACTGCAAGTGGAAGCAGTGGTCAAATGGGAAAGGACTCTTAGTGGCTCTGGACTAAGCTAGAAAGAGCTGAGAACTTCCAACTGTATCAATACTCTTCCCATTTTCAGTCATCCGTAGAATACTTTATACGCCAAAGGAAAAATGTCAGCAGTGTTATACTAGGAAATAAAGAACACAGACAAAATGATTTTTGATGAGAAAATGAACATGAGCCAGCTGTGTGCAGTCGCTTGGGGTATTGTGTGCAGTTCTGGTGTCCTCAACATCAAAAGGACATGGAACTGTTGGAGCAAGTCCAGAGGAGGGCCACAAGGATGATCAGGGGACTGGAGCACCTCCCATATGAAGACAGGCTGAGAAAGTTGGGGCTGTTCAGCCTGGAGAAGAGAAGGCTGCGTGGAGACCTCATAGCAGCCTTCCAGTATCTAAAGGAGGCCTATTAATATGCTGGAGAGGGCCTCTTCACTAGGGACTGTAGTGATAGGACAAGGGGTAACATGCTCAAACATAAACAGAGGAAGTTTAGATTGGATATAAGGAAGAAGTTCTTGACTGTAAGGGTGGTGAGGCACTGGAAGAGGTTGCCCAGGGAAGTCGTGAATGCTCCATCCCTGGCAGTGTTCAAGGCCATTTTGGATAGAGCCTTGGGTGACATGGTTTAGTGTGAGGTGGCCCTGCCCATAGCAGGGGGGTTGGAACTAGATGGTCTTAAGGTCCTTTTCAACCCTAACTATTCTATGATTCTACAATTCTAAGGCCATGCCGAGCCTCTCTTGTGCAGCCCAGACTCATCCGAGTCAGAAGTACAAATAGTGAACTTTACAATCAAGTTGGAATTTATCTGCTATCCCTTGTGATTATCAGAGCTGGACAAAGCACTGCTTCAGAGCAAACCTGACTCCCATCCAACCTGGCCTTGAACACTGCGAAGGATGGGGCAGCCACAGCTTCTCTGCTGGTTAGGGTTCTCTGCTGGGTTAGGGTTAGGGTTAGGGTTTTAGGGGGTTAGGGCGTTAGGGGGTTAGGGCGTTAGGGCGTTAGGGTGTTAGGGTGTTAGGGTGTTAGGGGGTTAGGGTTAGGGTTAGGGTTTTATGGGGTTAGGGTTTTATGGGGTTAGGGTTTTAGGGTTTTAGGGTTTTAGGGTTTTAGTGTTTTAGGGTTAGGGTTAGGGTTAGGGTAAGGGTTAGGGTTAGGTTATATTTGTCTCTATTCCTAAAGTCACCATTGTAGCCTTTAGTTATAAAGTACCTAAGATACAAACCAACACAACTGCAGTATTCAGCGTATGAAGCTTCTCTATTGATTTATGATTTCTAAACACAATCACCTACTGGAACAGTACCATTAAAATACAGAACAGCAAAGTTACAAAATTTTAACCTATGTACAAAGGCTTTCTTTGCAAACTACAAACTTTTCAAATATAATCACTGCTAGAACGGTTTCAGAAATTTTCACCCTCCTGTAAATCTGTCACTGGGAGCTCAGCACAAGGGGACAGTCAAGGCCCACGCAAGCCCACTGGGCATTGCGGAAGGCAGGAGGGGTGCTGGCAGGTTCTAGTGATCCCTGTGCCAGGCATTCCCGAAGTCACAGAAATTTCTAAACTGAAAAGTAAGAAAAGAAAATTCAAAATAACTTTTATCTGTTGCCCTTTGCAATCGTCCTGCACTCGGAATCCTAAAATGTGCTGTGCAATCTGCAAGGCTTGACAAATCCCAAAGGTTTTCATGAGCCCCATGGTGTATTTGGATTGAGTCCGTGAAGCTCAGGTGCTGAGAGGAGACTGAGGACTGAGGAAAGGTGAGACTGACTGGTCTGTAATTCCCTGGCTCATCCATTTTCCCCTTCTTGAAAAATGGGGTCATATTTCCCTTTCTCCAGTCATCAGGAACTTCACCTGAGTGCCATGATTTTTCAAATATGATGGCCAGTGTCTTAGCAACTTCATTTGCCAGCTCCTTCAGGACCCGCAGATGGATGTCCAGGTCCCATGGACTTGTGTACGTTTAGGTTTTTAAGATGGTCTCAAACCAGATCCTCTCCTACAGTGGGCCTAGGGTCTTTATTCTCACGTTCCCTGTGTCTGCATTCCAAGACTTGGGTGGTGCGGTCAGAGCCTTTGCCAGTGAAGACAGAGGCAAAGAAGTCATGAAGAACCTCAGCCGTCTGCAAATCTAGGGTAGCCAGTTCTCTTGATAGTTTCTGGAGGGGGCCTACGTTGTCCCTACCCTATCTTTCATTTGCAATGTAACTATAGAATCCCTTCCTGTTATCTTTCACACCCCTAGCCAAGTTTAATTCTAACTGGGCCTTAGCTTTCCTAACCTGGTCCATAGCTTCTCAGACAACATCCCTGTATTCTTCCCAGACTGCCTGTCCTTGCTTCCACCTTTTATAAGCCTTTTTTTTCCTTCAGAGTTTCCTCAGCAGCTCCTTATCCATCCAGTCAGGTCTCCTGGCCGTCCTGCTGCATTTCCTTCTAGTTGCGATGCAATACTCTTGAGCTTGTAGTAGGAGATCCTTGAATATCAACCAACAACCTTGGGCTCCCCTGCCCTCTAGGGCTATATCCCATGGAACCTTACTAAGCAGGTTCCTGAAGAGGCCAAAGTCTGCTCTCTTGAAGTCCAGGGCAGTGAGCTCGCTGCACGCTCTTCTCACTGTGCTGAGGATCTCAAATTCGACCATCTCATGATGGCTGCAACCAAGGCTGCTCTGGAGTGTCACATTTCCAATGAGCCCTTCCCTGTTGGTGAGCATGAGGTCTGGCATGGCACCCCTCCTTGTCGGCTCCTCTATTACTTGCAGAAGGAAGTTATCTTCCACACAATCGAGGAACCTCCTGGATTGCTTGTGCTGGGCCGTACCATTGCTCCAACAGATGTCAGGGTGGTTGAAGTCCCCCATGAGAACAAGGGCCTGTGAGCGTGAGGCTCTTCCTATCTGTCTGTAGAGTGCTTCATCCACAGAGTCCTCTTGATCAGGTGGTCTCTAGCAGATGCCCACAGTAATGTCTCCCATGGCTGTTCTCCCTTTAAACCTGACCCATCAACTCTCTGTTGACTGCTCACCTGTCCTCAGACAGAGTTGCATGCTCTGAAGCCATCACAAAGGCCTGGCGGTCACTGTGGAGACACCCATTGTGACGGGGCCCCCACGCTGAGCGTTGGGTATTTAAGGAGCCAGAGCCCTGCAGTAACCAGTGCAGAGGAGACCCCTCCCTCGGGAGGCTGCATTTCCCGTGGCTGCCCTGCGCATCCAGGTACGTGTTCTTTGACTTTGCAATCCTGTTTTAGTGTTGCCTTGAAACACATGGTAGGTGCGTGCTCTAAAAGGAGGAGAAGCTGTCAGGAGATGTGCTGGTGCCATCCCAGCTGTAGGAGCAGGGGATGGGTGAGGAGGAGGCGCTGGGCTTGTTCCTGTGCTTGGAGCTGAGCTCTGCCTGCAGAGGTGCTGGGGGCGAAGCAGGAGCTTTCTGTGTGCAGGAGCTGCTGGTGTCAGAGGTGCTGAGAAGGTGTCAGGGCAGGAGAACTTCTACCTCCCAGTCAGAGCCTGCTGCCTCGGACAGTCCGTGGGATCTGTCAGGGGGACTCCCTTGGTTTCTCTGTGTAGATAAGGAGGAGGATGATGTTCTGCAGAGCAGGGCTTCACTATGCACTGCGCGATGGCCAGTGTAAGGCAGGCCTTTGTCCCGGGACTGGCTGCAGGCTGTGACTGTGGGTGTGCAGCGAGGGGTGCCCATCTCTGTCCTTGCGAGCAGGGTCGCTGCAGCCTAGGGGCTGTGTGCAGGGGCAGGAGCTCTGCCTCCTGCCAGGGTCAGCACTCAGCTATGAGGATGAAAGGCACGGACCCAGAGGTATTTGCCAAGCACATCTGTGTTTGCCTTGCAATTACATGAGGCGAAAGGTCTATCAACATCCTCTTGCCAGTTCCGACGTCCTTGTTCCTTGTCAGTTCCAACATCTTCCAAGTACCAGTCAGGGACGGGTCACTCCTAATTGCCTGCTGTAGTTCCTCCTTCCCATGGTCTCTGACAGTTTCGATGCATTCCAACCCCCACACTCAGCCTGCCCGGGAGCTCCCCACAGTGCTGGGGGAGAAGCTCGGGGGGAAGGAACAACACCTGGCAGGAAAGGAAAGGAAAGGAAAAGCGTTCTTGTGCACTGGAGAAGGTGCTGTGTGAGTCAGGGCTGCTCAGAGCTCCACATGACTCTGAGTTCAGAGGGTCCTTCTGAAAGACACTGAGGCAGCATTTGCCTTCAAAGGAAGGATTTTGAGCTCTGATGTTTTCCACTCTTGGTGGGCAGGTTGGGCAGTGGGAGCTGGGAATTTCCTTCTCTGCTTTGGAGAAGGCACCGAGAGTCTTGTCAGGACTTGTGTGAGCTTCTCCTGAGACCCTGCACAGGCAGAGATGCTCCTGGGCAGAGCCCTGCTGCCGGGAGGGGTGTGCAGGGCAGAGCTGAGCACACAGCCCATGGGATGGGCTCTGGGAGCACTGAGAGGGAGCAGAGCTGGGCCCAGAGCAGCAGCTCCTGGCAGGGACAGCTCCAGGCGGCAGAGACATGGGCAGGGAGTGGGGGGAAAGTGCAGCCCAGGCCTGGGGAGGGTGCGTTCAGGCAGCTCTCTTGGTGTCTGGCACTGGAGGTGGCTGCTGGCCATGCTCTGCTGGGCACAGTCCTTTGCTTCTCCCCATGAGACCTCCGTCATCTGCTCTTTGAATCATTGCTCCCCTGCTCTCAGCACAGGATGCTTGGTTGTTATTAAGATCAATCTGTCGTTGAAGGCAACTTAAAAGCACTGCAAGTGGAAGCAGTGGTCAAATGGGAAAGGACTCTTAGTGGCTCTGGACTAAGCTAGAAAGAGCTGAGAACTTCCAACTGTATCAATACTCTTCCCATTTTCAGTCATCCGTAGAATACTTTATACGCCAAAGGAAAAATGTCAGCAGTGTTATACTAGGAAATAAAGAACACAGACAAAATGATTTTTGATGAGAAAATGAACATGAGCCAGCTGTGTGCAGTCGCTTGGGGTATTGTGTGCAGTTCTGGTGTCCTCAACATCAAAAGGACATGGAACTGTTGGAGCAAGTCCAGAGGAGGGCCACAAGGATGATCAGGGGACTGGAGCACCTCCCATATGAAGACAGGCTGAGAAAGTTGGGGCTGTTCAGCCTGGAGAAGAGAAGGCTGCGTGGAGACCTCATAGCAGCCTTCCAGTATCTAAAGGAGGCCTATTAATATGCTGGAGAGGGCCTCTTCACTAGGGACTGTAGTGATAGGACAAGGGGTAACATGCTCAAACATAAACAGAGGAAGTTTAGATTGGATATAAGGAAGAAGTTCTTGACTGTAAGGGTGGTGAGGCACTGGAAGAGGTTGCCCAGGGAAGTCGTGAATGCTCCATCCCTGGCAGTGTTCAAGGCCATTTTGGATAGAGCCTTGGGTGACATGGTTTAGTGTGAGGTGGCCCTGCCCATAGCAGGGGGGTTGGAACTAGATGGTCTTAAGGTCCTTTTCAACCCTAACTATTCTATGATTCTACAATTCTAAGGCCATGCCGAGCCTCTCTTGTGCAGCCCAGACTCATCCGAGTCAGAAGTACAAATAGTGAACTTTACAATCAAGTTGGAATTTATCTGCTATCCCTTGTGATTATCAGAGCTGGACAAAGCACTGCTTCAGAGCAAACCTGACTCCCATCCAACCTGGCCTTGAACACCGCGAAGGATGGGGCAGCCACAGCTTCTCTGCTGGTTAGGGTTCTCTGCTGGGTTAGGGTTAGGGTTAGGGTTTTAGGGGGTTAGGGCGTTAGGGGGTTAGGGCGTTAGGGCGTTAGGGTGTTAGGGTGTTAGGGTGTTAGGGGGTTAGGGTTAGGGTTAGGGTTTTATGGGGTTAGGGTTTTATGGGGTTAGGGTTTTAGGGTTTTAGGGTTTTAGGGTTTTAGTGTTTTAGGGTTAGGGTTAGGGTTAGGGTAAGGGTTAGGGTTAGGTTATATTTGTCTCTATTCCTAAAGTCACCATTGTAGCCTTTAGTTATAAAGTACCTAAGATACAAACCAACACAACTGCAGTATTCAGCGTATGAAGCTTCTCTATTGATTTATGATTTCTAAACACAATCACCTACTGGAACAGTACCATTAAAATACAGAACAGCAAAGTTACAAAATTTTAACCTATGTACAAAGGCTTTCTTTGCAAACTACAAACTTTTCAAATATAATCACTGCTAGAACGGTTTCAGAAATTTTCACCCTCCTGTAAATCTGTCACTGGGAGCTCAGCACAAGGGGACAGTCAAGGCCCACGCAAGCCCACTGGGCATTGCGGAAGGCAGGAGGGGTGCTGGCAGGTTCTAGTGATCCCTGTGCCAGGCATTCCCGAAGTCACAGAAATTTCTAAACTGAAAAGTAAGAAAAGAAAATTCAAAATAACTTTTATCTGTTGCCCTTTGCAATCGTCCTGCACTCGGAATCCTAAAATGTGCTGTGCAATCTGCAAGGCTTGACAAATCCCAAAGGTTTTCATGAGCCCCATGGTGTATTTGGATTGAGTCCGTGAAGCTCAGGTGCTGAGAGGAGACTGAGGACTGAGGAAAGGTGAGACTGACTGGTCTGTAATTCCCTGGCTCATCCATTTTCCCCTTCTTGAAAAATGGGGTCATATTTCCCTTTCTCCAGTCATCAGGAACTTCACCTGAGTGCCATGATTTTTCAAATATGATGGCCAGTGTCTTAGCAACTTCATTTGCCAGCTCCTTCAGGACCCGCAGATGGATGTCCAGGTCCCATGGACTTGTGTACGTTTAGGTTTTTAAGATGGTCTCAAACCAGATCCTCTCCTACAGTGGGCCTAGGGTCTTTATTCTCACGTTCCCTGTGTCTGCATTCCAAGACTTGGGTGGTGCGGTCAGAGCCTTTGCCAGTGAAGACAGAGGCAAAGAAGTCATGAAGAACCTCAGCCGTCTGCAAATCTAGGGTAGCCAGTTCTCTTGATAGTTTCTGGAGGGGGCCTACGTTGTCCCTACCCTATCTTTCATTTGCAATGTAACTATAGAATCCCTTCCTGTTATCTTTCACACCCCTAGCCAAGTTTAATTCTAACTGGGCCTTAGCTTTCCTAACCTGGTCCATAGCTTCTCAGACAACATCCCTGTATTCTTCCCAGACTGCCTGTCCTTGCTTCCACCTTTTATAAGCCTTTTTTTTCCTTCAGAGTTTCCTCAGCAGCTCCTTATCCATCCAGTCAGGTCTCCTGGCCGTCCTGCTGCATTTCCTTCTAGTTGCGATGCAATACTCTTGAGCTTGTAGTAGGAGATCCTTGAATATCAACCAACAACCTTGGGCTCCCCTGCCCTCTAGGGCTATATCCCATGGAACCTTACTAAGCAGGTTCCTGAAGAGGCCAAAGTCTGCTCTCTTGAAGTCCAGGGCAGTGAGCTCGCTGCACGCTCTTCTCACTGTGCTGAGGATCTCAAATTCGACCATCTCATGATGGCTGCAACCAAGGCTGCTCTGGAGTGTCACATTTCCAATGAGCCCTTCCCTGTTGGTGAGCATGAGGTCTGGCATGGCACCCCTCCTTGTCGGCTCCTCTATTACTTGCAGAAGGAAGTTATCTTCCACACAATCGAGGAACCTCCTGGATTGCTTGTGCTGGGCCGTACCATTGCTCCAACAGATGTCAGGGTGGTTGAAGTCCCCCATGAGAACAAGGGCCTGTGAGCGTGAGGCTCTTCCTATCTGTCTGTAGAGTGCTTCATCCACAGAGTCCTCTTGATCAGGTGGTCTCTAGCAGATGCCCACAGTAATGTCTCCCATGGCTGTTCTCCCTTTAAACCTGACCCATCAACTCTCTGTTGACTGCTCACCTGTCCTCAGACAGAGTTGCATGCTCTGAAGCCATCACAAAGGCCTGGCGGTCACTGTGGAGACACCCATTGTGACGGGGCCCCCACGCTGAGTGTTGGGTATTTAAGGAGCCAGAGCCCTGCAGTAACCAGTGCAGAGGAGACCCCTCCCTCGGGAGGCTGCATTTCCCGTGGCTGCCCTGCGCATCCAGGTACGTGTTCTTTGACTTTGCAATCCTGTTTTAGTGTTGCCTTGAAACACATGGTGGGTGCGTGCTCTAAAGGGAGGAGAAGCTGTCAGGAGATGTGCTGGTGCCATCCCAGCTGTAGGAGCAGGGGATGGGTGAGGAGGAGGCGCTGGGCTTGTTCCTGTGCTTGGAGCTGAGCTCTGCCTGCAGAGGTGCTGGGGGCGAAGCAGGAGCTTTCTGTGTGCAGGAGCTGCTGGTGTCAGAGGTGCTGAGAAGGTGTCAGGGCAGGAGAACTTCTACCTCCCAGTCAGAGCCTGCTGCCTCGGACAGTCCGTGGGATCTGTCAGGGGGACTCCCTTGGTTTCTCTGTGTAGATAAGGAGGAGGATGATGTTCTGCAGAGCAGGGCTTCACTATGCACTGCGCGATGGCCAGTGTAAGGCAGGCCTTTGTCCCGGGACTGGCTGCAGGCTGTGACTGTGGGTGTGCAGCGAGGGGTGCCCATCTCTGTCCTTGCGAGCAGGGTCGCTGCAGCCTAGGGGCTGTGTGCAGGGGCAGGAGCTCTGCCTCCTGCCAGGGTCAGCACTCAGCTATGAGGATGAAAGGCACGGACCCAGAGGTATTTGCCAAGCACATCTGTGTTTGCCTTGCAATTACATGAGGCGAAAGGTCTATCAACATCCTCTTGCCAGTTCCGACGTCCTTGTTCCTTGTCAGTTCCAACATCTTCCAAGTACCAGTCAGGGACGGGTCACTCCTAATTGCCTGCTGTAGTTCCTCCTTCCCATGGTCTCTGACAGTTTCGATGCATTCCAACCCCCACACTCAGCCTGCCCGGGAGCTCCCCACAGTGCTGGGGGAGAAGCTCGGGGGGAAGGAACAACACCTGGCAGGAAAGGAAAGGAAAGGAAAAGCGTTCTTGTGCACTGGAGAAGGTGCTGTGTGAGTCAGGGCTGCTCAGAGCTCCACATGACTCTGAGTTCAGAGGGTCCTTCTGAAAGACACTGAGGCAGCATTTGCCTTCAAAGGAAGGATTCTGAGCTCTGATGTTTTCCACTCTTGGTGGGCAGGTTGGGCAGTGGGAGCTGGGAATTTCCTTCTCTGCTTTGGAGAAGGCACCGAGAGTCTTGTCAGGACTTGTGTGAGCTTCTCCTGAGACCCTGCACAGGCAGAGATGCTCCTGGGCAGAGCCCTGCTGCCGGGAGGGGTGTGCAGGGCAGAGCTGAGCACACAGCCCATGGGATGGGCTCTGGGAGCACTGAGAGGGAGCAGAGCTGGGCCCAGAGCAGCAGCTCCTGGCAGGGACAGCTCCAGGCGGCAGAGACATGGGCAGGGAGTGGGGGGAAAGTGCAGCCCAGGCCTGGGGAGGGTGCGTTCAGGCAGCTCTCTTGGTGTCTGGCACTGGAGGTGGCTGCTGGCCATGCTCTGCTGGGCACAGTCCTTTGCTTCTCCCCATGAGACCTCCGTCATCTGCTCTTTGAATCATTGCTCCCCTGCTCTCAGCACAGGATGCTTGGTTGTTATTAAGATCAATCTGTCTTTGAAGGCAACTTAAAAGCACTGCAAGTGGAAGCAGTGGTCAAATGGGAAAGGACTCTTAGTGGCTCTGGACTAAGCTAGAAAGAGCTGAGAACTTCCAACTGTATCAATACTCTTCCCATTTTCAGTCATCCGTAGAATACTTTATACGCCAAAGGAAAAATGTCAGCAGTGTTATACTAGGAAATAAAGAACACAGACAAAATGATTTTTGATGAGAAAATGAACATGAGCCAGCTGTGTGCAGTCGCTTGGGGTATTGTGTGCAGTTCTGGTGTCCTCAACATCAAAAGGACATGGAACTGTTGGAGCAAGTCCAGAGGAGGGCCACAAGGATGATCAGGGGACTGGAGCACCTCCCATATGAAGACAGGCTGAGAAAGTTGGGGCTGTTCAGCCTGGAGAAGAGAAGGCTGCGTGGAGACCTCATAGCAGCCTTCCAGTATCTAAAGGAGGCCTATTAATATGCTGGAGAGGGCCTCTTCACTAGGGACTGTAGTGATAGGACAAGGGGTAACATGCTCAAACATAAACAGAGGAAGTTTAGATTGGATATAAGGAAGAAGTTCTTGACTGTAAGGGTGGTGAGGCACTGGAAGAGGTTGCCCAGGGAAGTCGTGAATGCTCCATCCCTGGCAGTGTTCAAGGCCATTTTGGATAGAGCCTTGGGTGACATGGTTTAGTGTGAGGTGGCCCTGCCCATAGCAGGGGGGTTGGAACTAGATGGTCTTAAGGTCCTTTTCAACCCTAACTATTCTATGATTCTACAATTCTAAGGCCATGCCGAGCCTCTCTTGTGCAGCCCAGACTCATCCGAGTCAGAAGTACAAATAGTGAACTTTACAATCAAGTTGGAATTTATCTGCTATCCCTTGTGATTATCAGAGCTGGACAAAGCACTGCTTCAGAGCAAACCTGACTCCCATCCAACCTGGCCTTGAACACTGCGAAGGATGGGGCAGCCACAGCTTCTCTGCTGGTTAGGGTTCTCTGCTGGGTTAGGGTTAGGGTTAGGGTTTTAGGGGGTTAGGGCGTTAGGGGGTTAGGGCGTTAGGGCGTTAGGGTGTTAGGGTGTTAGGGTGTTAGGGGGTTAGGGTTAGGGTTAGGGTTTTATGGGGTTAGGGTTTTATGGGGTTAGGGTTTTAGGGTTTTAGGGTTTTAGGGTTTTAGTGTTTTAGGGTTAGGGTTAGGGTTAGGGTAAGGGTTAGGGTTAGGTTATATTTGTCTCTATTCCTAAAGTCACCATTGTAGCCTTTAGTTATAAAGTACCTAAGATACAAACCAACACAACTGCAGTATTCAGCGTATGAAGCTTCTCTATTGATTTATGATTTCTAAACACAATCACCTACTGGAACAGTACCATTAAAATACAGAACAGCAAAGTTACAAAATTTTAACCTATGTACAAAGGCTTTCTTTGCAAACTACAAACTTTTCAAATATAATCACTGCTAGAACGGTTTCAGAAATTTTCACCCTCCTGTAAATCTGTCACTGGGAGCTCAGCACAAGGGGACAGTCAAGGCCCACGCAAGCCCACTGGGCATTGCGGAAGGCAGGAGGGGTGCTGGCAGGTTCTAGTGATCCCTGTGCCAGGCATTCCCGAAGTCACAGAAATTTCTAAACTGAAAAGTAAGAAAAGAAAATTCAAAATAACTTTTATCTGTTGCCCTTTGCAATCGTCCTGCACTCGGAATCCTAAAATGTGCTGTGCAATCTGCAAGGCTTGACAAATCCCAAAGGTTTTCATGAGCCCCATGGTGTATTTGGATTGAGTCCGTGAAGCTCAGGTGCTGAGAGGAGACTGAGGACTGAGGAAAGGTGAGACTGACTGGTCTGTAATTCCCTGGCTCATCCATTTTCCCCTTCTTGAAAAATGGGGTCATATTTCCCTTTCTCCAGTCATCAGGAACTTCACCTGAGTGCCATGATTTTTCAAATATGATGGCCAGTGTCTTAGCAACTTCATTTGCCAGCTCCTTCAGGACCCGCAGATGGATGTCCAGGTCCCATGGACTTGTGTACGTTTAGGTTTTTAAGATGGTCTCAAACCAGATCCTCTCCTACAGTGGGCCTAGGGTCTTTATTCTCACGTTCCCTGTGTCTGCATTCCAAGACTTGGGTGGTGCGGTCAGAGCCTTTGCCAGTGAAGACAGAGGCAAAGAAGTCATGAAGAACCTCAGCCGTCTGCAAATCTAGGGTAGCCAGTTCTCTTGATAGTTTCTGGAGGGGGCCTACGTTGTCCCTACCCTATCTTTCATTTGCAATGTAACTATAGAATCCCTTCCTGTTATCTTTCACACCCCTAGCCAAGTTTAATTCTAACTGGGCCTTAGCTTTCCTAACCTGGTCCATAGCTTCTCAGACAACATCCCTGTATTCTTCCCAGACTGCCTGTCCTTGCTTCCACCTTTTATAAGCCTTTTTTTTCCTTCAGAGTTTCCTCAGCAGCTCCTTATCCATCCAGTCAGGTCTCCTGGCCGTCCTGCTGCATTTCCTTCTAGTTGCGATGCAATACTCTTGAGCTTGTAGTAGGAGATCCTTGAATATCAACCAACAACCTTGGGCTCCCCTGCCCTCTAGGGCTATATCCCATGGAACCTTACTAAGCAGGTTCCTGAAGAGGCCAAAGTCTGCTCTCTTGAAGTCCAGGGCAGTGAGCTCACTGCACGCTCTTCTCACTGTGCTGAGGATCTCAAATTCGACCATCTCATGATGGCTGCAACCAAGGCTGCTCTGGAGTGTCACATTTCCAATGAGCCCTTCCCTGTTGGTGAGCATGAGGTCTGGCATGGCACCCCTCCTTGTCGGCTCCTCTATTACTTGCAGAAGGAAGTTATCTTCCACACAATCGAGGAACCTCCTGGATTGCTTGTGCTGGGCCGTACCATTGCTCCAACAGATGTCAGGGTGGTTGAAGTCCCCCATGAGAACAAGGGCCTGTGAGCGTGAGGCTCTTCCTATCTGTCTGTAGAGTGCTTCATCCACAGAGTCCTCTTGATCAGGTGGTCTCTAGCAGATGCCCACAGTAATGTCTCCCATGGCTGTTCTCCCTTTAAACCTGACCCATCAACTCTCTGTTGACTGCTCACCTGTCCTCAGACAGAGTTGCATGCTCTGAAGCCATCACAAAGGCCTGGCGGTCACTGTGGAGACACCCATTGTGACGGGGCCCCCACGCTGAGCGTTGGGTATTTAAGGAGCCAGAGCCCTGCAGTAACCAGTGCAGAGGAGACCCCTCCCTCGGGAGGCTGCATTTCCCGTGGCTGCCCTGCGCATCCAGGTACGTGTTCTTTGACTTTGCAATCCTGTTTTAGTGTTGCCTTGAAACACATGGTGGGTGCGTGCTCTAAAGGGAGGAGAAGCTGTCAGGAGATGTGCTGGTGCCATCCCAGCTGTAGGAGCAGGGGATGGGTGAGGAGGAGGCGCTGGGCTTGTTCCTGTGCTTGGAGCTGAGCTCTGCCTGCAGAGGTGCTGGGGGCGAAGCAGGAGCTTTCTGTGTGCAGGAGCTGCTGGTGTCAGAGGTGCTGAGAAGGTGTCAGGGCAGGAGAACTTCTACCTCCCAGTCAGAGCCTGCTGCCTCGGACAGTCCGTGGGATCTGTCAGGGGGACTCCCTTGGTTTCTCTGTGTAGATAAGGAGGAGGATGATGTTCTGCAGAGCAGGGCTTCACTATGCACTGCGCGATGGCCAGTGTAAGGCAGGCCTTTGTCCCGGGACTGGCTGCAGGCTGTGACTGTGGGTGTGCAGCGAGGGGTGCCCATCTCTGTCCTTGCGAGCAGGGTCGCTGCAGCCTAGGGGCTGTGTGCAGGGGCAGGAGCTCTGCCTCCTGCCAGGGTCAGCACTCAGCTATGAGGATGAAAGGCACGGACCCAGAGGTATTTGCCAAGCACATCTGTGTTTGCCTTGCAATTACATGAGGCGAAAGGTCTATCAACATCCTCTTGCCAGTTCCGACGTCCTTGTTCCTTGTCAGTTCCAACATCTTCCAAGTACCAGTCAGGGACGGGTCACTCCTAATTGCCTGCTGTAGTTCCTCCTTCCCATGGTCTCTGACAGT
This sequence comes from Psittacula echo, assembly GCF_963264785.1. Taxonomy (NCBI): domain Eukaryota; kingdom Metazoa; phylum Chordata; class Aves; order Psittaciformes; family Psittacidae; genus Psittacula; species Psittacula echo. The sequence continues at coordinate 197,712 of NW_027664209.1, read as the reverse complement.
TTCGATGCATTCCAACCCCCACACTCAGCCTGCCCGGGAGCTCCCCACAGTGCTGGGGGAGAAGCTCGGGGGGAAGGAACAACACCTGGCAGGAAAGGAAAGGAAAGGAAAGGAAAAGCGTTCTTGTGCACTGGAGAAGGTGCTGTGTGAGTCAGGGCTGCTCAGAGCTCCACATGACTCTGAGTTCAGAGGGTCCTTCTGAAAGACACTGAGGCAGCATCTGCCTTCAAAGGAAGGATTCTGAGCTCTGATGTTTTCCACTCTTGGTGGGCAGGTTGGGCAGTGGGAGCTGGGAATTTCCTTCTCTGCTTTGGAGAAGGCACCGAGAGTCTTGTCAGGACTTGTGTGAGCTTCTCCTGAGACCCTGCGCAGGCAGAGATGCTCCTGGGCAGAGCCCTGCTGCCGGGAGGGGTGTGCAGGGCAGAGCTGAGCACACAGCCCATGGGATGGGCTCTGGGAGCACTGAGAGGGAGCAGAGCTGGGCCCAGAGCAGCAGCTCCTGGCAGGGACAGCTCCAGGCGGCAGAGACATGGGCAGGGAGTGGGGGGAAAGTGCAGCCCAGGCCTGGGGAGGGTGCGTTCAGGCAGCTCTCTTGGTGTCTGGCACTGGAGGTGGCTGCTGGCCATGCTCTGCTGGGCACAGTCCTTTGCTTCTCCCCATGAGACCTCCGTCATCTGCTCTTTGAATCATTGCTCCCCTGCTCTCAGCACAGGATGCTTGGTTGTTATTAAGATCAATCTGTCTTTGAAGGCAACTTAAAAGCACTGCAAGTGGAAGCAGTGGTCAAATGGGAAAGGACTCTTAGTGGCTCTGGACTAAGCTAGAAAGAGCTGAGAACTTCCAACTGTATCAATACTCTTCCCATTTTCAGTCATCCGTAGAATACTTTATACGCCAAAGGAAAAATGTCAGCAGTGTTATACTAGGAAATAAAGAACACAGACAAAATGATTTTTGATGAGAAAATGAACATGAGCCAGCTGTGTGCAGTCGCTTGGGGTATTGTGTGCAGTTCTGGTGTCCTCAACATCAAAAGGACATGGAACTGTTGGAGCAAGTCCAGAGGAGGGCCACAAGGATGATCAGGGGACTGGAGCACCTCCCATATGAAGACAGGCTGAGAAAGTTGGGGCTGTTCAGCCTGGAGAAGAGAAGGCTGCGTGGAGACCTCATAGCAGCCTTCCAGTATCTAAAGGAGGCCTATTAATATGCTGGAGAGGGCCTCTTCACTAGGGACTGTAGTGATAGGACAAGGGGTAACATGCTCAAACATAAACAGAGGAAGTTTAGATTGGATATAAGGAAGAAGTTCTTGACTGTAAGGGTGGTGAGGCACTGGAAGAGGTTGCCCAGGGAAGTCGTGAATGCTCCATCCCTGGCAGTGTTCAAGGCCATTTTGGATAGAGCCTTGGGTGACATGGTTTAGTGTGAGGTGGCCCTGCCCATAGCAGGGGGGTTGGAACTAGATGGTCTTAAGGTCCTTTTCAACCCTAACTATTCTATGATTCTACAATTCTAAGGCCATGCCGAGCCTCTCTTGTGCAGCCCAGACTCATCCGAGTCAGAAGTACAAATAGTGAACTTTACAATCAAGTTGGAATTTATCTGCTATCCCTTGTGATTATCAGAGCTGGACAAAGCACTGCTTCAGAGCAAACCTGACTCCCATCCAACCTGGCCTTGAACACTGCGAAGGATGGGGCAGCCACAGCTTCTCTGCTGGTTAGGGTTCTCTGCTGGGTTAGGGTTAGGGTTAGGGTTTTAGGGGGTTAGGGCGTTAGGGGGTTAGGGCGTTAGGGCGTTAGGGTGTTAGGGTGTTAGGGTGTTAGGGGGTTAGGGTTAGGGTTAGGGTTTTATGGGGTTAGGGTTTTATGGGGTTAGGGTTTTAGGGTTTTAGGGTTTTAGTGTTTTAGGGTTAGGGTTAGGGTTAGGGTAAGGGTTAGGGTTAGGTTATATTTGTCTCTATTCCTAAAGTCACCATTGTAGCCTTTAGTTATATAGTACCTAAGATACAAACCAACACAACTGCAGTATTCAGCGTATGAAGCTTCTCTATTGATTTATGATTTCTAAACACAATCACCTACTGGAACAGTACCATTAAAATACAGAACAGCAAAGTTACAAAATTTTAACCTATGTACAAAGGCTTTCTTTGCAAACTACAAACTTTTCAAATATAATCACTGCTAGAACGGTTTCAGAAATTTTCACCCTCCTGTAAATCTGTCACTGGGAGCTCAGCACAAGGGGACAGTCAAGGCCCACGCAAGCCCACTGGGCATTGCGGAAGGCAGGAGGGGTGCTGGCAGGTTCTAGTGATCCCTGTGCCAGGCATTCCCGAAGTCACAGAAATTTCTAAACTGAAAAGTAAGAAAAGAAAATTCAAAATAACTTTTATCTGTTGCCCTTTGCAATCGTCCTGCACTCGGAATCCTAAAATGTGCTGTGCAATCTGCAAGGCTTGACAAATCCCAAAGGTTTTCATGAGCCCCATGGTGTATTTGGATTGAGTCCGTGAACCTCAGGTGCTGAGAGGAGACTGAGGACTGAGGAAAGGTGAGACTGACTGGTCTGTAATTCCCTGGCTCATCCATTTTCCCCTTCTTGAAAAATGGGGTCATATTTCCCTTTCTCCAGTCATCAGGAACTTCACCTGAGTGCCATGATTTTTCAAATATGATGGCCAGTGTCTTAGCAACTTCATTTGCCAGCTCCTTCAGGACCCGCAGATGGATGTCCAGGTCCCATGGACTTGTGTACGTTTAGGTTTTTAAGATGGTCTCAAACCAGATCCTCTCCTACAGTGGGCCTAGGGTCTTTATTCTCACGTTCCCTGTGTCTGCATTCCAAGACTTGGGTGGTGCGGTCAGAGCCTTTGCCAGTGAAGACAGAGGCAAAGAAGTCATGAAGAACCTCAGCCGTCTGCAAATCTAGGGTAGCCAGTTCTCTTGATAGTTTCTGGAGGGGGCCTACGTTGTCCCTACCCTATCTTTCATTTGCAATGTAACTATAGAATCCCTTCCTGTTATCTTTCACACCCCTAGCCAAGTTTAATTCTAACTGGGCCTTAGCTTTCCTAACCTGGTCCATAGCTTCTCAGACAACATCCCTGTATTCTTCCCAGACTGCCTGTCCTTGCTTCCACCTTTTATAAGCCTTTTTTTTCCTTCAGAGTTTCCTCAGCAGCTCCTTATCCATCCAGTCAGGTCTCCTGGCCGTCCTGCTGCATTTCCTTCTAGTTGCGATGCAATACTCTTGAGCTTGTAGTAGGAGATCCTTGAATATCAACCAACAACCTTGGGCTCCCCTGCCCTCTAGGGCTATATCCCATGGAACCTTACTAAGCAGGTTCCTGAAGAGGCCAAAGTCTGCTCTCTTGAAGTCCAGGGCAGTGAGCTCGCTGCACGCTCTTCTCACTGTGCTGAGGATCTCAAATTCGACCATCTCATGATGGCTGCAACCAAGGCTGCTCTGGAGTGTCACATTTCCAATGAGCCCTTCCCTGTTGGTGAGCATGAGGTCTGGCATGGCACCCCTCCTTGTCGGCTCCTCTATTACTTGCAGAAGGAAGTTATCTTCCACACAATCGAGGAACCTCCTGGATTGCTTGTGCTGGGCCGTACCATTGCTCCAACAGATGTCAGGGTGGTTGAAGTCCCCCATGAGAACAAGGGCCTGTGAGCGTGAGGCTCTTCCTATCTGTCTGTAGAGTGCTTCATCCACAGAGTCCTCTTGATCAGGTGGTCTCTAGCAGATGCCCACAGTAATGTCTCCCATGGCTGTTCTCCCTTTAAACCTGACCCATCAACTCTCTGTTGACTGCTCACCTGTCCTCAGACAGAGTTGCATGCTCTGAAGCCATCACAAAGGCCTGGCGGTCACTGTGGAGACACCCATTGTGACGGGGCCCCCACGCTGAGCGTTGGGTATTTAAGGAGCCAGAGCCCTGCAGTAACCAGTGCAGAGGAGACCCCTCCCTCGGGAGGCTGCATTTCCCGTGGCTGCCCTGCGCATCCAGGTACGTGTTCTTTGACTTTGCAATCCTGTTTTAGTGTTGCCTTGAAACACATGGTGGGTGCGTGCTCTAAAGGGAGGAGAAGCTGTCAGGAGATGTGCTGGTGCCATCCCAGCTGTAGGAGCAGGGGATGGGTGAGGAGGAGGCGCTGGGCTTGTTCCTGTGCTTGGAGCTGAGCTCTGCCTGCAGAGGTGCTGGGGGCGAAGCAGGAGCTTTCTGTGTGCAGGAGCTGCTGGTGTCAGAGGTGCTGAGAAGGTGTCAGGGCAGGAGAACTTCTACCTCCCAGTCAGAGCCTGCTGCCTCGGACAGTCCGTGGGATCTGTCAGGGGGACTCCCTTGGTTTCTCTGTGTAGATAAGGAGGAGGATGATGTTCTGCAGAGCAGGGCTTCACTATGCACTGCGCGATGGCCAGTGTAAGGCAGGCCTTTGTCCCGGGACTGGCTGCAGGCTGTGACTGTGGGTGTGCAGCGAGGGGTGCCCATCTCTGTCCTTGCGAGCAGGGTCGCTGCAGCCTAGGGGCTGTGTGCAGGGGCAGGAGCTCTGCCTCCTGCCAGGGTCAGCACTCAGCTATGAGGATGAAAGGCACGGACCCAGAGGTATTTGCCAAGCACATCTGTGTTTGCCTTGCAATTACATGAGGCGAAAGGTCTATCAACATCCTCTTGCCAGTTCCGACGTCCTTGTTCCTTGTCAGTTCCAACATCTTCCAAGTACCAGTCAGGGACGGGTCACTCCTAATTGCCTGCTGTAGTTCCTCCTTCCCATGGTCTCTGACAGTTTCGATGCATTCCAACCCCCACACTCAGCCTGCCCGGGAGCTCCCCACAGTGCTGGGGGAGAAGCTCGGGGGGAAGGAACAACACCTGGCAGGAAAGGAAAGGAAAGGAAAAGCGTTCTTGTGCACTGGAGAAGGTGCTGTGTGAGTCAGGGCTGCTCAGAGCTCCACATGACTCTGAGTTCAGAGGGTCCTTCTGAAAGACACTGAGGCAGCATTTGCCTTCAAAGGAAGGATTCTGAGCTCTGATGTTTTCCACTCTTGGTGGGCAGGTTGGGCAGTGGGAGCTGGGAATTTCCTTCTCTGCTTTGGAGAAGGCACCGAGAGTCTTGTCAGGACTTGTGTGAGCTTCTCCTGAGACCCTGCGCAGGCAGAGATGCTCCTGGGCAGAGCCCTGCTGCCGGGAGGGGTGTGCAGGGCAGAGCTGAGCACACAGCCCATGGGATGGGCTCTGGGAGCACTGAGAGGGAGCAGAGCTGGGCCCAGAGCAGCAGCTCCTGGCAGGGACAGCTCCAGGCGGCAGAGACATGGGCAGGGAGTGGGGGGAAAGTGCAGCCCAGGCCTGGGGAGGGTGCGTTCAGGCAGCTCTCTTGGTGTCTGGCACTGGAGGTGGCTGCTGGCCATGCTCTGCTGGGCACAGTCCTTTGCTTCTCCCCATGAGACCTCCGTCATCTGCTCTTTGAATCATTGCTCCCCTGCTCTCAGCACAGGATGCTTGGTTGTTATTAAGATCAATCTGTCTTTGAAGGCAACTTAAAAGCACTGCAAGTGGAAGCAGTGGTCAAATGGGAAAGGACTCTTAGTGGCTCTGGACTAAGCTAGAAAGAGCTGAGAACTTCCAACTGTATCAATACTCTTCCCATTTTCAGTCATCCGTAGAATACTTTATACGCCAAAGGAAAAATGTCAGCAGTGTTATACTAGGAAATAAAGAACACAGACAAAATGATTTTTGATGAGAAAATGAACATGAGCCAGCTGTGTGCAGTCGCTTGGGGTATTGTGTGCAGTTCTGGTGTCCTCAACATCAAAAGGACATGGAACTGTTGGAGCAAGTCCAGAGGAGGGCCACAAGGATGATCAGGGGACTGGAGCACCTCCCATATGAAGACAGGCTGAGAAAGTTGGGGCTGTTCAGCCTGGAGAAGAGAAGGCTGCGTGGAGACCTCATAGCAGCCTTCCAGTATCTAAAGGAGGCCTATTAATATGCTGGAGAGGGCCTCTTCACTAGGGACTGTAGTGATAGGACAAGGGGTAACATGCTCAAACATAAACAGAGGAAGTTTAGATTGGATATAAGGAAGAAGTTCTTGACTGTAAGGGTGGTGAGGCACTGGAAGAGGTTGCCCAGGGAAGTCGTGAATGCTCCATCCCTGGCAGTGTTCAAGGCCATTTTGGATAGAGCCTTGGGTGACATGGTTTAGTGTGAGGTGGCCCTGCCCATAGCAGGGGGGTTGGAACTAGATGGTCTTAAGGTCCTTTTCAACCCTAACTATTCTATGATTCTACAATTCTAAGGCCATGCCGAGCCTCTCTTGTGCAGCCCAGACTCATCCGAGTCAGAAGTACAAATAGTGAACTTTACAATCAAGTTGGAATTTATCTGCTATCCCTTGTGATTATCAGAGCTGGACAAAGCACTGCTTCAGAGCAAACCTGACTCCCATCCAACCTGGCCTTGAACACTGCGAAGGATGGGGCAGCCACAGCTTCTCTGCTGGTTAGGGTTCTCTGCTGGGTTAGGGTTAGGGTTAGGGTTTTAGGGGGTTAGGGCGTTAGGGGGTTAGGGCGTTAGGGCGTTAGGGTGTTAGGGTGTTAGGGTGTTAGGGGGTTAGGGTTAGGGTTAGGGTTTTATGGGGTTAGGGTTTTATGGGGTTAGGGTTTTAGGGTTTTAGGGTTTTAGTGTTTTAGGGTTAGGGTTAGGGTTAGGGTAAGGGTTAGGGTTAGGTTATATTTGTCTCTATTCCTAAAGTCACCATTGTAGCCTTTAGTTATATAGTACCTAAGATACAAACCAACACAACTGCAGTATTCAGCGTATGAAGCTTCTCTATTGATTTATGATTTCTAAACACAATCACCTACTGGAACAGTACCATTAAAATACAGAACAGCAAAGTTACAAAATTTTAACCTATGTACAAAGGCTTTCTTTGCAAACTACAAACTTTTCAAATATAATCACTGCTAGAACGGTTTCAGAAATTTTCACCCTCCTGTAAATCTGTCACTGGGAGCTCAGCACAAGGGGACAGTCAAGGCCCACGCAAGCCCACTGGGCATTGCGGAAGGCAGGAGGGGTGCTGGCAGGTTCTAGTGATCCCTGTGCCAGGCATTCCCGAAGTCACAGAAATTTCTAAACTGAAAAGTAAGAAAAGAAAATTCAAAATAACTTTTATCTGTTGCCCTTTGCAATCGTCCTGCACTCGGAATCCTAAAATGTGCTGTGCAATCTGCAAGGCTTGACAAATCCCAAAGGTTTTCATGAGCCCCATGGTGTATTTGGATTGAGTCCGTGAACCTCAGGTGCTGAGAGGAGACTGAGGACTGAGGAAAGGTGAGACTGACTGGTCTGTAATTCCCTGGCTCATCCATTTTCCCCTTCTTGAAAAATGGGGTCATATTTCCCTTTCTCCAGTCATCAGGAACTTCACCTGAGTGCCATGATTTTTCAAATATGATGGCCAGTGTCTTAGCAACTTCATTTGCCAGCTCCTTCAGGACCCGCAGATGGATGTCCAGGTCCCATGGACTTGTGTACGTTTAGGTTTTTAAGATGGTCTCAAACCAGATCCTCTCCTACAGTGGGCCTAGGGTCTTTATTCTCACGTTCCCTGTGTCTGCATTCCAAGACTTGGGTGGTGCGGTCAGAGCCTTTGCCAGTGAAGACAGAGGCAAAGAAGTCATGAAGAACCTCAGCCGTCTGCAAATCTAGGGTAGCCAGTTCTCTTGATAGTTTCTGGAGGGGGCCTACGTTGTCCCTACCCTATCTTTCATTTGCAATGTAACTATAGAATCCCTTCCTGTTATCTTTCACACCCCTAGCCAAGTTTAATTCTAACTGGGCCTTAGCTTTCCTAACCTGGTCCATAGCTTCTCAGACAACATCCCTGTATTCTTCCCAGACTGCCTGTCCTTGCTTCCACCTTTTATAAGCCTTTTTTTTCCTTCAGAGTTTCCTCAGCAGCTCCTTATCCATCCAGTCAGGTCTCCTGGCCGTCCTGCTGCATTTCCTTCTAGTTGCGATGCAATACTCTTGAGCTTGTAGTAGGAGATCCTTGAATATCAACCAACAACCTTGGGCTCCCCTGCCCTCTAGGGCTATATCCCATGGAACCTTACTAAGCAGGTTCCTGAAGAGGCCAAAGTCTGCTCTCTTGAAGTCCAGGGCAGTGAGCTCGCTGCACGCTCTTCTCACTGTGCTGAGGATCTCAAATTCGACCATCTCATGATGGCTGCAACCAAGGCTGCTCTGGAGTGTCACATTTCCAATGAGCCCTTCCCTGTTGGTGAGCATGAGGTCTGGCATGGCACCCCTCCTTGTCGGCTCCTCTATTACTTGCAGAAGGAAGTTATCTTCCACACAATCGAGGAACCTCCTGGATTGCTTGTGCTGGGCCGTACCATTGCTCCAACAGATGTCAGGGTGGTTGAAGTCCCCCATGAGAACAAGGGCCTGTGAGCGTGAGGCTCTTCCTATCTGTCTGTAGAGTGCTTCATCCACAGAGTCCTCTTGATCAGGTGGTCTCTAGCAGATGCCCACAGTAATGTCTCCCATGGCTGTTCTCCCTTTAAACCTGACCCATCAACTCTCTGTTGACTGCTCACCTGTCCTCAGACAGAGTTGCATGCTCTGAAGCCATCACAAAGGCCTGGCGGTCACTGTGGAGACACCCATTGTGACGGGGCCCCCACGCTGAGCGTTGGGTATTTAAGGAGCCAGAGCCCTGCAGTAACCAGTGCAGAGGAGACCCCTCCCTCGGGAGGCTGCATTTCCCGTGGCTGCCCTGCGCATCCAGGTACGTGTTCTTTGACTTTGCAATCCTGTTTTAGTGTTGCCTTGAAACACATGGTGGGTGCGTGCTCTAAAGGGAGGAGAAGCTGTCAGGAGATGTGCTGGTGCCATCCCAGCTGTAGGAGCAGGGGATGGGTGAGGAGGAGGCGCTGGGCTTGTTCCTGTGCTTGGAGCTGAGCTCTGCCTGCAGAGGTGCTGGGGGCGAAGCAGGAGCTTTCTGTGTGCAGGAGCTGCTGGTGTCAGAGGTGCTGAGAAGGTGTCAGGGCAGGAGAACTTCTACCTCCCAGTCAGAGCCTGCTGCCTCGGACAGTCCGTGGGATCTGTCAGGGGGACTCCCTTGGTTTCTCTGTGTAGATAAGGAGGAGGATGATGTTCTGCAGAGCAGGGCTTCACTATGCACTGCGCGATGGCCAGTGTAAGGCAGGCCTTTGTCCCGGGACTGGCTGCAGGCTGTGACTGTGGGTGTGCAGCGAGGGGTGCCCATCTCTGTCCTTGCGAGCAGGGTCGCTGCAGCCTAGGGGCTGTGTGCAGGGGCAGGAGCTCTGCCTCCTGCCAGGGTCAGCACTCAGCTATGAGGATGAAAGGCACGGACCCAGAGGTATTTGCCAAGCACATCTGTGTTTGCCTTGCAATTACATGAGGCGAAAGGTCTATCAACATCCTCTTGCCAGTTCCGACGTCCTTGTTCCTTGTCAGTTCCAACATCTTCCAAGTACCAGTCAGGGACGGGTCACTCCTAATTGCCTGCTGTAGTTCCTCCTTCCCATGGTCTCTGACAGTTTCGATGCATTCCAACCCCCACACTCAGCCTGCCCGGGAGCTCCCCACAGTGCTGGGGGAGAAGCTCGGGGGGAAGGAACAACACCTGGCAGGAAAGGAAAGGAAAGGAAAGGAAAAGCGTTCTTGTGCACTGGAGAAGGTGCTGTGTGAGTCAGGGCTGCTCAGAGCTCCACATGACTCTGAGTTCAGAGGGTCCTTCTGAAAGACACTGAGGCAGCATTTGCCTTCAAAGGAAGGATTCTGAGCTCTGATGTTTTCCACTCTTGGTGGGCAGGTTGGGCAGTGGGAGCTGGGAATTTCCTTCTCTGCTTTGGAGAAGGCACCGAGAGTCTTGTCAGGACTTGTGTGAGCTTCTCCTGAGACCCTGCACAGGCAGAGATGCTCCTGGGCAGAGCCCTGCTGCCGGGAGGGGTGTGCAGGGCAGAGCTGAGCACACAGCCCATGGGATGGGCTCTGGGAGCACTGAGAGGGAGCAGAGCTGGGCCCAGAGCAGCAGCTCCTGGCAGGGACAGCTCCAGGCGGCAGAGACATGGGCAGGGAGTGGGGGGAAAGTGCAGCCCAGGCCTGGGGAGGGTGCGTTCAGGCAGCTCTCTTGGTGTCTGGCACTGGAGGTGGCTGCTGGCCATGCTCTGCTGGGCACAGTCCTTTGCTTCTCCCCATGAGACCTCCGTCATCTGCTCTTTGAATCATTGCTCCCCTGCTCTCAGCACAGGATGCTTGGTTGTTATTAAGATCAATCTGTCTTTGAAGGCAACTTAAAAGCACTGCAAGTGGAAGCAGTGGTCAAATGGGAAAGGACTCTTAGTGGCTCTGGACTAAGCTAGAAAGAGCTGAGAACTTCCAACTGTATCAATACTCTTCCCATTTTCAGTCATCCGTAGAATACTTTATACGCCAAAGGAAAAATGTCAGCAGTGTTATACTAGGAAATAAAGAACACAGACAAAATGATTTTTGATGAGAAAATGAACATGAGCCAGCTGTGTGCAGTCGCTTGGGGTATTGTGTACAGTTCTGGTGTCCTCAACATCAAAAGGACATGGAACTGTTGGAGCAAGTCCAGAGGAGGGCCACAAGGATGATCAGGGGACTGGAGCACCTCCCATATGAAGACAGGCTGAGAAAGTTGGGGCTGTTCAGCCTGGAGAAGAGAAGGCTGCGTGGAGACCTCATAGCAGCCTTCCAGTATCTAAAGGAGGCCTATTAATATGCTGGAGAGGGCCTCTTCACTAGGGACTGTAGTGATAGGACAAGGGGTAACATGCTCAAACATAAACAGAGGAAGTTTAGATTGGATATAAGGAAGAAGTTCTTGACTGTAAGGGTGGTGAGGCACTGGAAGAGGTTGCCCAGGGAAGTCGTGAATGCTCCATCCCTGGCAGTGTTCAAGGCCATTTTGGATAGAGCCTTGGGTGACATGGTTTAGTGTGAGGTGGCCCTGCCCATAGCAGGGGGGTTGGAACTAGATGGTCTTAAGGTCCTTTTCAACCCTAACTATTCTATGATTCTACAATTCTAAGGCCATGCCGAGCCTCTCTTGTGCAGCCCAGACTCATCCGAGTCAGAAGTACAAATAGTGAACTTTACAATCAAGTTGGAATTTATCTGCTATCCCTTGTGATTATCAGAGCTGGACAAAGCACTGCTTCAGAGCAAACCTGACTCCCATCCAACCTGGCCTTGAACACTGCGAAGGATGGGGCAGCCACAGCTTCTCTGCTGGTTAGGGTTCTCTGCTGGGTTAGGGTTAGGGTTAGGGTTTTAGGGGGTTAGGGCGTTAGGGGGTTAGGGCGTTAGGGCGTTAGGGTGTTAGGGTGTTAGGGTGTTAGGGGGTTAGGGTTAGGGTTAGGGTTTTATGGGGTTAGGGTTTTATGGGGTTAGGGTTTTAGGGTTTTAGGGTTTTAGTGTTTTAGGGTTAGGGTTAGGGTTAGGGTAAGGGTTAGGGTTAGGTTATATTTGTCTCTATTCCTAAAGTCACCATTGTAGCCTTTAGTTATAAAGTACCTAAGATACAAACCAACACAACTGCAGTATTCAGCGTATGAAGCTTCTCTATTGATTTATGATTTCTAAACACAATCACCTACTGGAACAGTACCATTAAAATACAGAACAGCAAAGTTACAAAATTTTAACCTATGTACAAAGGCTTTCTTTGCAAACTACAAACTTTTCAAATATAATCACTGCTAGAACGGTTTCAGAAATTTTCACCCTCCTGTAAATCTGTCACTGGGAGCTCAGCACAAGGGGACAGTCAAGGCCCACGCAAGCCCACTGGGCATTGCGGAAGGCAGGAGGGGTGCTGGCAGGTTCTAGTGATCCCTGTGCCAGGCATTCCCGAAGTCACAGAAATTTCTAAACTGAAAAGTAAGAAAAGAAAATTCAAAATAACTTTTATCTGTTGCCCTTTGCAATCGTCCTGCACTCGGAATCCTAAAATGTGCTGTGCAATCTGCAAGGCTTGACAAATCCCAAAGGTTTTCATGAGCCCCATGGTGTATTTGGATTGAGTCCGTGAACCTCAGGTGCTGAGAGGAGACTGAGGACTGAGGAAAGGTGAGACTGACTGGTCTGTAATTCCCTGGCTCATCCATTTTCCCCTTCTTGAAAAATGGGGTCATATTTCCCTTTCTCCAGTCATCAGGAACTTCACCTGAGTGCCATGATTTTTCAAATATGATGGCCAGTGTCTTAGCAACTTCATTTGCCAGCTCCTTCAGGACCCGCAGATGGATGTCCAGGTCCCATGGACTTGTGTACGTTTAGGTTTTTAAGATGGTCTCAAACCAGATCCTCTCCTACAGTGGGCCTAGGGTCTTTATTCTCACGTTCCCTGTGTCTGCATTCCAAGACTTGGGTGGTGCGGTCAGAGCCTTTGCCAGTGAAGACAGAGGCAAAGAAGTCATGAAGAACCTCAGCCGTCTGCAAATCTAGGGTAGCCAGTTCTCTTGATAGTTTCTGGAGGGGGCCTACGTTGTCCCTACCCTATCTTTCATTTGCAATGTAACTATAGAATCCCTTCCTGTTATCTTTCACACCCCTAGCCAAGTTTAATTCTAACTGGGCCTTAGCTTTCCTAACCTGGTCCATAGCTTCTCAGACAACATCCCTGTATTCTTCCCAGACTGCCTGTCCTTGCTTCCACCTTTTATAAGCCTTTTTTTTCCTTCAGAGTTTCCTCAGCAGCTCCTTATCCATCCAGTCAGGTCTCCTGGCCGTCCTGCTGCATTTCCTTCTAGTTGCGATGCAATACTCTTGAGCTTGTAGTAGGAGATCCTTGAATATCAACCAACAACCTTGGGCTCCCCTGCCCTCTAGGGCTATATCCCATGGAACCTTACTAAGCAGGTTCCTGAAGAGGCCAAAGTCTGCTCTCTTGAAGTCCAGGGCAGTGAGCTCGCTGCACGCTCTTCTCACTGTGCTGAGGATCTCAAATTCGACCATCTCATGATGGCTGCAACCAAGGCTGCTCTGGAGTGTCACATTTCCAATGAGCCCTTCCCTGTTGGTGAGCATGAGGTCTGGCATGGCACCCCTCCTTGTCGGCTCCTCTATTACTTGCAGAAGGAAGTTATCTTCCACACAATCGAGGAACCTCCTGGATTGCTTGTGCTGGGCCGTACCATTGCTCCAACAGATGTCAGGGTGGTTGAAGTCCCCCATGAGAACAAGGGCCTGTGAGCGTGAGGCTCTTCCTATCTGTCTGTAGAGTGCTTCATCCACAGAGTCCTCTTGATCAGGTGGTCTCTAGCAGATGCCCACAGTAATGTCTCCCATGGCTGTTCTCCCTTTAAACCTGACCCATCAACTCTCTGTTGACTGCTCACCTGTCCTCAGACAGAGTTGCATGCTCTGAAGCCATCACAAAGGCCTGGCGGTCACTGTGGAGACACCCATTGTGACGGGGCCCCCACGCTGAGCGTTGGGTATTTAAGGAGCCAGAGCCCTGCAGTAACCAGTGCAGAGGAGACCCCTCCCTCGGGAGGCTGCATTTCCCGTGGCTGCCCTGCGCATCCAGGTACGTGTTCTTTGACTTTGCAATCCTGTTTTAGTGTTGCCTTGAAACACATGGTGGGTGCGTGCTCTAAAGGGAGGAGAAGCTGTCAGGAGATGTGCTGGTGCCATCCCAGCTGTAGGAGCAGGGGATGGGTGAGGAGGAGGCGCTGGGCTTGTTCCTGTGCTTGGAGCTGAGCTCTGCCTGCAGAGGTGCTGGGGGCGAAGCAGGAGCTTTCTGTGTGCAGGAGCTGCTGGTGTCAGAGGTGCTGAGAAGGTGTCAGGGCAGGAGAACTTCTACCTCCCAGTCAGAGCCTGCTGCCTCGGACAGTCCGTGGGATCTGTCAGGGGGACTCCCTTGGTTTCTCTGTGTAGATAAGGAGGAGGATGATGTTCTGCAGAGCAGGGCTTCACTATGCACTGCGCGATGGCCAGTGTAAGGCAGGCCTTTGTCCCGGGACTGGCTGCAGGCTGTGACTGTGGGTGTGCAGCGAGGGGTGCCCATCTCTGTCCTTGCGAGCAGGGTCGCTGCAGCCTAGGGGCTGTGTGCAGGGGCAGGAGCTCTGCCTCCTGCCAGGGTCAGCACTCAGCTATGAGGATGAAAGGCACGGACCCAGAGGTATTTGCCAAGCACATCTGTGTTTGCCTTGCAATTACATGAGGCGAAAGGTCTATCAACATCCTCTTGCCAGTTCCGACGTCCTTGTTCCTTGTCAGTTCCAACATCTTCCAAGTACCAGTCAGGGACGGGTCACTCCTAATTGCCTGCTGTAGTTCCTCCTTCCCATGGTCTCTGACAGTTTCGATGCATTCCAACCCCCACACTCAGCCTGCCCGGGAGCTCCCCACAGTGCTGGGGGAGAAGCTCGGGGGGAAGGAACAACACCTGGCAGGAAAGGAAAGGAAAGGAAAAGCGTTCTTGTGCACTGGAGAAGGTGCTGTGTGAGTCAGGGCTGCTCAGAGCTCCACATGACTCTGAGTTCAGAGGGTCCTTCTGAAAGACACTGAGGCAGCATTTGCCTTCAAAGGAAGGATTCTGAGCTCTGATGTTTTCCACTCTTGGTGGGCAGGTTGGGCAGTGGGAGCTGGGAATTTCCTTCTCTGCTTTGGAGAAGGCACCGAGAGTCTTGTCAGGACTTGTGTGAGCTTCTCCTGAGACCCTGCACAGGCAGAGATGCTCCTGGGCAGAGCCCTGCTGCCGGGAGGGGTGTGCAGGGCAGAGCTGAGCACACAGCCCATGGGATGGGCTCTGGGAGCACTGAGAGGGAGCAGAGCTGGGCCCAGAGCAGCAGCTCCTGGCAGGGACAGCTCCAGGCGGCAGAGACATGGGCAGGGAGTGGGGGGAAAGTGCAGCCCAGGCCTGGGGAGGGTGCGTTCAGGCAGCTCTCTTGGTGTCTGGCACTGGAGGTGGCTGCTGGCCATGCTCTGCTGGGCACAGTCCTTTGCTTCTCCCCATGAGACCTCCGTCATCTGCTCTTTGAATCATTGCTCCCCTGCTCTCAGCACAGGATGCTTGGTTGTTATTAAGATCAATCTGTCTTTGAAGGCAACTTAAAAGCACTGCAAGTGGAAGCAGTGGTCAAATGGGAAAGGACTCTTAGTGGCTCTGGACTAAGCTAGAAAGAGCTGAGAACTTCCAACTGTATCAATACTCTTCCCATTTTCAGTCATCCGTAGAATACTTTATACGCCAAAGGAAAAATGTCAGCAGTGTTATACTAGGAAATAAAGAACACAGACAAAATGATTTTTGATGAGAAAATGAACATGAGCCAGCTGTGTGCAGTCGCTTGGGGTATTGTGTGCAGTTCTGGTGTCCTCAACATCAAAAGGACATGGAACTGTTGGAGCAAGTCCAGAGGAGGGCCACAAGGATGATCAGGGGACTGGAGCACCTCCCATATGAAGACAGGCTGAGAAAGTTGGGGCTGTTCAGCCTGGAGAAGAGAAGGCTGCGTGGAGACCTCATAGCAGCCTTCCAGTATCTAAAGGAGGCCTATTAATATGCTGGAGAGGGCCTCTTCACTAGGGACTGTAGTGATAGGACAAGGGGTAACATGCTCAAACATAAACAGAGGAAGTTTAGATTGGATATAAGGAAGAAGTTCTTGACTGTAAGGGTGGTGAGGCACTGGAAGAGGTTGCCCAGGGAAGTCGTGAATGCTCCATCCCTGGCAGTGTTCAAGGCCATTTTGGATAGAGCCTTGGGTGACATGGTTTAGTGTGAGGTGGCCCTGCCCATAGCAGGGGGGTTGGAACTAGATGGTCTTAAGGTCCTTTTCAACCCTAACTATTCTATGATTCTACAATTCTAAGGCCATGCCGAGCCTCTCTTGTGCAGCCCAGACTCATCCGAGTCAGAAGTACAAATAGTGAACTTTACAATCAAGTTGGAATTTATCTGCTATCCCTTGTGATTATCAGAGCTGGACAAAGCACTGCTTCAGAGCAAACCTGACTCCCATCCAACCTGGCCTTGAACACTGCGAAGGATGGGGCAGCCACAGCTTCTCTGCTGGTTAGGGTTCTCTGCTGGGTTAGGGTTAGGGTTAGGGTTTTAGGGGGTTAGGGCGTTAGGGGGTTAGGGCGTTAGGGCGTTAGGGTGTTAGGGTGTTAGGGTGTTAGAGGGTTAGGGTTAGGGTTAGGGTTTTATGGGGTTAGGGTTTTATGGGGTTAGGGTTTTAGGATTTTAGGGTTTTAGGGTTTTAGTGTTTTAGGGTTAGGGTTAGGGTTAGGGTAAGGGTTAGGGTTAGGTTATATTTGTCTCTATTCCTAAAGTCACCATTGTAGCCTTTAGTTATAAAGTACCTAAGATACAAACCAACACAACTGCAGTATTCAGCGTATGAAGCTTCTCTATTGATTTATGATTTCTAAACACAATCACCTACTGGAACAGTACCATTAAAATACAGAACAGCAAAGTTACAAAATTTTAACCTATGTACAAAGGCTTTCTTTGCAAACTACAAACTTTTCAAATATAATCACTGCTAGAACGGTTTCAGAAATTTTCACCCTCCTGTAAATCTGTCACTGGGAGCTCAGCACAAGGGGACAGTCAAGGCCCACGCAAGCCCACTGGGCATTGCGGAAGGCAGGAGGGGTGCTGGCAGGTTCTAGTGATCCCTGTGCCAGGCATTCCCGAAGTCACAGAAATTTCTAAACTGAAAAGTAAGAAAAGAAAATTCAAAATAACTTTTATCTGTTGCCCTTTGCAATCGTCCTGCACTCGGAATCCTAAAATGTGCTGTGCAATCTGCAAGGCTTGACAAATCCCAAAGGTTTTCATGAGCCCCATGGTGTATTTGGATTGAGTCCGTGAACCTCAGGTGCTGAGAGGAGACTGAGGACTGAGGAAAGGTGAGACTGACTGGTCTGTAATTCCCTGGCTCATCCATTTTCCCCTTCTTGAAAAATGGGGTCATATTTCCCTTTCTCCAGTCATCAGGAACTTCACCTGAGTGCCATGATTTTTCAAATATGATGGCCAGTGTCTTAGCAACTTCATTTGCCAGCTCCTTCAGGACCCGCAGATGGATGTCCAGGTCCCATGGACTTGTGTACGTTTAGGTTTTTAAGATGGTCTCAAACCAGATCCTCTCCTACAGTGGGCCTAGGGTCTTTATTCTCACGTTCCCTGTGTCTGCATTCCAAGACTTGGGTGGTGCGGTCAGAGCCTTTGCCAGTGAAGACAGAGGCAAAGAAGTCATGAAGAACCTCAGCCGTCTGCAAATCTAGGGTAGCCAGTTCTCTTGATAGTTTCTGGAGGGGGCCTACGTTGTCCCTACCCTATCTTTCATTTGCAATGTAACTATAGAATCCCTTCCTGTTATCTTTCACACCCCTAGCCAAGTTTAATTCTAACTGGGCCTTAGCTTTCCTAACCTGGTCCATAGCTTCTCAGACAACATCCCTGTATTCTTCCCAGACTGCCTGTCCTTGCTTCCACCTTTTATAAGCCTTTTTTTTCCTTCAGAGTTTCCTCAGCAGCTCCTTATCCATCCAGTCAGGTCTCCTGGCCGTCCTGCTGCATTTCCTTCTAGTTGCGATGCAATACTCTTGAGCTTGTAGTAGGAGATCCTTGAATATCAACCAACAACCTTGGGCTCCCCTGCCCTCTAGGGCTATATCCCATGGAACCTTACTAAGCAGGTTCCTGAAGAGGCCAAAGTCTGCTCTCTTGAAGTCCAGGGCAGTGAGCTCGCTGCACGCTCTTCTCACTGTGCTGAGGATCTCAAATTCGACCATCTCATGATGGCTGCAACCAAGGCTGCTCTGGAGTGTCACATTTCCAATGAGCCCTTCCCTGTTGGTGAGCATGAGGTCTGGCATGGCACCCCTCCTTGTCGGCTCCTCTATTACTTGCAGAAGGAAGTTATCTTCCACACAATCGAGGAACCTCCTGGATTGCTTGTGCTGGGCCGTACCATTGCTCCAACAGATGTCAGGGTGGTTGAAGTCCCCCATGAGAACAAGGGCCTGTGAGCGTGAGGCTCTTCCTATCTGTCTGTAGAGTGCTTCATCCACAGAGTCCTCTTGATCAGGTGGTCTCTAGCAGATGCCCACAGTAATGTCTCCCATGGCTGTTCTCCCTTTAAACCTGACCCATCAACTCTCTGTTGACTGCTCACCTGTCCTCAGACAGAGTTGCATGCTCTGAAGCCATCACAAAGGCCTGGCGGTCACTGTGGAGACACCCATTGTGACGGGGCCCCCACGCTGAGCGTTGGGTATTTAAGGAGCCAGAGCCCTGCAGTAACCAGTGCAGAGGAGACCCCTCCCTCGGGAGGCTGCATTTCCCGTGGCTGCCCTGCGCATCCAGGTACGTGTTCTTTGACTTTGCAATCCTGTTTTAGTGTTGCCTTGAAACACATGGTGGGTGCGTGCTCTAAAGGGAGGAGAAGCTGTCAGGAGATGTGCTGGTGCCATCCCAGCTGTAGGAGCAGGGGATGGGTGAGGAGGAGGCGCTGGGCTTGTTCCTGTGCTTGGAGCTGAGCTCTGCCTGCAGAGGTGCTGGGGGCGAAGCAGGAGCTTTCTGTGTGCAGGAGCTGCTGGTGTCAGAGGTGCTGAGAAGGTGTCAGGGCAGGAGAACTTCTACCTCCCAGTCAGAGCCTGCTGCCTCGGACAGTCCGTGGGATCTGTCAGGGGGACTCCCTTGGTTTCTCTGTGTAGATAAGGAGGAGGATGATGTTCTGCAGAGCAGGGCTTCACTATGCACTGCGCGATGGCCAGTGTAAGGCAGGCCTTTGTCCCGGGACTGGCTGCAGGCTGTGACTGTGGGTGTGCAGCGAGGGGTGCCCATCTCTGTCCTTGCGAGCAGGGTCGCTGCAGCCTAGGGGCTGTGTGCAGGGGCAGGAGCTCTGCCTCCTGCCAGGGTCAGCACTCAGCTATGAGGATGAAAGGCACGGACCCAGAGGTATTTGCCAAGCACATCTGTGTTTGCCTTGCAATTACATGAGGCGAAAGGTCTATCAACATCCTCTTGCCAGTTCCGACGTCCTTGTTCCTTGTCAGTTCCAACATCTTCCAAGTACCAGTCAGGGACGGGTCACTCCTAATTGCCTGCTGTAGTTCCTCCTTCCCATGGTCTCTGACAGTTTCGATGCATTCCAACCCCCACACTCAGCCTGCCCGGGAGCTCCCCACAGTGCTGGGGGAGAAGCTCGGGGGGAAGGAACAACACCTGGCAGGAAAGGAAAGGAAAGGAAAAGCGTTCTTGTGCACTGGAGAAGGTGCTGTGTGAGTCAGGGCTGCTCAGAGCTCCACATGACTCTGAGTTCAGAGGGTCCTTCTGAAAGACACTGAGGCAGCATTTGCCTTCAAAGGAAGGATTCTGAGCTCTGATGTTTTCCACTCTTGGTGGGCAGGTTGGGCAGTGGGAGCTGGGAATTTCCTTCTCTGCTTTGGAGAAGGCACCGAGAGTCTTGTCAGGACTTGTGTGAGCTTCTCCTGAGACCCTGCGCAGGCAGAGATGCTCCTGGGCAGAGCCCTGCTGCCGGGAGGGGTGTGCAGGGCAGAGCTGAGCACACAGCCCATGGGATGGGCTCTGGGAGCACTGAGAGGGAGCAGAGCTGGGCCCAGAGCAGCAGCTCCTGGCAGGGACAGCTCCAGGCGGCAGAGACATGGGCAGGGAGTGGGGGGAAAGTGCAGCCCAGGCCTGGGGAGGGTGCGTTCAGGCAGCTCTCTTGGTGTCTGGCACTGGAGGTGGCTGCTGGCCATGCTCTGCTGGGCACAGTCCTTTGCTTCTCCCCATGAGACCTCCGTCATCTGCTCTTTGAATCATTGCTCCCCTGCTCTCAGCACAGGATGCTTGGTTGTTATTAAGATCAATCTGTCTTTGAAGGCAACTTAAAAGCACTGCAAGTGGAAGCAGTGGTCAAATGGGAAAGGACTCTTAGTGGCTCTGGACTAAGCTAGAAAGAGCTGAGAACTTCCAACTGTATCAATACTCTTCCCATTTTCAGTCATCCGTAGAATACTTTATACGCCAAAGGAAAAATGTCAGCAGTGTTATACTAGGAAATAAAGAACACAGACAAAATGATTTTTGATGAGAAAATGAACATGAGCCAGCTGTGTGCAGTCGCTTGGGGTATTGTGTGCAGTTCTGGTGTCCTCAACATCAAAAGGACATGGAACTGTTGGAGCAAGTCCAGAGGAGGGCCACAAGGATGATCAGGGGACTGGAGCACCTCCCATATGAAGACAGGCTGAGAAAGTTGGGGCTGTTCAGCCTGGAGAAGAGAAGGCTGCGTGGAGACCTCATAGCAGCCTTCCAGTATCTAAAGGAGGCCTATTAATATGCTGGAGAGGGCCTCTTCACTAGGGACTGTAGTGATAGGACAAGGGGTAACATGCTCAAACATAAACAGAGGAAGTTTAGATTGGATATAAGGAAGAAGTTCTTGACTGTAAGGGTGGTGAGGCACTGGAAGAGGTTGCCCAGGGAAGTCGTGAATGCTCCATCCCTGGCAGTGTTCAAGGCCATTTTGGATAGAGCCTTGGGTGACATGGTTTAGTGTGAGGTGGCCCTGCCCATAGCAGGGGGGTTGGAACTAGATGGTCTTAAGGTCCTTTTCAACCCTAACTATTCTATGATTCTACAATTCTAAGGCCATGCCGAGCCTCTCTTGTGCAGCCCAGACTCATCCGAGTCAGAAGTACAAATAGTGAACTTTACAATCAAGTTGGAATTTATCTGCTATCCCTTGTGATTATCAGAGCTGGACAAAGCACTGCTTCAGAGCAAACCTGACTCCCATCCAACCTGGCCTTGAACACTGCGAAGGATGGGGCAGCCACAGCTTCTCTGCTGGTTAGGGTTCTCTGCTGGGTTAGGGTTAGGGTTAGGGTTTTAGGGGGTTAGGGCGTTAGGGGGTTAGGGCGTTAGGGCGTTAGGGTGTTAGGGTGTTAGGGTGTTAGGGGGTTAGGGTTAGGGTTAGGGTTTTATGGGGTTAGGGTTTTATGGGGTTAGGGTTTTAGGGTTTTAGGGTTTTAGTGTTTTAGGGTTAGGGTTAGGGTTAGGGTAAGGGTTAGGGTTAGGTTATATTTGTCTCTATTCCTAAAGTCACCATTGTAGCCTTTAGTTATAAAGTACCTAAGATACAAACCAACACAACTGCAGTATTCAGCGTATGAAGCTTCTCTATTGATTTATGATTTCTAAACACAATCACCTACTGGAACAGTACCATTAAAATACAGAACAGCAAAGTTACAAAATTTTAACCTATGTACAAAGGCTTTCTTTGCAAACTACAAACTTTTCAAATATAATCACTGCTAGAACGGTTTCAGAAATTTTCACCCTCCTGTAAATCTGTCACTGGGAGCTCAGCACAAGGGGACAGTCAAGGCCCACGCAAGCCCACTGGGCATTGCGGAAGGCAGGAGGGGTGCTGGCAGGTTCTAGTGATCCCTGTGCCAGGCATTCCCGAAGTCACAGAAATTTCTAAACTGAAAAGTAAGAAAAGAAAATTCAAAATAACTTTTATCTGTTGCCCTTTGCAATCGTCCTGCACTCGGAATCCTAAAATGTGCTGTGCAATCTGCAAGGCTTGACAAATCCCAAAGGTTTTCATGAGCCCCATGGTGTATTTGGATTGAGTCCGTGAACCTCAGGTGCTGAGAGGAGACTGAGGACTGAGGAAAGGTGAGACTGACTGGTCTGTAATTCCCTGGCTCATCCATTTTCCCCTTCTTGAAAAATGGGGTCATATTTCCCTTTCTCCAGTCATCAGGAACTTCACCTGAGTGCCATGATTTTTCAAATATGATGGCCAGTGTCTTAGCAACTTCATTTGCCAGCTCCTTCAGGACCCGCAGATGGATGTCCAGGTCCCATGGACTTGTGTACGTTTAGGTTTTTAAGATGGTCTCAAACCAGATCCTCTCCTACAGTGGGCCTAGGGTCTTTATTCTCACGTTCCCTGTGTCTGCATTCCAAGACTTGGGTGGTGCGGTCAGAGCCTTTGCCAGTGAAGACAGAGGCAAAGAAGTCATGAAGAACCTCAGCCGTCTGCAAATCTAGGGTAGCCAGTTCTCTTGATAGTTTCTGGAGGGGGCCTACGTTGTCCCTACCCTATCTTTCATTTGCAATGTAACTATAGAATCCCTTCCTGTTATCTTTCACACCCCTAGCCAAGTTTAATTCTAACTGGGCCTTAGCTTTCCTAACCTGGTCCATAGCTTCTCAGACAACATCCCTGTATTCTTCCCAGACTGCCTGTCCTTGCTTCCACCTTTTATAAGCCTTTTTTTTCCTTCAGAGTTTCCTCAGCAGCTCCTTATCCATCCAGTCAGGTCTCCTGGCCGTCCTGCTGCATTTCCTTCTAGTTGCGATGCAATACTCTTGAGCTTGTAGTAGGAGATCCTTGAATATCAACCAACAACCTTGGGCTCCCCTGCCCTCTAGGGCTATATCCCATGGAACCTTACTAAGCAGGTTCCTGAAGAGGCCAAAGTCTGCTCTCTTGAAGTCCAGGGCAGTGAGCTCGCTGCACGCTCTTCTCACTGTGCTGAGGATCTCAAATTCGACCATCTCATGATGGCTGCAACCAAGGCTGCTCTGGAGTGTCACATTTCCAATGAGCCCTTCCCTGTTGGTGAGCATGAGGTCTGGCATGGCACCCCTCCTTGTCGGCTCCTCTATTACTTGCAGAAGGAAGTTATCTTCCACACAATCGAGGAACCTCCTGGATTGCTTGTGCTGGGCCGTACCATTGCTCCAACAGATGTCAGGGTGGTTGAAGTCCCCCATGAGAACAAGGGCCTGTGAGCGTGAGGCTCTTCCTATCTGTCTGTAGAGTGCTTCATCCACAGAGTCCTCTTGATCAGGTGGTCTCTAGCAGATGCCCACAGTAATGTCTCCCATGGCTGTTCTCCCTTTAAACCTGACCCATCAACTCTCTGTTGACTGCTCACCTGTCCTCAGACAGAGTTGCATGCTCTGAAGCCATCACAAAGGCCTGGCGGTCACTGTGGAGACACCCATTGTGACGGGGCCCCCACGCTGAGCGTTGGGTATTTAAGGAGCCAGAGCCCTGCAGTAACCAGTGCAGAGGAGACCCCTCCCTCGGGAGGCTGCATTTCCCGTGGCTGCCCTGCGCATCCAGGTACGTGTTCTTTGACTTTGCAATCCTGTTTTAGTGTTGCCTTGAAACACATGGTGGGTGCGTGCTCTAAAGGGAGGAGAAGCTGTCAGGAGATGTGCTGGTGCCATCCCAGCTGTAGGAGCAGGGGATGGGTGAGGAGGAGGCGCTGGGCTTGTTCCTGTGCTTGGAGCTGAGCTCTGCCTGCAGAGGTGCTGGGGGCGAAGCAGGAGCTTTCTGTGTGCAGGAGCTGCTGGTGTCAGAGGTGCTGAGAAGGTGTCAGGGCAGGAGAACTTCTACCTCCCAGTCAGAGCCTGCTGCCTCGGACAGTCCGTGGGATCTGTCAGGGGGACTCCCTTGGTTTCTCTGTGTAGATAAGGAGGAGGATGATGTTCTGCAGAGCAGGGCTTCACTATGCACTGCGCGATGGCCAGTGTAAGGCAGGCCTTTGTCCCGGGACTGGCTGCAGGCTGTGACTGTGGGTGTGCAGCGAGGGGTGCCCATCTCTGTCCTTGCGAGCAGGGTCGCTGCAGCCTAGGGGCTGTGTGCAGGGGCAGGAGCTCTGCCTCCTGCCAGGGTCAGCACTCAGCTATGAGGATGAAAGGCACGGACCCAGAGGTATTTGCCAAGCACATCTGTGTTTGCCTTGCAATTACATGAGGCGAAAGGTCTATCAACATCCTCTTGCCAGTTCCGACGTCCTTGTTCCTTGTCAGTTCCAACATCTTCCAAGTACCAGTCAGGGACGGGTCACTCCTAATTGCCTGCTGTAGTTCCTCCTTCCCATGGTCTCTGACAGTTTCGATGCATTCCAACCCCCACACTCAGCCTGCCCGGGAGCTCCCCACAGTGCTGGGGGAGAAGCTCGGGGGGAAGGAACAACACCTGGCAGGAAAGGAAAGGAAAGGAAAAGCGTTCTTGTGCACTGGAGAAGGTGCTGTGTGAGTCAGGGCTGCTCAGAGCTCCACATGACTCTGAGTTCAGAGGGTCCTTCTGAAAGACACTGAGGCAGCATTTGCCTTCAAAGGAAGGATTCTGAGCTCTGATGTTTTCCACTCTTGGTGGGCAGGTTGGGCAGTGGGAGCTGGGAATTTCCTTCTCTGCTTTGGAGAAGGCACCGAGAGTCTTGTCAGGACTTGTGTGAGCTTCTCCTGAGACCCTGCGCAGGCAGAGATGCTCCTGGGCAGAGCCCTGCTGCCGGGAGGGGTGTGCAGGGCAGAGCTGAGCACACAGCCCATGGGATGGGCTCTGGGAGCACTGAGAGGGAGCAGAGCTGGGCCCAGAGCAGCAGCTCCTGGCAGGGACAGCTCCAGGCGGCAGAGACATGGGCAGGGAGTGGGGGGAAAGTGCAGCCCAGGCCTGGGGAGGGTGCGTTCAGGCAGCTCTCTTGGTGTCTGGCACTGGAGGTGGCTGCTGGCCATGCTCTGCTGGGCACAGTCCTTTGCTTCTCCCCATGAGACCTCCGTCATCTGCTCTTTGAATCATTGCTCCCCTGCTCTCAGCACAGGATGCTTGGTTGTTATTAAGATCAATCTGTCTTTGAAGGCAACTTAAAAGCACTGCAAGTGGAAGCAGTGGTCAAATGGGAAAGGACTCTTAGTGGCTCTGGACTAAGCTAGAAAGAGCTGAGAACTTCCAACTGTATCAATACTCTTCCCATTTTCAGTCATCCGTAGAATACTTTATACGCCAAAGGAAAAATGTCAGCAGTGTTATACTAGGAAATAAAGAACACAGACAAAATGATTTTTGATGAGAAAATGAACATGAGCCAGCTGTGTGCAGTCGCTCGGGGTATTGTGTGCAGTTCTGGTGTCCTCAACATCAAAAGGACATGGAACTGTTGGAGCAAGTCCAGAGGAGGGCCACAAGGATGATCAGGGGACTGGAGCACCTCCCATATGAAGACAGGCTGAGAAAGTTGGGGCTGTTCAGCCTGGAGAAGAGAAGGCTGCGTGGAGACCTCATAGCAGCCTTCCAGTATCTAAAGGAGGCCTATTAATATGCTGGAGAGGGCCTCTTCACTAGGGACTGTAGTGATAGGACAAGGGGTAACATGCTCAAACATAAACAGAGGAAGTTTAGATTGGATATAAGGAAGAAGTTCTTGACTGTAAGGGTGGTGAGGCACTGGAAGAGGTTGCCCAGGGAAGTCGTGAATGCTCCATCCCTGGCAGTGTTCAAGGCCATTTTGGATAGAGCCTTGGGTGACATGGTTTAGTGTGAGGTGGCCCTGCCCATAGCAGGGGGGTTGGAACTAGATGGTCTTAAGGTCCTTTTCAACCCTAACTATTCTATGATTCTACAATTCTAAGGCCATGCCGAGCCTCTCTTGTGCAGCCCAGACTCATCCGAGTCAGAAGTACAAATAGTGAACTTTACAATCAAGTTGGAATTTATCTGCTATCCCTTGTGATTATCAGAGCTGGACAAAGCACTGCTTCAGAGCAAACCTGACTCCCATCCAACCTGGCCTTGAACACTGCGAAGGATGGGGCAGCCACAGCTTCTCTGCTGGTTAGGGTTCTCTGCTGGGTTAGGGTTAGGGTTAGGGTTTTAGGGGGTTAGGGCGTTAGGGGGTTAGGGCGTTAGGGCGTTAGGGTGTTAGGGTGTTAGGGTGTTAGGGGGTTAGGGTTAGGGTTAGGGTTTTATGGGGTTAGGGTTTTATGGGGTTAGGGTTTTAGGGTTTTAGGGTTTTAGTGTTTTAGGGTTAGGGTTAGGGTTAGGGTAAGGGTTAGGGTTAGGTTATATTTGTCTCTATTCCTAAAGTCACCATTGTAGCCTTTAGTTATAAAGTACCTAAGATACAAACCAACACAACTGCAGTATTCAGCGTATGAAGCTTCTCTATTGATTTATGATTTCTAAACACAATCACCTACTGGAACAGTACCATTAAAATACAGAACAGCAAAGTTACAAAATTTTAACCTATGTACAAAGGCTTTCTTTGCAAACTACAAACTTTTCAAATATAATCACTGCTAGAACGGTTTCAGAAATTTTCACCCTCCTGTAAATCTGTCACTGGGAGCTCAGCACAAGGGGACAGTCAAGGCCCACGCAAGCCCACTGGGCATTGCGGAAGGCAGGAGGGGTGCTGGCAGGTTCTAGTGATCCCTGTGCCAGGCATTCCCGAAGTCACAGAAATTTCTAAACTGAAAAGTAAGAAAAGAAAATTCAAAATAACTTTTATCTGTTGCCCTTTGCAATCGTCCTGCACTCGGAATCCTAAAATGTGCTGTGCAATCTGCAAGGCTTGACAAATCCCAAAGGTTTTCATGAGCCCCATGGTGTATTTGGATTGAGTCCGTGAACCTCAGGTGCTGAGAGGAGACTGAGGACTGAGGAAAGGTGAGACTGACTGGTCTGTAATTCCCTGGCTCATCCATTTTCCCCTTCTTGAAAAATGGGGTCATATTTCCCTTTCTCCAGTCATCAGGAACTTCACCTGAGTGCCATGATTTTTCAAATATGATGGCCAGTGTCTTAGCAACTTCATTTGCCAGCTCCTTCAGGACCCGCAGATGGATGTCCAGGTCCCATGGACTTGTGTACGTTTAGGTTTTTAAGATGGTCTCAAACCAGATCCTCTCCTACAGTGGGCCTAGGGTCTTTATTCTCACGTTCCCTGTGTCTGCATTCCAAGACTTGGGTGGTGCGGTCAGAGCCTTTGCCAGTGAAGACAGAGGCAAAGAAGTCATGAAGAACCTCAGCCGTCTGCAAATCTAGGGTAGCCAGTTCTCTTGATAGTTTCTGGAGGGGGCCTACGTTGTCCCTACCCTATCTTTCATTTGCAATGTAACTATAGAATCCCTTCCTGTTATCTTTCACACCCCTAGCCAAGTTTAATTCTAACTGGGCCTTAGCTTTCCTAACCTGGTCCATAGCTTCTCAGACAACATCCCTGTATTCTTCCCAGACTGCCTGTCCTTGCTTCCACCTTTTATAAGCCTTTTTTTTCCTTCAGAGTTTCCTCAGCAGCTCCTTATCCATCCAGTCAGGTCTCCTGGCCGTCCTGCTGCATTTCCTTCTAGTTGCGATGCAATACTCTTGAGCTTGTAGTAGGAGATCCTTGAATATCAACCAACAACCTTGGGCTCCCCTGCCCTCTAGGGCTATATCCCATGGAACCTTACTAAGCAGGTTCCTGAAGAGGCCAAAGTCTGCTCTCTTGAAGTCCAGGGCAGTGAGCTCGCTGCACGCTCTTCTCACTGTGCTGAGGATCTCAAATTCGACCATCTCATGATGGCTGCAACCAAGGCTGCTCTGGAGTGTCACATTTCCAATGAGCCCTTCCCTGTTGGTGAGCATGAGGTCTGGCATGGCACCCCTCCTTGTCGGCTCCTCTATTACTTGCAGAAGGAAGTTATCTTCCACACAATCGAGGAACCTCCTGGATTGCTTGTGCTGGGCCGTACCATTGCTCCAACAGATGTCAGGGTGGTTGAAGTCCCCCATGAGAACAAGGGCCTGTGAGCGTGAGGCTCTTCCTATCTGTCTGTAGAGTGCTTCATCCACAGAGTCCTCTTGATCAGGTGGTCTCTAGCAGATGCCCACAGTAATGTCTCCCATGGCTGTTCTCCCTTTAAACCTGACCCATCAACTCTCTGTTGACTGCTCACCTGTCCTCAGACAGAGTTGCATGCTCTGAAGCCATCACAAAGGCCTGGCGGTCACTGTGGAGACACCCATTGTGACGGGGCCCCCACGCTGAGCGTTGGGTATTTAAGGAGCCAGAGCCCTGCAGTAACCAGTGCAGAGGAGACCCCTCCCTCGGGAGGCTGCATTTCCCGTGGCTGCCCTGCGCATCCAGGTACGTGTTCTTTGACTTTGCAATCCTGTTTTAGTGTTGCCTTGAAACACATGGTGGGTGCGTGCTCTAAAGGGAGGAGAAGCTGTCAGGAGATGTGCTGGTGCCATCCCAGCTGTAGGAGCAGGGGATGGGTGAGGAGGAGGCGCTGGGCTTGTTCCTGTGCTTGGAGCTGAGCTCTGCCTGCAGAGGTGCTGGGGGCGAAGCAGGAGCTTTCTGTGTGCAGGAGCTGCTGGTGTCAGAGGTGCTGAGAAGGTGTCAGGGCAGGAGAACTTCTACCTCCCAGTCAGAGCCTGCTGCCTCGGACAGTCCGTGGGATCTGTCAGGGGGACTCCCTTGGTTTCTCTGTGTAGATAAGGAGGAGGATGATGTTCTGCAGAGCAGGGCTTCACTATGCACTGCGCGATGGCCAGTGTAAGGCAGGCCTTTGTCCCGGGACTGGCTGCAGGCTGTGACTGTGGGTGTGCAGCGAGGGGTGCCCATCTCTGTCCTTGCGAGCAGGGTCGCTGCAGCCTAGGGGCTGTGTGCAGGGGCAGGAGCTCTGCCTCCTGCCAGGGTCAGCACTCAGCTATGAGGATGAAAGGCACGGACCCAGAGGTATTTGCCAAGCACATCTGTGTTTGCCTTGCAATTACATGAGGCGAAAGGTCTATCAACATCCTCTTGCCAGTTCCGACGTCCTTGTTCCTTGTCAGTTCCAACATCTTCCAAGTACCAGTCAGGGACGGGTCACTCCTAATTGCCTGCTGTAGTTCCTCCTTCCCATGGTCTCTGACAGTTTCGATGCATTCCAACCCCCACACTCAGCCTGCCCGGGAGCTCCCCACAGTGCTGGGGGAGAAGCTCGGGGGGAAGGAACAACACCTGGCAGGAAAGGAAAGGAAAGGAAAGGAAAAGCGTTCTTGTGCACTGGAGAAGGTGCTGTGTGAGTCAGGGCTGCTCAGAGCTCCACATGACTCTGAGTTCAGAGGGTCCTTCTGAAAGACACTGAGGCAGCATTTGCCTTCAAAGGAAGGATTCTGAGCTCTGATGTTTTCCACTCTTGGTGGGCAGGTTGGGCAGTGGGAGCTGGGAATTTCCTTCTCTGCTTTGGAGAAGGCACCGAGAGTCTTGTCAGGACTTGTGTGAGCTTCTCCTGAGACCCTGCGCAGGCAGAGATGCTCCTGGGCAGAGCCCTGCTGCCGGGAGGGGTGTGCAGGGCAGAGCTGAGCACACAGCCCATGGGATGGGCTCTGGGAGCACTGAGAGGGAGCAGAGCTGGGCCCAGAGCAGCAGCTCCTGGCAGGGACAGCTCCAGGCGGCAGAGACATGGGCAGGGAGTGGGGGGAAAGTGCAGCCCAGGCCTGGGGAGGGTGCGTTCAGGCAGCTCTCTTGGTGTCTGGCACTGGAGGTGGCTGCTGGCCATGCTCTGCTGGGCACAGTCCTTTGCTTCTCCCCATGAGACCTCCGTCATCTGCTCTTTGAATCATTGCTCCCCTGCTCTCAGCACAGGATGCTTGGTTGTTATTAAGATCAATCTGTCTTTGAAGGCAACTTAAAAGCACTGCAAGTGGAAGCAGTGGTCAAATGGGAAAGGACTCTTAGTGGCTCTGGACTAAGCTAGAAAGAGCTGAGAACTTCCAACTGTATCAATACTCTTCCCATTTTCAGTCATCCGTAGAATACTTTATACGCCAAAGGAAAAATGTCAGCAGTGTTATACTAGGAAATAAAGAACACAGACAAAATGATTTTTGATGAGAAAAAACATGAGCCAGCTGTGTGCAGTCGCTTGGGGTATTGTGTGCAGTTCTGGTGTCCTCAACATCAAAAGGACATGGAACTGTTGGAGCAAGTCCAGAGGAGGGCCACAAGGATGATCAGGGGACTGGAGCACCTCCCATATGAAGACAGGCTGAGAAAGTTGGGGCTGTTCAGCCTGGAGAAGAGAAGGCTGCGTGGAGACCTCATAGCAGCCTTCCAGTATCTAAAGGAGGCCTATTAATATGCTGGAGAGGGCCTCTTCACTAGGGACTGTAGTGATAGGACAAGGGGTAACATGCTCAAACATAAACAGAGGAAGTTTAGATTGGATATAAGGAAGAAGTTCTTGACTGTAAGGGTGGTGAGGCACTGGAAGAGGTTGCCCAGGGAAGTCGTGAATGCTCCATCCCTGGCAGTGTTCAAGGCCATTTTGGATAGAGCCTTGGGTGACATGGTTTAGTGTGAGGTGGCCCTGCCCATAGCAGGGGGGTTGGAACTAGATGGTCTTAAGGTCCTTTTCAACCCTAACTATTCTATGATTCTACAATTCTAAGGCCATGCCGAGCCTCTCTTGTGCAGCCCAGACTCATCCGAGTCAGAAGTACAAATAGTGAACTTTACAATCAAGTTGGAATTTATCTGCTATCCCTTGTGATTATCAGAGCTGGACAAAGCACTGCTTCAGAGCAAACCTGACTCCCATCCAACCTGGCCTTGAACACTGCGAAGGATGGGGCAGCCACAGCTTCTCTGCTGGTTAGGGTTCTCTGCTGGGTTAGGGTTAGGGTTAGGGTTTTAGAGGGCGTTAGGGGGTTAGGGCGTTAGGGCGTTAGGGTGTTAGGGTGTTAGGGTGTTAGGGGGTTAGGGTTAGGGTTAGGGTTTTATGGGGTTAGGGTTTTATGGGGTTAGGGTTTTAGGGTTTTAGGGTTTTAGTGTTTTAGGGTTAGGGTTAGGGTTAGGGTAAGGGTTAGGGTTAGGTTATATTTGTCTCTATTCCTAAAGTCACCATTGTAGCCTTTAGTTATAAAGTACCTAAGATACAAACCAACACAACTGCAGTATTCAGCGTATGAAGCTTCTCTATTGATTTATGATTTCTAAACACAATCACCTACTGGAACAGTACCATTAAAATACAGAACAGCAAAGTTACAAAATTTTAACCTATGTACAAAGGCTTTCTTTGCAAACTACAAACTTTTCAAATATAATCACTGCTAGAACGGTTTCAGAAATTTTCACCCTCCTGTAAATCTGTCACTGGGAGCTCAGCACAAGGGGACAGTCAAGGCCCACGCAAGCCCACTGGGCATTGCGGAAGGCAGGAGGGGTGCTGGCAGGTTCTAGTGATCCCTGTGCCAGGCATTCCCGAAGTCACAGAAATTTCTAAACTGAAAAGTAAGAAAAGAAAATTCAAAATAACTTTTATCTGTTGCCCTTTGCAATCGTCCTGCACTCGGAATCCTAAAATGTGCTGTGCAATCTGCAAGGCTTGACAAATCCCAAAGGTTTTCATGAGCCCCATGGTGTATTTGGATTGAGTCCGTGAACCTCAGGTGCTGAGAGGAGACTGAGGACTGAGGAAAGGTGAGACTGACTGGTCTGTAATTCCCTGGCTCATCCATTTTCCCCTTCTTGAAAAATGGGGTCATATTTCCCTTTCTCCAGTCATCAGGAACTTCACCTGAGTGCCATGATTTTTCAAATATGATGGCCAGTGTCTTAGCAACTTCATTTGCCAGCTCCTTCAGGACCCGCAGATGGATGTCCAGGTCCCATGGACTTGTGTACGTTTAGGTTTTTAAGATGGTCTCAAACCAGATCCTCTCCTACAGTGGGCCTAGGGTCTTTATTCTCACGTTCCCTGTGTCTGCATTCCAAGACTTGGGTGGTGCGGTCAGAGCCTTTGCCAGTGAAGACAGAGGCAAAGAAGTCATGAAGAACCTCAGCCGTCTGCAAATCTAGGGTAGCCAGTTCTCTTGATAGTTTCTGGAGGGGGCCTACGTTGTCCCTACCCTATCTTTCATTTGCAATGTAACTATAGAATCCCTTCCTGTTATCTTTCACACCCCTAGCCAAGTTTAATTCTAACTGGGCCTTAGCTTTCCTAACCTGGTCCATAGCTTCTCAGACAACATCCCTGTATTCTTCCCAGACTGCCTGTCCTTGCTTCCACCTTTTATAAGCCTTTTTTTTCCTTCAGAGTTTCCTCAGCAGCTCCTTATCCATCCAGTCAGGTCTCCTGGCCGTCCTGCTGCATTTCCTTCTAGTTGCGATGCAATACTCTTGAGCTTGTAGTAGGAGATCCTTGAATATCAACCAACAACCTTGGGCTCCCCTGCCCTCTAGGGCTATATCCCATGGAACCTTACTAAGCAGGTTCCTGAAGAGGCCAAAGTCTGCTCTCTTGAAGTCCAGGGCAGTGAGCTCGCTGCACGCTCTTCTCACTGTGCTGAGGATCTCAAATTCGACCATCTCATGATGGCTGCAACCAAGGCTGCTCTGGAGTGTCACATTTCCAATGAGCCCTTCCCTGTTGGTGAGCATGAGGTCTGGCATGGCACCCCTCCTTGTCGGCTCCTCTATTACTTGCAGAAGGAAGTTATCTTCCACACAATCGAGGAACCTCCTGGATTGCTTGTGCTGGGCCGTACCATTGCTCCAACAGATGTCAGGGTGGTTGAAGTCCCCCATGAGAACAAGGGCCTGTGAGCGTGAGGCTCTTCCTATCTGTCTGTAGAGTGCTTCATCCACAGAGTCCTCTTGATCAGGTGGTCTCTAGCAGATGCCCACAGTAATGTCTCCCATGGCTGTTCTCCCTTTAAACCTGACCCATCAACTCTCTGTTGACTGCTCACCTGTCCTCAGACAGAGTTGCATGCTCTGAAGCCATCACAAAGGCCTGGCGGTCACTGTGGAGACACCCATTGTGACGGGGCCCCCACGCTGAGCGTTGGGTATTTAAGGAGCCAGAGCCCTGCAGTAACCAGTGCAGAGGAGACCCCTCCCTCGGGAGGCTGCATTTCCCGTGGCTGCCCTGCGCATCCAGGTACGTGTTCTTTGACTTTGCAATCCTGTTTTAGTGTTGCCTTGAAACACATGGTGGGTGCGTGCTCTAAAGGGAGGAGAAGCTGTCAGGAGATGTGCTGGTGCCATCCCAGCTGTAGGAGCAGGGGATGGGTGAGGAGGAGGCGCTGGGCTTGTTCCTGTGCTTGGAGCTGAGCTCTGCCTGCAGAGGTGCTGGGGGCGAAGCAGGAGCTTTCTGTGTGCAGGAGCTGCTGGTGTCAGAGGTGCTGAGAAGGTGTCAGGGCAGGAGAACTTCTACCTCCCAGTCAGAGCCTGCTGCCTCGGACAGTCCGTGGGATCTGTCAGGGGGACTCCCTTGGTTTCTCTGTGTAGATAAGGAGGAGGATGATGTTCTGCAGAGCAGGGCTTCACTATGCACTGCGCGATGGCCAGTGTAAGGCAGGCCTTTGTCCCGGGACTGGCTGCAGGCTGTGACTGTGGGTGTGCAGCGAGGGGTGCCCATCTCTGTCCTTGCGAGCAGGGTCGCTGCAGCCTAGGGGCTGTGTGCAGGGGCAGGAGCTCTGCCTCCTGCCAGGGTCAGCACTCAGCTATGAGGATGAAAGGCACGGACCCAGAGGTATTTGCCAAGCACATCTGTGTTTGCCTTGCAATTACATGAGGCGAAAGGTCTATCAACATCCTCTTGCCAGTTCCGACGTCCTTGTTCCTTGTCAGTTCCAACATCTTCCAAGTACCAGTCAGGGACGGGTCACTCCTAATTGCCTGCTGTAGTTCCTCCTTCCCATGGTCTCTGACAGTTTCGATGCATTCCAACCCCCACACTCAGCCTGCCCGGGAGCTCCCCACAGTGCTGGGGGAGAAGCTCGGGGGGAAGGAACAACACCTGGCAGGAAAGGAAAGGAAAGGAAAAGCGTTCTTGTGCACTGGAGAAGGTGCTGTGTGAGTCAGGGCTGCTCAGAGCTCCACATGACTCTGAGTTCAGAGGGTCCTTCTGAAAGACACTGAGGCAGCATTTGCCTTCAAAGGAAGGATTCTGAGCTCTGATGTTTTCCACTCTTGGTGGGCAGGTTGGGCAGTGGGAGCTGGGAATTTCCTTCTCTGCTTTGGAGAAGGCACCGAGAGTCTTGTCAGGACTTGTGTGAGCTTCTCCTGAGACCCTGCGCAGGCAGAGATGCTCCTGGGCAGAGCCCTGCTGCCGGGAGGGGTGTGCAGGGCAGAGCTGAGCACACAGCCCATGGGATGGGCTCTGGGAGCACTGAGAGGGAGCAGAGCTGGGCCCAGAGCAGCAGCTCCTGGCAGGGACAGCTCCAGGCGGCAGAGACATGGGCAGGGAGTGGGGGGAAAGTGCAGCCCAGGCCTGGGGAGGGTGCGTTCAGGCAGCTCTCTTGGTGTCTGGCACTGGAGGTGGCTGCTGGCCATGCTCTGCTGGGCACAGTCCTTTGCTTCTCCCCATGAGACCTCCGTCATCTGCTCTTTGAATCATTGCTCCCCTGCTCTCAGCACAGGATGCTTGGTTGTTATTAAGATCAATCTGTCTTTGAAGGCAACTTAAAAGCACTGCAAGTGGAAGCAGTGGTCAAATGGGAAAGGACTCTTAGTGGCTCTGGACTAAGCTAGAAAGAGCTGAGAACTTCCAACTGTATCAATACTCTTCCCATTTTCAGTCATCCGTAGAATACTTTATACGCCAAAGGAAAAATGTCAGCAGTGTTATACTAGGAAATAAAGAACACAGACAAAATGATTTTTGATGAGAAAATGAACATGAGCCAGCTGTGTGCAGTCGCTTGGGGTATTGTGTGCAGTTCTGGTGTCCTCAACATCAAAAGGACATGGAACTGTTGGAGCAAGTCCAGAGGAGGGCCACAAGGATGATCAGGGGACTGGAGCACCTCCCATATGAAGACAGGCTGAGAAAGTTGGGGCTGTTCAGCCTGGAGAAGAGAAGGCTGCGTGGAGACCTCATAGCAGCCTTCCAGTATCTAAAGGAGGCCTATTAATATGCTGGAGAGGGCCTCTTCACTAGGGACTGTAGTGATAGGACAAGGGGTAACATGCTCAAACATAAACAGAGGAAGTTTAGATTGGATATAAGGAAGAAGTTCTTGACTGTAAGGGTGGTGAGGCACTGGAAGAGGTTGCCCAGGGAAGTCGTGAATGCTCCATCCCTGGCAGTGTTCAAGGCCATTTTGGATAGAGCCTTGGGTGACATGGTTTAGTGTGAGGTGGCCCTGCCCATAGCAGGGGGGTTGGAACTAGATGGTCTTAAGGTCCTTTTCAACCCTAACTATTCTATGATTCTACAATTCTAAGGCCATGCCGAGCCTCTCTTGTGCAGCCCAGACTCATCCGAGTCAGAAGTACAAATAGTGAACTTTACAATCAAGTTGGAATTTATCTGCTATCCCTTGTGATTATCAGAGCTGGACAAAGCACTGCTTCAGAGCAAACCTGACTCCCATCCAACCTGGCCTTGAACACTGCGAAGGATGGGGCAGCCACAGCTTCTCTGCTGGTTAGGGTTCTCTGCTGGGTTAGGGTTAGGGTTAGGGTTTTAGGGGGTTAGGGGGTTAGGGCGTTAGGGCGTTAGGGTGTTAGGGTGTTAGGGTGTTAGGGGGTTAGGGTTAGGGTTAGGGTTTTATGGGGTTAGGGTTTTATGGGGTTAGGGTTTTAGGGTTTTAGGGTTTTAGTGTTTTAGGGTTAGGGTTAGGGTTAGGGTAAGGGTTAGGGTTAGGTTATATTTGTCTCTATTCCTAAAGTCACCATTGTAGCCTTTAGTTATAAAGTACCTAAGATACAAACCAACACAACTGCAGTATTCAGCGTATGAAGCTTCTCTATTGATTTATGATTTCTAAACACAATCACCTACTGGAACAGTACCATTAAAATACAGAACAGCAAAGTTACAAAATTTTAACCTATGTACAAAGGCTTTCTTTGCAAACTACAAACTTTTCAAATATAATCACTGCTAGAACGGTTTCAGAAATTTTCACCCTCCTGTAAATCTGTCACTGGGAGCTCAGCACAAGGGGACAGTCAAGGCCCACGCAAGCCCACTGGGCATTGCGGAAGGCAGGAGGGGTGCTGGCAGGTTCTAGTGATCCCTGTGCCAGGCATTCCCGAAGTCACAGAAATTTCTAAACTGAAAAGTAAGAAAAGAAAATTCAAAATAACTTTTATCTGTTGCCCTTTGCAATCGTCCTGCACTCGGAATCCTAAAATGTGCTGTGCAATCTGCAAGGCTTGACAAATCCCAAAGGTTTTCATGAGCCCCATGGTGTATTTGGATTGAGTCCGTGAACCTCAGGTGCTGAGAGGAGACTGAGGACTGAGGAAAGGTGAGACTGACTGGTCTGTAATTCCCTGGCTCATCCATTTTCCCCTTCTTGAAAAATGGGGTCATATTTCCCTTTCTCCAGTCATCAGGAACTTCACCTGAGTGCCATGATTTTTCAAATATGATGGCCAGTGTCTTAGCAACTTCATTTGCCAGCTCCTTCAGGACCCGCAGATGGATGTCCAGGTCCCATGGACTTGTGTACGTTTAGGTTTTTAAGATGGTCTCAAACCAGATCCTCTCCTACAGTGGGCCTAGGGTCTTTATTCTCACGTTCCCTGTGTCTGCATTCCAAGACTTGGGTGGTGCGGTCAGAGCCTTTGCCAGTGAAGACAGAGGCAAAGAAGTCATGAAGAACCTCAGCCGTCTGCAAATCTAGGGTAGCCAGTTCTCTTGATAGTTTCTGGAGGGGGCCTACGTTGTCCCTACCCTATCTTTCATTTGCAATGTAACTATAGAATCCCTTCCTGTTATCTTTCACACCCCTAGCCAAGTTTAATTCTAACTGGGCCTTAGCTTTCCTAACCTGGTCCATAGCTTCTCAGACAACATCCCTGTATTCTTCCCAGACTGCCTGTCCTTGCTTCCACCTTTTATAAGCCTTTTTTTTCCTTCAGAGTTTCCTCAGCAGCTCCTTATCCATCCAGTCAGGTCTCCTGGCCGTCCTGCTGCATTTCCTTCTAGTTGCGATGCAATACTCTTGAGCTTGTAGTAGGAGATCCTTGAATATCAACCAACAACCTTGGGCTCCCCTGCCCTCTAGGGCTATATCCCATGGAACCTTACTAAGCAGGTTCCTGAAGAGGCCAAAGTCTGCTCTCTTGAAGTCCAGGGCAGTGAGCTCGCTGCACGCTCTTCTCACTGTGCTGAGGATCTCAAATTCGACCATCTCATGATGGCTGCAACCAAGGCTGCTCTGGAGTGTCACATTTCCAATGAGCCCTTCCCTGTTGGTGAGCATGAGGTCTGGCATGGCACCCCTCCTTGTCGGCTCCTCTATTACTTGCAGAAGGAAGTTATCTTCCACACAATCGAGGAACCTCCTGGATTGCTTGTGCTGGGCCGTACCATTGCTCCAACAGATGTCAGGGTGGTTGAAGTCCCCCATGAGAACAAGGGCCTGTGAGCGTGAGGCTCTTCCTATCTGTCTGTAGAGTGCTTCATCCACAGAGTCCTCTTGATCAGGTGGTCTCTAGCAGATGCCCACAGTAATGTCTCCCATGGCTGTTCTCCCTTTAAACCTGACCCATCAACTCTCTGTTGACTGCTCACCTGTCCTCAGACAGAGTTGCATGCTCTGAAGCCATCACAAAGGCCTGGCGGTCACTGTGGAGACACCCATTGTGACGGGGCCCCCACGCTGAGCGTTGGGTATTTAAGGAGCCAGAGCCCTGCAGTAACCAGTGCAGAGGAGACCCCTCCCTCGGGAGGCTGCATTTCCCGTGGCTGCCCTGCGCATCCAGGTACGTGTTCTTTGACTTTGCAATCCTGTTTTAGTGTTGCCTTGAAACACATGGTGGGTGCGTGCTCTAAAGGGAGGAGAAGCTGTCAGGAGATGTGCTGGTGCCATCCCAGCTGTAGGAGCAGGGGATGGGTGAGGAGGAGGCGCTGGGCTTGTTCCTGTGCTTGGAGCTGAGCTCTGCCTGCAGAGGTGCTGGGGGCGAAGCAGGAGCTTTCTGTGTGCAGGAGCTGCTGGTGTCAGAGGTGCTGAGAAGGTGTCAGGGCAGGAGAACTTCTACCTCCCAGTCAGAGCCTGCTGCCTCGGACAGTCCGTGGGATCTGTCAGGGGGACTCCCTTGGTTTCTCTGTGTAGATAAGGAGGAGGATGATGTTCTGCAGAGCAGGGCTTCACTATGCACTGCGCGATGGCCAGTGTAAGGCAGGCCTTTGTCCCGGGACTGGCTGCAGGCTGTGACTGTGGGTGTGCAGCGAGGGGTGCCCATCTCTGTCCTTGCGAGCAGGGTCGCTGCAGCCTAGGGGCTGTGTGCAGGGGCAGGAGCTCTGCCTCCTGCCAGGGTCAGCACTCAGCTATGAGGATGAAAGGCACGGACCCAGAGGTATTTGCCAAGCACATCTGTGTTTGCCTTGCAATTACATGAGGCGAAAGGTCTATCAACATCCTCTTGCCAGTTCCGACGTCCTTGTTCCTTGTCAGTTCCAACATCTTCCAAGTACCAGTCAGGGACGGGTCACTCCTAATTGCCTGCTGTAGTTCCTCCTTCCCATGGTCTCTGACAGTTTCGATGCATTCCAACCCCCACACTCAGCCTGCCCGGGAGCTCCCCACAGTGCTGGGGGAGAAGCTCGGGGGGAAGGAACAACACCTGGCAGGAAAGGAAAGGAAAGGAAAAGCGTTCTTGTGCACTGGAGAAGGTGCTGTGTGAGTCAGGGCTGCTCAGAGCTCCACATGACTCTGAGTTCAGAGGGTCCTTCTGAAAGACACTGAGGCAGCATTTGCCTTCAAAGGAAGGATTCTGAGCTCTGATGTTTTCCACTCTTGGTGGGCAGGTTGGGCAGTGGGAGCTGGGAATTTCCTTCTCTGCTTTGGAGAAGGCACCGAGAGTCTTGTCAGGACTTGTGTGAGCTTCTCCTGAGACCCTGCGCAGGCAGAGATGCTCCTGGGCAGAGCCCTGCTGCCGGGAGGGGTGTGCAGGGCAGAGCTGAGCACACAGCCCATGGGATGGGCTCTGGGAGCACTGAGAGGGAGCAGAGCTGGGCCCAGAGCAGCAGCTCCTGGCAGGGACAGCTCCAGGCGGCAGAGACATGGGCAGGGAGTGGGGGGAAAGTGCAGCCCAGGCCTGGGGAGGGTGCGTTCAGGCAGCTCTCTTGGTGTCTGGCACTGGAGGTGGCTGCTGGCCATGCTCTGCTGGGCACAGTCCTTTGCTTCTCCCCATGAGACCTCCGTCATCTGCTCTTTGAATCATTGCTCCCCTGCTCTCAGCACAGGATGCTTGGTTGTTATTAAGATCAATCTGTCTTTGAAGGCAACTTAAAAGCACTGCAAGTGGAAGCAGTGGTCAAATGGGAAAGGACTCTTAGTGGCTCTGGACTAAGCTAGAAAGAGCTGAGAACTTCCAACTGTATCAATACTCTTCCCATTTTCAGTCATCCGTAGAATACTTTATACGCCAAAGGAAAAATGTCAGCAGTGTTATACTAGGAAATAAAGAACACAGACAAAATGATTTTTGATGAGAAAATGAACATGAGCCAGCTGTGTGCAGTCGCTTGGGGTATTGTGTGCAGTTCTGGTGTCCTCAACATCAAAAGGACATGGAACTGTTGGAGCAAGTCCAGAGGAGGGCCACAAGGATGATCAGGGGACTGGAGCACCTCCCATATGAAGACAGGCTGAGAAAGTTGGGGCTGTTCAGCCTGGAGAAGAGAAGGCTGCGTGGAGACCTCATAGCAGCCTTCCAGTATCTAAAGGAGGCCTATTAATATGCTGGAGAGGGCCTCTTCACTAGGGACTGTAGTGATAGGACAAGGGGTAACATGCTCAAACATAAACAGAGGAAGTTTAGATTGGATATAAGGAAGAAGTTCTTGACTGTAAGGGTGGTGAGGCACTGGAAGAGGTTGCCCAGGGAAGTCGTGAATGCTCCATCCCTGGCAGTGTTCAAGGCCATTTTGGATAGAGCCTTGGGTGACATGGTTTAGTGTGAGGTGGCCCTGCCCATAGCAGGGGGGTTGGAACTAGATGGTCTTAAGGTCCTTTTCAACCCTAACTATTCTATGATTCTACAATTCTAAGGCCATGCCGAGCCTCTCTTGTGCAGCCCAGACTCATCCGAGTCAGAAGTACAAATAGTGAACTTTACAATCAAGTTGGAATTTATCTGCTATCCCTTGTGATTATCAGAGCTGGACAAAGCACTGCTTCAGAGCAAACCTGACTCCCATCCAACCTGGCCTTGAACACTGCGAAGGATGGGGCAGCCACAGCTTCTCTGCTGGTTAGGGTTCTCTGCTGGGTTAGGGTTAGGGTTAGGGTTTTAGGGGGTTAGGGCGTTAGGGGGTTAGGGCGTTAGGGCGTTAGGGTGTTAGGGTGTTAGGGTGTTAGGGGGTTAGGGTTAGGGTTAGGGTTTTATGGGGTTAGGGTTTTATGGGGTTAGGGTTTTAGGGTTTTAGGGTTTTAGTGTTTTAGGGTTAGGGTTAGGGTTAGGGTAAGGGTTAGGGTTAGGTTATATTTGTCTCTATTCCTAAAGTCACCATTGTAGCCTTTAGTTATAAAGTACCTAAGATACAAACCAACACAACTGCAGTATTCAGCGTATGAAGCTTCTCTATTGATTTATGATTTCTAAACACAATCACCTACTGGAACAGTACCATTAAAATACAGAACAGCAAAGTTACAAAATTTTAACCTATGTACAAAGGCTTTCTTTGCAAACTACAAACTTTTCAAATATAATCACTGCTAGAACGGTTTCAGAAATTTTCACCCTCCTGTAAATCTGTCACTGGGAGCTCAGCACAAGGGGACAGTCAAGGCCCACGCAAGCCCACTGGGCATTGCGGAAGGCAGGAGGGGTGCTGGCAGGTTCTAGTGATCCCTGTGCCAGGCATTCCCGAAGTCACAGAAATTTCTA
Organism: Psittacula echo; assembly: GCF_963264785.1. Taxonomy (NCBI): domain Eukaryota; kingdom Metazoa; phylum Chordata; class Aves; order Psittaciformes; family Psittacidae; genus Psittacula; species Psittacula echo. The sequence goes on along the minus strand of NW_027664209.1, from coordinate 157,013 downwards.
AACTGAAAAGTAAGAAAAGAAAATTCAAAATAACTTTTATCTGTTGCCCTTTGCAATCGTCCTGCACTCGGAATCCTAAAATGTGCTGTGCAATCTGCAAGGCTTGACAAATCCCAAAGGTTTTCATGAGCCCCATGGTGTATTTGGATTGAGTCCGTGAACCTCAGGTGCTGAGAGGAGACTGAGGACTGAGGAAAGGTGAGACTGACTGGTCTGTAATTCCCTGGCTCATCCATTTTCCCCTTCTTGAAAAATGGGGTCATATTTCCCTTTCTCCAGTCATCAGGAACTTCACCTGAGTGCCATGATTTTTCAAATATGATGGCCAGTGTCTTAGCAACTTCATTTGCCAGCTCCTTCAGGACCCGCAGATGGATGTCCAGGTCCCATGGACTTGTGTACGTTTAGGTTTTTAAGATGGTCTCAAACCAGATCCTCTCCTACAGTGGGCCTAGGGTCTTTATTCTCACGTTCCCTGTGTCTGCATTCCAAGACTTGGGTGGTGCGGTCAGAGCCTTTGCCAGTGAAGACAGAGGCAAAGAAGTCATGAAGAACCTCAGCCGTCTGCAAATCTAGGGTAGCCAGTTCTCTTGATAGTTTCTGGAGGGGGCCTACGTTGTCCCTACCCTATCTTTCATTTGCAATGTAACTATAGAATCCCTTCCTGTTATCTTTCACACCCCTAGCCAAGTTTAATTCTAACTGGGCCTTAGCTTTCCTAACCTGGTCCATAGCTTCTCAGACAACATCCCTGTATTCTTCCCAGACTGCCTGTCCTTGCTTCCACCTTTTATAAGCCTTTTTTTTCCTTCAGAGTTTCCTCAGCAGCTCCTTATCCATCCAGTCAGGTCTCCTGGCCGTCCTGCTGCATTTCCTTCTAGTTGCGATGCAATACTCTTGAGCTTGTAGTAGGAGATCCTTGAATATCAACCAACAACCTTGGGCTCCCCTGCCCTCTAGGGCTATATCCCATGGAACCTTACTAAGCAGGTTCCTGAAGAGGCCAAAGTCTGCTCTCTTGAAGTCCAGGGCAGTGAGCTCGCTGCACGCTCTTCTCACTGTGCTGAGGATCTCAAATTCGACCATCTCATGATGGCTGCAACCAAGGCTGCTCTGGAGTGTCACATTTCCAATGAGCCCTTCCCTGTTGGTGAGCATGAGGTCTGGCATGGCACCCCTCCTTGTCGGCTCCTCTATTACTTGCAGAAGGAAGTTATCTTCCACACAATCGAGGAACCTCCTGGATTGCTTGTGCTGGGCCGTACCATTGCTCCAACAGATGTCAGGGTGGTTGAAGTCCCCCATGAGAACAAGGGCCTGTGAGCGTGAGGCTCTTCCTATCTGTCTGTAGAGTGCTTCATCCACAGAGTCCTCTTGATCAGGTGGTCTCTAGCAGATGCCCACAGTAATGTCTCCCATGGCTGTTCTCCCTTTAAACCTGACCCATCAACTCTCTGTTGACTGCTCACCTGTCCTCAGACAGAGTTGCATGCTCTGAAGCCATCACAAAGGCCTGGCGGTCACTGTGGAGACACCCATTGTGACGGGGCCCCCACGCTGAGCGTTGGGTATTTAAGGAGCCAGAGCCCTGCAGTAACCAGTGCAGAGGAGACCCCTCCCTCGGGAGGCTGCATTTCCCGTGGCTGCCCTGCGCATCCAGGTACGTGTTCTTTGACTTTGCAATCCTGTTTTAGTGTTGCCTTGAAACACATGGTGGGTGCGTGCTCTAAAGGGAGGAGAAGCTGTCAGGAGATGTGCTGGTGCCATCCCAGCTGTAGGAGCAGGGGATGGGTGAGGAGGAGGCGCTGGGCTTGTTCCTGTGCTTGGAGCTGAGCTCTGCCTGCAGAGGTGCTGGGGGCGAAGCAGGAGCTTTCTGTGTGCAGGAGCTGCTGGTGTCAGAGGTGCTGAGAAGGTGTCAGGGCAGGAGAACTTCTACCTCCCAGTCAGAGCCTGCTGCCTCGGACAGTCCGTGGGATCTGTCAGGGGGACTCCCTTGGTTTCTCTGTGTAGATAAGGAGGAGGATGATGTTCTGCAGAGCAGGGCTTCACTATGCACTGCGCGATGGCCAGTGTAAGGCAGGCCTTTGTCCCGGGACTGGCTGCAGGCTGTGACTGTGGGTGTGCAGCGAGGGGTGCCCATCTCTGTCCTTGCGAGCAGGGTCGCTGCAGCCTAGGGGCTGTGTGCAGGGGCAGGAGCTCTGCCTCCTGCCAGGGTCAGCACTCAGCTATGAGGATGAAAGGCACGGACCCAGAGGTATTTGCCAAGCACATCTGTGTTTGCCTTGCAATTACATGAGGCGAAAGGTCTATCAACATCCTCTTGCCAGTTCCGACGTCCTTGTTCCTTGTCAGTTCCAACATCTTCCAAGTACCAGTCAGGGACGGGTCACTCCTAATTGCCTGCTGTAGTTCCTCCTTCCCATGGTCTCTGACAGTTTCGATGCATTCCAACCCCCACACTCAGCCTGCCCGGGAGCTCCCCACAGTGCTGGGGGAGAAGCTCGGGGGGAAGGAACAACACCTGGCAGGAAAGGAAAGGAAAGGAAAGGAAAAGCGTTCTTGTGCACTGGAGAAGGTGCTGTGTGAGTCAGGGCTGCTCAGAGCTCCACATGACTCTGAGTTCAGAGGGTCCTTCTGAAAGACACTGAGGCAGCATTTGCCTTCAAAGGAAGGATTCTGAGCTCTGATGTTTTCCACTCTTGGTGGGCAGGTTGGGCAGTGGGAGCTGGGAATTTCCTTCTCTGCTTTGGAGAAGGCACCGAGAGTCTTGTCAGGACTTGTGTGAGCTTCTCCTGAGACCCTGCACAGGCAGAGATGCTCCTGGGCAGAGCCCTGCTGCCGGGAGGGGTGTGCAGGGCAGAGCTGAGCACACAGCCCATGGGATGGGCTCTGGGAGCACTGAGAGGGAGCAGAGCTGGGCCCAGAGCAGCAGCTCCTGGCAGGGACAGCTCCAGGCGGCAGAGACATGGGCAGGGAGTGGGGGGAAAGTGCAGCCCAGGCCTGGGGAGGGTGCGTTCAGGCAGCTCTCTTGGTGTCTGGCACTGGAGGTGGCTGCTGGCCATGCTCTGCTGGGCACAGTCCTTTGCTTCTCCCCATGAGACCTCCGTCATCTGCTCTTTGAATCATTGCTCCCCTGCTCTCAGCACAGGATGCTTGGTTGTTATTAAGATCAATCTGTCTTTGAAGGCAACTTAAAAGCACTGCAAGTGGAAGCAGTGGTCAACTGGGAAAGGACTCTTAGTGGCTCTGGACTAAGCTAGAAAGAGCTGAGAACTTCCAACTGTATCAATACTCTTCCCATTTTCAGTCATCCGTAGAATACTTTATACGCCAAAGGAAAAATGTCAGCAGTGTTATACTAGGAAATAAAGAACACAGACAAAATGATTTTTGATGAGAAAATGAACATGAGCCAGCTGTGTGCAGTCGCTTGGGGTATTGTGTGCAGTTCTGGTGTCCTCAACATCAAAAGGACATGGAACTGTTGGAGCAAGTCCAGAGGAGGGCCACAAGGATGATCAGGGGACTGGAGCACCTCCCATATGAAGACAGGCTGAGAAAGTTGGGGCTGTTCAGCCTGGAGAAGAGAAGGCTGCGTGGAGACCTCATAGCAGCCTTCCAGTATCTAAAGGAGGCCTATTAATATGCTGGAGAGGGCCTCTTCACTAGGGACTGTAGTGATAGGACAAGGGGTAACATGCTCAAACATAAACAGAGGAAGTTTAGATTGGATATAAGGAAGAAGTTCTTGACTGTAAGGGTGGTGAGGCACTGGAAGAGGTTGCCCAGGGAAGTCGTGAATGCTCCATCCCTGGCAGTGTTCAAGGCCATTTTGGATAGAGCCTTGGGTGACATGGTTTAGTGTGAGGTGGCCCTGCCCATAGCAGGGGGGTTGGAACTAGATGGTCTTAAGGTCCTTTTCAACCCTAACTATTCTATGATTCTACAATTCTAAGGCCATGCCGAGCCTCTCTTGTGCAGCCCAGACTCATCCGAGTCAGAAGTACAAATAGTGAACTTTACAATCAAGTTGGAATTTATCTGCTATCCCTTGTGATTATCAGAGCTGGACAAAGCACTGCTTCAGAGCAAACCTGACTCCCATCCAACCTGGCCTTGAACACTGCGAAGGATGGGGCAGCCACAGCTTCTCTGCTGGTTAGGGTTCTCTGCTGGGTTAGGGTTAGGGTTAGGGTTTTAGGGGGTTAGGGCGTTAGGGGGTTAGGGCGTTAGGGCGTTAGGGTGTTAGGGTGTTAGGGTGTTAGAGGGTTAGGGTTAGGGTTAGGGTTTTATGGGGTTAGGGTTTTATGGGGTTAGGGTTTTAGGGTTTTAGGGTTTTAGGGTTTTAGTGTTTTAGGGTTAGGGTTAGGGTTAGGGTAAGGGTTAGGGTTAGGTTATATTTGTCTCTATTCCTAAAGTCACCATTGTAGCCTTTAGTTATAAAGTACCTAAGATACAAACCAACACAACTGCAGTATTCAGCGTATGAAGCTTCTCTATTGATTTATGATTTCTAAACACAATCACCTACTGGAACAGTACCATTAAAATACAGAACAGCAAAGTTACAAAATTTTAACCTATGTACAAAGGCTTTCTTTGCAAACTACAAACTTTTCAAATATAATCACTGCTAGAACGGTTTCAGAAATTTTCACCCTCCTGTAAATCTGTCACTGGGAGCTCAGCACAAGGGGACAGTCAAGGCCCACGCAAGCCCACTGGGCATTGCGGAAGGCAGGAGGGGTGCTGGCAGGTTCTAGTGATCCCTGTGCCAGGCATTCCCGAAGTCACAGAAATTTCTAAACTGAAAAGTAAGAAAAGAAAATTCAAAATAACTTTTATCTGTTGCCCTTTGCAATCGTCCTGCACTCGGAATCCTAAAATGTGCTGTGCAATCTGCAAGGCTTGACAAATCCCAAAGGTTTTCATGAGCCCCATGGTGTATTTGGATTGAGTCCGTGAACCTCAGGTGCTGAGAGGAGACTGAGGACTGAGGAAAGGTGAGACTGACTGGTCTGTAATTCCCTGGCTCATCCATTTTCCCCTTCTTGAAAAATGGGGTCATATTTCCCTTTCTCCAGTCATCAGGAACTTCACCTGAGTGCCATGATTTTTCAAATATGATGGCCAGTGTCTTAGCAACTTCATTTGCCAGCTCCTTCAGGACCCGCAGATGGATGTCCAGGTCCCATGGACTTGTGTACGTTTAGGTTTTTAAGATGGTCTCAAACCAGATCCTCTCCTACAGTGGGCCTAGGGTCTTTATTCTCACGTTCCCTGTGTCTGCATTCCAAGACTTGGGTGGTGCGGTCAGAGCCTTTGCCAGTGAAGACAGAGGCAAAGAAGTCATGAAGAACCTCAGCCGTCTGCAAATCTAGGGTAGCCAGTTCTCTTGATAGTTTCTGGAGGGGGCCTACGTTGTCCCTACCCTATCTTTCATTTGCAATGTAACTATAGAATCCCTTCCTGTTATCTTTCACACCCCTAGCCAAGTTTAATTCTAACTGGGCCTTAGCTTTCCTAACCTGGTCCATAGCTTCTCAGACAACATCCCTGTATTCTTCCCAGACTGCCTGTCCTTGCTTCCACCTTTTATAAGCCTTTTTTTTCCTTCAGAGTTTCCTCAGCAGCTCCTTATCCATCCAGTCAGGTCTCCCGGCCGTCCTGCTGCATTTCCTTCTAGTTGCGATGCAATACTCTTGAGCTTGTAGTAGGAGATCCTTGAATATCAACCAACAACCTTGGGCTCCCCTGCCCTCTAGGGCTATATCCCATGGAACCTTACTAAGCAGGTTCCTGAAGAGGCCAAAGTCTGCTCTCTTGAAGTCCAGGGCAGTGAGCTCGCTGCACGCTCTTCTCACTGTGCTGAGGATCTCAAATTCGACCATCTCATGATGGCTGCAACCAAGGCTGCTCTGGAGTGTCACATTTCCAATGAGCCCTTCCCTGTTGGTGAGCATGAGGTCTGGCATGGCACCCCTCCTTGTCGGCTCCTCTATTACTTGCAGAAGGAAGTTATCTTCCACACAATCGAGGAACCTCCTGGATTGCTTGTGCTGGGCCGTACCATTGCTCCAACAGATGTCAGGGTGGTTGAAGTCCCCCATGAGAACAAGGGCCTGTGAGCGTGAGGCTCTTCCTATCTGTCTGTAGAGTGCTTCATCCACAGAGTCCTCTTGATCAGGTGGTCTCTAGCAGATGCCCACAGTAATGTCTCCCATGGCTGTTCTCCCTTTAAACCTGACCCATCAACTCTCTGTTGACTGCTCACCTGTCCTCAGACAGAGTTGCATGCTCTGAAGCCATCACAAAGGCCTGGCGGTCACTGTGGAGACACCCATTGTGACGGGGCCCCCACGCTGAGCGTTGGGTATTTAAGGAGCCAGAGCCCTGCAGTAACCAGTGCAGAGGAGACCCCTCCCTCGGGAGGCTGCATTTCCCGTGGCTGCCCTGCGCATCCAGGTACGTGTTCTTTGACTTTGCAATCCTGTTTTAGTGTTGCCTTGAAACACATGGTGGGTGCGTGCTCTAAAGGGAGGAGAAGCTGTCAGGAGATGTGCTGGTGCCATCCCAGCTGTAGGAGCAGGGGATGGGTGAGGAGGAGGCGCTGGGCTTGTTCCTGTGCTTGGAGCTGAGCTCTGCCTGCAGAGGTGCTGGGGGCGAAGCAGGAGCTTTCTGTGTGCAGGAGCTGCTGGTGTCAGAGGTGCTGAGAAGGTGTCAGGGCAGGAGAACTTCTACCTCCCAGTCAGAGCCTGCTGCCTCGGACAGTCCGTGGGATCTGTCAGGGGGACTCCCTTGGTTTCTCTGTGTAGATAAGGAGGAGGATGATGTTCTGCAGAGCAGGGCTTCACTATGCACTGCGCGATGGCCAGTGTAAGGCAGGCCTTTGTCCCGGGACTGGCTGCAGGCTGTGACTGTGGGTGTGCAGCGAGGGGTGCCCATCTCTGTCCTTGCGAGCAGGGTCGCTGCAGCCTAGGGGCTGTGTGCAGGGGCAGGAGCTCTGCCTCCTGCCAGGGTCAGCACTCAGCTATGAGGATGAAAGGCACGGACCCAGAGGTATTTGCCAAGCACATCTGTGTTTGCCTGGCAATTACATGAGGCGAAAGGTCTATCAACATCCTCTTGCCAGTTCCGACGTCCTTGTTCCTTGTCAGTTCCAACATCTTCCAAGTACCAGTCAGGGACGGGTCACTCCTAATTGCCTGCTGTAGTTCCTCCTTCCCATGGTCTCTGACAGTTTCGATGCATTCCAACCCCCACACTCAGCCTGCCCGGGAGCTCCCCACAGTGCTGGGGGAGAAGCTCGGGGGGAAGGAACAACACCTGGCAGGAAAGGAAAGGAAAGGAAAGGAAAAGCGTTCTTGTGCACTGGAGAAGGTGCTGTGTGAGTCAGGGCTGCTCAGAGCTCCACATGACTCTGAGTTCAGAGGGTCCTTCTGAAAGACACTGAGGCAGCATTTGCCTTCAAAGGAAGGATTCTGAGCTCTGATGTTTTCCACTCTTGGTGGGCAGGTTGGGCAGTGGGAGCTGGGAATTTCCTTCTCTGCTTTGGAGAAGGCACCGAGAGTCTTGTCAGGACTTGTGTGAGCTTCTCCTGAGACCCTGCACAGGCAGAGATGCTCCTGGGCAGAGCCCTGCTGCCGGGAGGGGTGTGCAGGGCAGAGCTGAGCACACAGCCCATGGGATGGGCTCTGGGAGCACTGAGAGGGAGCAGAGCTGGGCCCAGAGCAGCAGCTCCTGGCAGGGACAGCTCCAGGCGGCAGAGACATGGGCAGGGAGTGGGGGGAAAGTGCAGCCCAGGCCTGGGGAGGGTGCGTTCAGGCAGCTCTCTTGGTGTCTGGCACTGGAGGTGGCTGCTGGCCATGCTCTGCTGGGCACAGTCCTTTGCTTCTCCCCATGAGACCTCCGTCATCTGCTCTTTGAATCATTGCTCCCCTGCTCTCAGCACAGGATGCTTGGTTGTTATTAAGATCAATCTGTCGTTGAAGGCAACTTAAAAGCACTGCAAGTGGAAGCAGTGGTCAACTGGGAAAGGACTCTTAGTGGCTCTGGACTAAGCTAGAAAGAGCTGAGAACTTCCAACTGTATCAATACTCTTCCCATTTTCAGTCATCCGTAGAATACTTTATACGCCAAAGGAAAAATGTCAGCAGTGTTATACTAGGAAATAAAGAACACAGACAAAATGATTTTTGATGAGAAAATGAACATGAGCCAGCTGTGTGCAGTCGCTTGGGGTATTGTGTGCAGTTCTGGTGTCCTCAACATCAAAAGGACATGGAACTGTTGGAGCAAGTCCAGAGGAGGGCCACAAGGATGATCAGGGGACTGGAGCACCTCCCATATGAAGACAGGCTGAGAAAGTTGGGGCTGTTCAGCCTGGAGAAGAGAAGGCTGCGTGGAGACCTCATAGCAGCCTTCCAGTATCTAAAGGAGGCCTATTAATATGCTGGAGAGGGCCTCTTCACTAGGGACTGTAGTGATAGGACAAGGGGTAACATGCTCAAACATAAACAGAGGAAGTTTAGATTGGATATAAGGAAGAAGTTCTTGACTGTAAGGGTGGTGAGGCACTGGAAGAGGTTGCCCAGGGAAGTCGTGAATGCTCCATCCCTGGCAGTGTTCAAGGCCATTTTGGATAGAGCCTTGGGTGACATGGTTTAGTGTGAGGTGGCCCTGCCCATAGCAGGGGGGTTGGAACTAGATGGTCTTAAGGTCCTTTTCAACCCTAACTATTCTATGATTCTACAATTCTAAGGCCATGCCGAGCCTCTCTTGTGCAGCCCAGACTCATCCGAGTCAGAAGTACAAATAGTGAACTTTACAATCAAGTTGGAATTTATCTGCTATCCCTTGTGATTATCAGAGCTGGACAAAGCACTGCTTCAGAGCAAACCTGACTCCCATCCAACCTGGCCTTGAACACTGCGAAGGATGGGGCAGCCACAGCTTCTCTGCTGGTTAGGGTTCTCTGCTGGGTTAGGGTTAGGGTTAGGGTTTTAGGGGGTTAGGGCGTTAGGGGGTTAGGGCGTTAGGGCGTTAGGGTGTTAGGGTGTTAGGGTGTTAGGGGGTTAGGGTTAGGGTTAGGGTTTTATGGGGTTAGGGTTTTATGGGGTTAGGGTTTTAGGGTTTTAGGGTTTTAGGGTTTTAGTGTTTTAGGGTTAGGGTTAGGGTTAGGGTAAGGGTTAGGGTTAGGTTATATTTGTCTCTATTCCTAAAGTCACCATTGTAGCCTTTAGTTATAAAGTACCTAAGATACAAACCAACACAACTGCAGTATTCAGCGTATGAAGCTTCTCTATTGATTTATGATTTCTAAACACAATCACCTACTGGAACAGTACCATTAAAATACAGAACAGCAAAGTTACAAAATTTTAACCTATGTACAAAGGCTTTCTTTGCAAACTACAAACTTTTCAAATATAATCACTGCTAGAACGGTTTCAGAAATTTTCACCCTCCTGTAAATCTGTCACTGGGAGCTCAGCACAAGGGGACAGTCAAGGCCCACGCAAGCCCACTGGGCATTGCGGAAGGCAGGAGGGGTGCTGGCAGGTTCTAGTGATCCCTGTGCCAGGCATTCCCGAAGTCACAGAAATTTCTAAACTGAAAAGTAAGAAAAGAAAATTCAAAATAACTTTTATCTGTTGCCCTTTGCAATCGTCCTGCACTCGGAATCCTAAAATGTGCTGTGCAATCTGCAAGGCTTGACAAATCCCAAAGGTTTTCATGAGCCCCATGGTGTATTTGGATTGAGTCCGTGAACCTCAGGTGCTGAGAGGAGACTGAGGACTGAGGAAAGGTGAGACTGACTGGTCTGTAATTCCCTGGCTCATCCATTTTCCCCTTCTTGAAAAATGGGGTCATATTTCCCTTTCTCCAGTCATCAGGAACTTCACCTGAGTGCCATGATTTTTCAAATATGATGGCCAGTGTCTTAGCAACTTCATTTGCCAGCTCCTTCAGGACCCGCAGATGGATGTCCAGGTCCCATGGACTTGTGTACGTTTAGGTTTTTAAGATGGTCTCAAACCAGATCCTCTCCTACAGTGGGCCTAGGGTCTTTATTCTCACGTTCCCTGTGTCTGCATTCCAAGACTTGGGTGGTGCGGTCAGAGCCTTTGCCAGTGAAGACAGAGGCAAAGAAGTCATGAAGAACCTCAGCCGTCTGCAAATCTAGGGTAGCCAGTTCTCTTGATAGTTTCTGGAGGGGGCCTACGTTGTCCCTACCCTATCTTTCATTTGCAATGTAACTATAGAATCCCTTCCTGTTATCTTTCACACCCCTAGCCAAGTTTAATTCTAACTGGGCCTTAGCTTTCCTAACCTGGTCCATAGCTTCTCAGACAACATCCCTGTATTCTTCCCAGACTGCCTGTCCTTGCTTCCACCTTTTATAAGCCTTTTTTTTCCTTCAGAGTTTCCTCAGCAGCTCCTTATCCATCCAGTCAGGTCTCCTGGCCGTCCTGCTGCATTTCCTTCTAGTTGCGATGCAATACTCTTGAGCTTGTAGTAGGAGATCCTTGAATATCAACCAACAACCTTGGGCTCCCCTGCCCTCTAGGGCTATATCCCATGGAACCTTACTAAGCAGGTTCCTGAAGAGGCCAAAGTCTGCTCTCTTGAAGTCCAGGGCAGTGAGCTCGCTGCACGCTCTTCTCACTGTGCTGAGGATCTCAAATTCGACCATCTCATGATGGCTGCAACCAAGGCTGCTCTGGAGTGTCACATTTCCAATGAGCCCTTCCCTGTTGGTGAGCATGAGGTCTGGCATGGCACCCCTCCTTGTCGGCTCCTCTATTACTTGCAGAAGGAAGTTATCTTCCACACAATCGAGGAACCTCCTGGATTGCTTGTGCTGGGCCGTACCATTGCTCCAACAGATGTCAGGGTGGTTGAAGTCCCCCATGAGAACAAGGGCCTGTGAGCGTGAGGCTCTTCCTATCTGTCTGTAGAGTGCTTCATCCACAGAGTCCTCTTGATCAGGTGGTCTCCAGCAGATGCCCACAGTAATGTCTCCCATGGCTGTTCTCCCTTTAAACCTGACCCATCAACTCTCTGTTGACTGCTCACCTGTCCTCAGACAGAGTTGCATGCTCTGAAGCCATCACAAAGGCCTGGCGGTCACTGTGGAGACACCCATTGTGACGGGGCCCCCACGCTGAGCGTTGGGTATTTAAGGAGCCAGAGCCCTGCAGTAACCAGTGCAGAGGAGACCCCTCCCTCGGGAGGCTGCATTTCCCGTGGCTGCCCTGCGCATCCAGGTACGTGTTCTTTGACTTTGCAATCCTGTTTTAGTGTTGCCTTGAAACACATGGTGGGTGCGTGCTCTAAAGGGAGGAGAAGCTGTCAGGAGATGTGCTGGTGCCATCCCAGCTGTAGGAGCAGGGGATGGGTGAGGAGGAGGCGCTGGGCTTGTTCCTGTGCTTGGAGCTGAGCTCTGCCTGCAGAGGTGCTGGGGGCGAAGCAGGAGCTTTCTGTGTGCAGGAGCTGCTGGTGTCAGAGGTGCTGAGAAGGTGTCAGGGCAGGAGAACTTCTACCTCCCAGTCAGAGCCTGCTGCCTCGGACAGTCCGTGGGATCTGTCAGGGGGACTCCCTTGGTTTCTCTGTGTAGATAAGGAGGAGGATGATGTTCTGCAGAGCAGGGCTTCACTATGCACTGCGCGATGGCCAGTGTAAGGCAGGCCTTTGTCCCGGGACTGGCTGCAGGCTGTGACTGTGGGTGTGCAGCGAGGGGTGCCCATCTCTGTCCTTGCGAGCAGGGTCGCTGCAGCCTAGGGGCTGTGTGCAGGGGCAGGAGCTCTGCCTCCTGCCAGGGTCAGCACTCAGCTATGAGGATGAAAGGCACGGACCCAGAGGTATTTGCCAAGCACATCTGTGTTTGCCTTGCAATTACATGAGGCGAAAGGTCTATCAACATCCTCTTGCCAGTTCCGACGTCCTTGTTCCTTGCCAGTTCCAACATCTTCCAAGTACCAGTCAGGGACGGGTCACTCCTAATTGCCTGCTGTAGTTCCTCCTTCCCATGGTCTCTGACAGTTTCGATGCATTCCAACCCCCACACTCAGCCTGCCCGGGAGCTCCCCACAGTGCTGGGGGAGAAGCTCGGGGGGAAGGAACAACACCTGGCAGGAAAGGAAAGGAAAGGAAAAGCGTTCTTGTGCACTGGAGAAGGTGCTGTGTGAGTCAGGGCTGCTCAGAGCTCCACATGACTCTGAGTTCAGAGGGTCCTTCTGAAAGACACTGAGGCAGCATTTGCCTTCAAAGGAAGGATTCTGAGCTCTGATGTTTTCCACTCTTGGTGGGCAGGTTGGGCAGTGGGAGCTGGGAATTTCCTTCTCTGCTTTGGAGAAGGCACCGAGAGTATTGTCAGGACTTGTGTGAGCTTCTCCTGAGACCCTGCACAGGCAGAGATGCTCCTGGGCAGAGCCCTGCTGCCGGGAGGGGTGTGCAGGGCAGAGCTGAGCACACAGCCCATGGGATGGGCTCTGGGAGCACTGAGAGGGAGCAGAGCTGGGCCCAGAGCAGCAGCTCCTGGCAGGGACAGCTCCAGGCGGCAGAGACATGGGCAGGGAGTGGGGGGAAAGTGCAGCCCAGGCCTGGGGAGGGTGCGTTCAGGCAGCTCTCTTGGTGTCTGGCACTGGAGGTGGCTGCTGGCCATGCTCTGCTGGGCACAGTCCTTTGCTTCTCCCCATGAGACCTCCGTCATCTGCTCTTTGAATCATTGCTCCCCTGCTCTCAGCACAGGATGCTTGGTTGTTATTAAGATCAATCTGTCTTTGAAGGCAACTTAAAAGCACTGCAAGTGGAAGCAGTGGTCAACTGGGAAAGGACTCTTAGTGGCTCTGGACTAAGCTAGAAAGAGCTGAGAACTTCCAACTGTATCAATACTCTTCCCATTTTCAGTCATCCGTAGAATACTTTATACGCCAAAGGAAAAATGTCAGCAGTGTTATACTAGGAAATAAAGAACACAGACAAAATGATTTTTGATGAGAAAATGAACATGAGCCAGCTGTGTGCAGTCGCTTGGGGTATTGTGTGCAGTTCTGGTGTCCTCAACATCAAAAGGACATGGAACTGTTGGAGCAAGTCCAGAGGAGGGCCACAAGGATGATCAGGGGACTGGAGCACCTCCCATATGAAGACAGGCTGAGAAAGTTGGGGCTGTTCAGCCTGGAGAAGAGAAGGCTGCGTGGAGACCTCATAGCAGCCTTCCAGTATCTAAAGGAGGCCTATTAATATGCTGGAGAGGGCCTCTTCACTAGGGACTGTAGTGATAGGACAAGGGGTAACATGCTCAAACATAAACAGAGGAAGTTTAGATTGGATATAAGGAAGAAGTTCTTGACTGTAAGGGTGGTGAGGCACTGGAAGAGGTTGCCCAGGGAAGTCGTGAATGCTCCATCCCTGGCAGTGTTCAAGGCCATTTTGGATAGAGCCTTGGGTGACATGGTTTAGTGTGAGGTGGCCCTGCCCATAGCAGGGGGGTTGGAACTAGATGGTCTTAAGGTCCTTTTCAACCCTAACTATTCTATGATTCTACAATTCTAAGGCCATGCCGAGCCTCTCTTGTGCAGCCCAGACTCATCCGAGTCAGAAGTACAAATAGTGAACTTTACAATCAAGTTGGAATTTATCTGCTATCCCTTGTGATTATCAGAGCTGGACAAAGCACTGCTTCAGAGCAAACCTGACTCCCATCCAACCTGGCCTTGAACACTGCGAAGGATGGGGCAGCCACAGCTTCTCTGCTGGTTAGGGTTCTCTGCTGGGTTAGGGTTAGGGTTAGGGTTTTAGGGGGTTAGGGGGTTAGGGCGTTAGGGCGTTAGGGTGTTAGGGTGTTAGGGTGTTAGGGGGTTAGGGTTAGGGTTAGGGTTTTATGGGGTTAGGGTTTTATGGGGTTAGGGTTTTAGGGTTTTAGGGTTTTAGTGTTTTAGGGTTAGGGTTAGGGTTAGGGTAAGGGTTAGGGTTAGGTTATATTTGTCTCTATTCCTAAAGTCACCATTGTAGCCTTTAGTTATAAAGTACCTAAGATACAAACCAACACAACTGCAGTATTCAGCGTATGAAGCTTCTCTATTGATTTATGATTTCTAAACACAATCACCTACTGGAACAGTACCATTAAAATACAGAACAGCAAAGTTACAAAATTTTAACCTATGTACAAAGGCTTTCTTTGCAAACTACAAACTTTTCAAATATAATCACTGCTAGAACGGTTTCAGAAATTTTCACCCTCCTGTAAATCTGTCACTGGGAGCTCAGCACAAGGGGACAGTCAAGGCCCACGCAAGCCCACTGGGCATTGCGGAAGGCAGGAGGGGTGCTGGCAGGTTCTAGTGATCCCTGTGCCAGGCATTCCCGAAGTCACAGAAATTTCTAAACTGAAAAGTAAGAAAAGAAAATTCAAAATAACTTTTATCTGTTGCCCTTTGCAATCGTCCTGCACTCGGAATCCTAAAATGTGCTGTGCAATCTGCAAGGCTTGACAAATCCCAAAGGTTTTCATGAGCCCCATGGTGTATTTGGATTGAGTCCGTGAAGCTCAGGTGCTGAGAGGAGACTGAGGACTGAGGAAAGGTGAGACTGACTGGTCTGTAATTCCCTGGCTCATCCATTTTCCCCTTCTTGAAAAATGGGGTCATATTTCCCTTTCTCCAGTCATCAGGAACTTCACCTGAGTGCCATGATTTTTCAAATATGATGGCCAGTGTCTTAGCAACTTCATTTGCCAGCTCCTTCAGGACCCGCAGATGGATGTCCAGGTCCCATGGACTTGTGTACGTTTAGGTTTTTAAGATGGTCTCAAACCAGATCCTCTCCTACAGTGGGCCTAGGGTCTTTATTCTCACGTTCCCTGTGTCTGCATTCCAAGACTTGGGTGGTGCGGTCAGAGCCTTTGCCAGTGAAGACAGAGGCAAAGAAGTCATGAAGAACCTCAGCCGTCTGCAAATCTAGGGTAGCCAGTTCTCTTGATAGTTTCTGGAGGGGGCCTACGTTGTCCCTACCCTATCTTTCATTTGCAATGTAACTATAGAATCCCTTCCTGTTATCTTTCACACCCCTAGCCAAGTTTAATTCTAACTGGGCCTTAGCTTTCCTAACCTGGTCCATAGCTTCTCAGACAACATCCCTGTATTCTTCCCAGACTGCCTGTCCTTGCTTCCACCTTTTATAAGCCTTTTTTTTCCTTCAGAGTTTCCTCAGCAGCTCCTTATCCATCCAGTCAGGTCTCCTGGCCGTCCTGCTGCATTTCCTTCTAGTTGCGATGCAATACTCTTGAGCTTGTAGTAGGAGATCCTTGAATATCAACCAACAACCTTGGGCTCCCCTGCCCTCTAGGGCTATATCCCATGGAACCTTACTAAGCAGGTTCCTGAAGAGGCCAAAGTCTGCTCTCTTGAAGTCCAGGGCAGTGAGCTCGCTGCACGCTCTTCTCACTGTGCTGAGGATCTCAAATTCGACCATCTCATGATGGCTGCAACCAAGGCTGCTCTGGAGTGTCACATTTCCAATGAGCCCTTCCCTGTTGGTGAGCATGAGGTCTGGCATGGCACCCCTCCTTGTCGGCTCCTCTATTACTTGCAGAAGGAAGTTATCTTCCACACAATCGAGGAACCTCCTGGATTGCTTGTGCTGGGCCGTACCATTGCTCCAACAGATGTCAGGGTGGTTGAAGTCCCCCATGAGAACAAGGGCCTGTGAGCGTGAGGCTCTTCCTATCTGTCTGTAGAGTGCTTCATCCACAGAGTCCTCTTGATCAGGTGGTCTCTAGCAGATGCCCACAGTAATGTCTCCCATGGCTGTTCTCCCTTTAAACCTGACCCATCAACTCTCTGTTGACTGCTCACCTGTCCTCAGACAGAGTTGCATGCTCTGAAGCCATCACAAAGGCCTGGCGGTCACTGTGGAGACACCCATTGTGACGGGGCCCCCACGCTGAGCGTTGGGTATTTAAGGAGCCAGAGCCCTGCAGTAACCAGTGCAGAGGAGACCCCTCCCTCGGGAGGCTGCATTTCCCGTGGCTGCCCTGCGCATCCAGGTACGTGTTCTTTGACTTTGCAATCCTGTTTTAGTGTTGCCTTGAAACACATGGTGGGTGCGTGCTCTAAAGGGAGGAGAAGCTGTCAGGAGATGTGCTGGTGCCATCCCAGCTGTAGGAGCAGGGGCTGGGTGAGGAGGAGGCGCTGGGCTTGTTCCTGTGCTTGGAGCTGAGCTCTGCCTGCAGAGGTGCTGGGGGCGAAGCAGGAGCTTTCTGTGTGCAGGAGCTGCTGGTGTCAGAGGTGCTGAGAAGGTGTCAGGGCAGGAGAACTTCTACCTCCCAGTCAGAGCCTGCTGCCTCGGACAGTCCGTGGGATCTGTCAGGGGGACTCCCTTGGTTTCTCTGTGTAGATAAGGAGGAGGATGATGTTCTGCAGAGCAGGGCTTCACTATGCACTGCGCGATGGCCAGTGTAAGGCAGGCCTTTGTCCCGGGACTGGCTGCAGGCTGTGACTGTGGGTGTGCAGCGAGGGGTGCCCATCTCTGTCCTTGCGAGCAGGGTCGCTGCAGCCTAGGGGCTGTGTGCAGGGGCAGGAGCTCTGCCTCCTGCCAGGGTCAGCACTCAGCTATGAGGATGAAAGGCACGGACCCAGAGGTATTTGCCAAGCACATCTGTGTTTGCCTGGCAATTACATGAGGCGAAAGGTCTATCAACATCCTCTTGCCAGTTCCGACGTCCTTGTTCCTTGTCAGTTCCAACATCTTCCAAGTACCAGTCAGGGACGGGTCACTCCTAATTGCCTGCTGTAGTTCCTCCTTCCCATGGTCTCTGACAGTTTCGATGCATTCCAACCCCCACACTCAGCCTGCCCGGGAGCTCCCCACAGTGCTGGGGGAGAAGCTCGGGGGGAAGGAACAACACCTGGCAGGAAAGGAAAGGAAAGGAAAGGAAAAGCGTTCTTGTGCACTGGAGAAGGTGCTGTGTGAGTCAGGGCTGCTCAGAGCTCCACATGACTCTGAGTTCAGAGGGTCCTTCTGAAAGACACTGAGGCAGCATTTGCCTTCAAAGGAAGGATTCTGAGCTCTGATGTTTTCCACTCTTGGTGGGCAGGTTGGGCAGTGGGAGCTGGGAATTTCCTTCTCTGCTTTGGAGAAGGCACCGAGAGTCTTGTCAGGACTTGTGTGAGCTTCTCCTGAGACCCTGCGCAGGCAGAGATGCTCCTGGGCAGAGCCCTGCTGCCGGGAGGGGTGTGCAGGGCAGAGCTGAGCACACAGCCCATGGGATGGGCTCTGGGAGCACTGAGAGGGAGCAGAGCTGGGCCCAGAGCAGCAGCTCCTGGCAGGGACAGCTCCAGGCGGCAGAGACATGGGCAGGGAGTGGGGGGAAAGTGCAGCCCAGGCCTGGGGAGGGTGCGTTCAGGCAGCTCTCTTGGTGTCTGGCACTGGAGGTGGCTGCTGGCCATGCTCTGCTGGGCACAGTCCTTTGCTTCTCCCCATGAGACCTCCGTCATCTGCTCTTTGAATCATTGCTCCCCTGCTCTCAGCACAGGATGCTTGGTTGTTATTAAGATCAATCTGTCTTTGAAGGCAACTTAAAAGCACTGCAAGTGGAAGCAGTGGTCAGATGGGAAAGGACTCTTAGTGGCTCTGGACTAAGCTAGAAAGAGCTGAGAACTTCCAACTGTATCAATACTCTTCCCATTTTCAGTCATCCGTAGAATACTTTATACGCCAAAGGAAAAATGTCAGCAGTGTTATACTAGGAAATAAAGAACACAGACAAAATGATTTTTGATGAGAAAATGAACATGAGCCAGCTGTGTGCAGTCGCTTGGGGTATTGTGTGCAGTTCTGGTGTCCTCAACATCAAAAGGACATGGAACTGTTGGAGCAAGTCCAGAGGAGGGCCACAAGGATGATCAGGGGACTGGAGCACCTCCCATATGAAGACAGGCTGAGAAAGTTGGGGCTGTTCAGCCTGGAGAAGAGAAGGCTGCGTGGAGACCTCATAGCAGCCTTCCAGTATCTAAAGGAGGCCTATTAATATGCTGGAGAGGGCCTCTTCACTAGGGACTGTAGTGATAGGACAAGGGGTAACATGCTCAAACATAAACAGAGGAAGTTTAGATTGGATATAAGGAAGAAGTTCTTGACTGTAAGGGTGGTGAGGCACTGGAAGAGGTTGCCCAGGGAAGTCGTGAATGCTCCATCCCTGGCAGTGTTCAAGGCCATTTTGGATAGAGCCTTGGGTGACATGGTTTAGTGTGAGGTGGCCCTGCCCATAGCAGGGGGGTTGGAACTAGATGGTCTTAAGGTCCTTTTCAACCCTAACTATTCTATGATTCTACAATTCTAAGGCCATGCCGAGCCTCTCTTGTGCAGCCCAGACTCATCCGAGTCAGAAGTACAAATAGTGAACTTTACAATCAAGTTGGAATTTATCTGCTATCCCTTGTGATTATCAGAGCTGGACAAAGCACTGCTTCAGAGCAAACCTGACTCCCATCCAACCTGGCCTTGAACACTGCGAAGGATGGGGCAGCCACAGCTTCTCTGCTGGTTAGGGTTCTCTGCTGGGTTAGGGTTAGGGTTAGGGTTTTAGGGGGTTAGGGCGTTAGGGGGTTAGGGCGTTAGGGCGTTAGGGTGTTAGGGTGTTAGGGTGTTAGGGGGTTAGGGTTAGGGTTAGGGTTTTATGGGGTTAGGGTTTTATGGGGTTAGGGTTTTAGGGTTTTAGGGTTTTAGTGTTTTAGGGTTAGGGTTAGGGTTAGGGTAAGGGTTAGGGTTAGGTTATATTTGTCTCTATTCCTAAAGTCACCATTGTAGCCTTTAGTTATAAAGTACCTAAGATACAAACCAACACAACTGCAGTATTCAGCGTATGAAGCTTCTCTATTGATTTATGATTTCTAAACACAATCACCTACTGGAACAGTACCATTAAAATACAGAACAGCAAAGTTACAAAATTTTAACCTATGTACAAAGGCTTTCTTTGCAAACTACAAACTTTTCAAATATAATCACTGCTAGAACGGTTTCAGAAATTTTCACCCTCCTGTAAATCTGTCACTGGGAGCTCAGCACAAGGGGACAGTCAAGGCCCACGCAAGCCCACTGGGCATTGCGGAAGGCAGGAGGGGTGCTGGCAGGTTCTAGTGATCCCTGTGCCAGGCATTCCCGAAGTCACAGAAATTTCTAAACTGAAAAGTAAGAAAAGAAAATTCAAAATAACTTTTATCTGTTGCCCTTTGCAATCGTCCTGCACTCGGAATCCTAAAATGTGCTGTGCAATCTGCAAGGCTTGACAAATCCCAAAGGTTTTCATGAGCCCCATGGTGTATTTGGATTGAGTCCGTGAACCTCAGGTGCTGAGAGGAGACTGAGGACTGAGGAAAGGTGAGACTGACTGGTCTGTAATTCCCTGGCTCATCCATTTTCCCCTTCTTGAAAAATGGGGTCATATTTCCCTTTCTCCAGTCATCAGGAACTTCACCTGAGTGCCATGATTTTTCAAATATGATGGCCAGTGTCTTAGCAACTTCATTTGCCAGCTCCTTCAGGACCCGCAGATGGATGTCCAGGTCCCATGGACTTGTGTACGTTTAGGTTTTTAAGATGGTCTCAAACCAGATCCTCTCCTACAGTGGGCCTAGGGTCTTTATTCTCACGTTCCCTGTGTCTGCATTCCAAGACTTGGGTGGTGCGGTCAGAGCCTTTGCCAGTGAAGACAGAGGCAAAGAAGTCATGAAGAACCTCAGCCGTCTGCAAATCTAGGGTAGCCAGTTCTCTTGATAGTTTCTGGAGGGGGCCTACGTTGTCCCTACCCTATCTTTCATTTGCAATGTAACTATAGAATCCCTTCCTGTTATCTTTCGCACCCCTAGCCAAGTTTAATTCTAACTGGGCCTTAGCTTTCCTAACCTGGTCCATAGCTTCTCAGACAACATCCCTGTATTCTTCCCAGACTGCCTGTCCTTGCTTCCACCTTTTATAAGCCTTTTTTTTCCTTCAGAGTTTCCTCAGCAGCTCCTTATCCATCCAGTCAGGTCTCCTGGCCGTCCTGCTGCATTTCCTTCTAGTTGCGATGCAATACTCTTGAGCTTGTAGTAGGAGATCCTTGAATATCAACCAACAACCTTGGGCTCCCCTGCCCTCTAGGGCTATATCCCATGGAACCTTACTAAGCAGGTTCCTGAAGAGGCCAAAGTCTGCTCTCTTGAAGTCCAGGGCAGTGAGCTCGCTGCACGCTCTTCTCACTGTGCTGAGGATCTCAAATTCGACCATCTCATGATGGCTGCAACCAAGGCTGCTCTGGAGTGTCACATTTCCAATGAGCCCTTCCCTGTTGGTGAGCATGAGGTCTGGCATGGCACCCCTCCTTGTCGGCTCCTCTATTACTTGCAGAAGGAAGTTATCTTCCACACAATCGAGGAACCTCCTGGATTGCTTGTGCTGGGCCGTACCATTGCTCCAACAGATGTCAGGGTGGTTGAAGTCCCCCATGAGAACAAGGGCCTGTGAGCGTGAGGCTCTTCCTATCTGTCTGTAGAGTGCTTCATCCACAGAGTCCTCTTGATCAGGTGGTCTCTAGCAGATGCCCACAGTAATGTCTCCCATGGCTGTTCTCCCTTTAAACCTGACCCATCAACTCTCTGTTGACTGCTCACCTGTCCTCAGACAGAGTTGCATGCTCTGAAGCCATCACAAAGGCCTGGCGGTCACTGTGGAGACACCCATTGTGACGGGGCCCCCACGCTGAGCGTTGGGTATTTAAGGAGCCAGAGCCCTGCAGTAACCAGTGCAGAGGAGACCCCTCCCTCGGGAGGCTGCATTTCCCGTGGCTGCCCTGCGCATCCAGGTACGTGTTCTTTGACTTTGCAATCCTGTTTTAGTGTTGCCTTGAAACACATGGTGGGTGCGTGCTCTAAAGGGAGGAGAAGCTGTCAGGAGATGTGCTGGTGCCATCCCAGCTGTAGGAGCAGGGGATGGGTGAGGAGGAGGCGCTGGGCTTGTTCCTGTGCTTGGAGCTGAGCTCTGCCTGCAGAGGTGCTGGGGGCGAAGCAGGAGCTTTCTGTGTGCAGGAGCTGCTGGTGTCAGAGGTGCTGAGAAGGTGTCAGGGCAGGAGAACTTCTACCTCCCAGTCAGAGCCTGCTGCCTCGGACAGTCCGTGGGATCTGTCAGGGGGACTCCCTTGGTTTCTCTGTGTAGATAAGGAGGAGGATGATGTTCTGCAGAGCAGGGCTTCACTATGCACTGCGCGATGGCCAGTGTAAGGCAGGCCTTTGTCCCGGGACTGGCTGCAGGCTGTGACTGTGGGTGTGCAGCGAGGGGTGCCCATCTCTGTCCTTGCGAGCAGGGTCGCTGCAGCCTAGGGGCTGTGTGCAGGGGCAGGAGCTCTGCCTCCTGCCAGGGTCAGCACTCAGCTATGAGGATGAAAGGCACGGACCCAGAGGTATTTGCCAAGCACATCTGTGTTTGCCTTGCAATTACATGAGGCGAAAGGTCTATCAACATCCTCTTGCCAGTTCCGACGTCCTTGTTCCTTGTCAGTTCCAACATCTTCCAAGTACCAGTCAGGGACGGGTCACTCCTAATTGCCTGCTGTAGTTCCTCCTTCCCATGGTCTCTGACAGTTTCGATGCATTCCAACCCCCACACTCAGCCTGCCCGGGAGCTCCCCACAGTGCTGGGGGAGAAGCTCGGGGGGAAGGAACAACACCTGGCAGGAAAGGAAAGGAAAGGAAAAGCGTTCTTGTGCACTGGAGAAGGTGCTGTGTGAGTCAGGGCTGCTCAGAGCTCCACATGACTCTGAGTTCAGAGGGTCCTTCTGAAAGACACTGAGGCAGCATTTGCCTTCAAAGGAAGGATTCTGAGCTCTGATGTTTTCCACTCTTGGTGGGCAGGTTGGGCAGTGGGAGCTGGGAATTTCCTTCTCTGCTTTGGAGAAGGCACCGAGAGTCTTGTCAGGACTTGTGTGAGCTTCTCCTGAGACCCTGCGCAGGCAGAGATGCTCCTGGGCAGAGCCCTGCTGCCGGGAGGGGTGTGCAGGGCAGAGCTGAGCACACAGCCCATGGGATGGGCTCTGGGAGCACTGAGAGGGAGCAGAGCTGGGCCCAGAGCAGCAGCTCCTGGCAGGGACAGCTCCAGGCGGCAGAGACATGGGCAGGGAGTGGGGGGAAAGTGCAGCCCAGGCCTGGGGAGGGTGCGTTCAGGCAGCTCTCTTGGTGTCTGGCACTGGAGGTGGCTGCTGGCCATGCTCTGCTGGGCACAGTCCTTTGCTTCTCCCCATGAGACCTCCGTCATCTGCTCTTTGAATCATTGCTCCCCTGCTCTCAGCACAGGATGCTTGGTTGTTATTAAGATCAATCTGTCTTTGAAGGCAACTTAAAAGCACTGCAAGTGGAAGCAGTGGTCAAATGGGAAAGGACTCTTAGTGGCTCTGGACTAAGCTAGAAAGAGCTGAGAACTTCCAACTGTATCAATACTCTTCCCATTTTCAGTCATCCGTAGAATACTTTATACGCCAAAGGAAAAATGTCAGCAGTGTTATACTAGGAAATAAAGAACACAGACAAAATGATTTTTGATGAGAAAATGAACATGAGCCAGCTGTGTGCAGTCGCTTGGGGTATTGTGTGCAGTTCTGGTGTCCTCAACATCAAAAGGACATGGAACTGTTGGAGCAAGTCCAGAGGAGGGCCACAAGGATGATCAGGGGACTGGAGCACCTCCCATATGAAGACAGGCTGAGAAAGTTGGGGCTGTTCAGCCTGGAGAAGAGAAGGCTGCGTGGAGACCTCATAGCAGCCTTCCAGTATCTAAAGGAGGCCTATTAATATGCTGGAGAGGGCCTCTTCACTAGGGACTGTAGTGATAGGACAAGGGGTAACATGCTCAAACATAAACAGAGGAAGTTTAGATTGGATATAAGGAAGAAGTTCTTGACTGTAAGGGTGGTGAGGCACTGGAAGAGGTTGCCCAGGGAAGTCGTGAATGCTCCATCCCTGGCAGTGTTCAAGGCCATTTTGGATAGAGCCTTGGGTGACATGGTTTAGTGTGAGGTGGCCCTGCCCATAGCAGGGGGGTTGGAACTAGATGGTCTTAAGGTCCTTTTCAACCCTAACTATTCTATGATTCTACAATTCTAAGGCCATGCCGAGCCT
Source organism: Psittacula echo (assembly GCF_963264785.1). NCBI lineage: Eukaryota > Metazoa > Chordata > Aves > Psittaciformes > Psittacidae > Psittacula > Psittacula echo. The sequence goes on along the minus strand of NW_027664209.1, from coordinate 133,857 downwards.
CTCTTGTGCAGCCCAGACTCATCCGAGTCAGAAGTACAAATAGTGAACTTTACAATCAAGTTGGAATTTATCTGCTATCCCTTGTGATTATCAGAGCTGGACAAAGCACTGCTTCAGAGCAAACCTGACTCCCATCCAACCTGGCCTTGAACACTGCGAAGGATGGGGCAGCCACAGCTTCTCTGCTGGTTAGGGTTCTCTGCTGGGTTAGGGTTAGGGTTAGGGTTTTAGGGGGTTAGGGCGTTAGGGGGTTAGGGCGTTAGGGCGTTAGGGTGTTAGGGTGTTAGGGTGTTAGGGGGTTAGGGTTAGGGTTAGGGTTTTATGGGGTTAGGGTTTTATGGGGTTAGGGTTTTAGGGTTTTAGGGTTTTAGTGTTTTAGGGTTAGGGTTAGGGTTAGGGTAAGGGTTAGGGTTAGGTTATATTTGTCTCTATTCCTAAAGTCACCATTGTAGCCTTTAGTTATAAAGTACCTAAGATACAAACCAACACAACTGCAGTATTCAGCGTATGAAGCTTCTCTATTGATTTATGATTTCTAAACACAATCACCTACTGGAACAGTACCATTAAAATACAGAACAGCAAAGTTACAAAATTTTAACCTATGTACAAAGGCTTTCTTTGCAAACTACAAACTTTTCAAATATAATCACTGCTAGAACGGTTTCAGAAATTTTCACCCTCCTGTAAATCTGTCACTGGGAGCTCAGCACAAGGGGACAGTCAAGGCCCACGCAAGCCCACTGGGCATTGCGGAAGGCAGGAGGGGTGCTGGCAGGTTCTAGTGATCCCTGTGCCAGGCATTCCCGAAGTCACAGAAATTTCTAAACTGAAAAGTAAGAAAAGAAAATTCAAAATAACTTTTGTCTGTTGCCCTTTGCAATCGTCCTGCACTCGGAATCCTAAAATGTGCTGTGCAATCTGCAAGGCTTGACAAATCCCAAAGGTTTTCATGAGCCCCATGGTGTATTTGGATTGAGTCCGTGAACCTCAGGTGCTGAGAGGAGACTGAGGACTGAGGAAAGGTGAGACTGACTGGTCTGTAATTCCCTGGCTCATCCATTTTCCCCTTCTTGAAAAATGGGGTCATATTTCCCTTTCTCCAGTCATCAGGAACTTCACCTGAGTGCCATGATTTTTCAAATATGATGGCCAGTGTCTTAGCAACTTCATTTGCCAGCTCCTTCAGGACCCGCAGATGGATGTCCAGGTCCCATGGACTTGTGTACGTTTAGGTTTTTAAGATGGTCTCAAACCAGATCCTCTCCTACAGTGGGCCTAGGGTCTTTATTCTCACGTTCCCTGTGTCTGCATTCCAAGACTTGGGTGGTGCAGTCAGAGCCTTTGCCAGTGAAGACAGAGGCAAAGAAGTCATGAAGAACCTCAGCCGTCTGCAAATCTAGGGTAGCCAGTTCTCTTGATAGTTTCTGGAGGGGGCCTACGTTGTCCCTACCCTATCTTTCATTTGCAATGTAACTATAGAATCCCTTCCTGTTATCTTTCACACCCCTAGCCAAGTTTAATTCTAACTGGGCCTTAGCTTTCCTAACCTGGTCCATAGCTTCTCAGACAACATCCCTGTATTCTTCCCAGACTGCCTGTCCTTGCTTCCACCTTTTATAAGCCTTTTTTTTCCTTCAGAGTTTCCTCAGCAGCTCCTTATCCATCCAGTCAGGTCTCCCGGCCGTCCTGCTGCATTTCCTTCTAGTTGCGATGCAATACTCTTGAGCTTGTAGTAGGAGATCCTTGAATATCAACCAACAACCTTGGGCTCCCCTGCCCTCTAGGGCTATATCCCATGGAACCTTACTAAGCAGGTTCCTGAAGAGGCCAAAGTCTGCTCTCTTGAAGTCCAGGGCAGTGAGCTCGCTGCACGCTCTTCTCACTGTGCTGAGGATCTCAAATTCGACCATCTCATGATGGCTGCAACCAAGGCTGCTCTGGAGTGTCACATTTCCAATGAGCCCTTCCCTGTTGGTGAGCATGAGGTCTGGCATGGCACCCCTCCTTGTCGGCTCCTCTATTACTTGCAGAAGGAAGTTATCTTCCACACAATCGAGGAACCTCCTGGATTGCTTGTGCTGGGCCGTACCATTGCTCCAACAGATGTCAGGGTGGTTGAAGTCCCCCATGAGAACAAGGGCCTGTGAGCGTGAGGCTCTTCCTATCTGTCTGTAGAGTGCTTCATCCACAGAGTCCTCTTGATCAGGTGGTCTCTAGCAGATGCCCACAGTAATGTCTCCCATGGCTGTTCTCCCTTTAAACCTGACCCATCAACTCTCTGTTGACTGCTCACCTGTCCTCAGACAGAGTTGCATGCTCTGAAGCCATCACAAAGGCCTGGCGGTCACTGTGGAGACACCCATTGTGACGGGGCCCCCACGCTGAGCGTTGGGTATTTAAGGAGCCAGAGCCCTGCAGTAACCAGTGCAGAGGAGACCCCTCCCTCGGGAGGCTGCATTTCCCGTGGCTGCCCTGCGCATCCAGGTACGTGTTCTTTGACTTTGCAATCCTGTTTTAGTGTTGCCTTGAAACACATGGTGGGTGCGTGCTCTAAAGGGAGGAGAAGCTGTCAGGAGATGTGCTGGTGCCATCCCAGCTGTAGGAGCAGGGGATGGGTGAGGAGGAGGCGCTGGGCTTGTTCCTGTGCTTGGAGCTGAGCTCTGCCTGCAGAGGTGCTGGGGGCGAAGCAGGAGCTTTCTGTGTGCAGGAGCTGCTGGTGTCAGAGGTGCTGAGAAGGTGTCAGGGCAGGAGAACTTCTACCTCCCAGTCAGAGCCTGCTGCCTCGGACAGTCCGTGGGATCTGTCAGGGGGACTCCCTTGGTTTCTCTGTGTAGATAAGGAGGAGGATGATGTTCTGCAGAGCAGGGCTTCACTATGCACTGCGCGATGGCCAGTGTAAGGCAGGCCTTTGTCCCGGGACTGGCTGCAGGCTGTGACTGTGGGTGTGCAGCGAGGGGTGCCCATCTCTGTCCTTGCGAGCAGGGTCGCTGCAGCCTAGGGGCTGTGTGCAGGGGCAGGAGCTCTGCCTCCTGCCAGGGTCAGCACTCAGCTATGAGGATGAAAGGCACGGACCCAGAGGTATTTGCCAAGCACATCTGTGTTTGCCTTGCAATTACATGAGGCGAAAGGTCTATCAACATCCTCTTGCCAGTTCCGACGTCCTTGTTCCTTGTCAGTTCCAACATCTTCCAAGTACCAGTCAGGGACGGGTCACTCCTAATTGCCTGCTGTAGTTCCTCCTTCCCATGGTCTCTGACAGTTTCGATGCATTCCAACCCCCACACTCAGCCTGCCCGGGAGCTCCCCACAGTGCTGGGGGAGAAGCTCGGGGGGAAGGAACAACACCTGGCAGGAAAGGAAAGGAAAGGAAAAGCGTTCTTGTGCACTGGAGAAGGTGCTGTGTGAGTCAGGGCTGCTCAGAGCTCCACATGACTCTGAGTTCAGAGGGTCCTTCTGAAAGACACTGAGGCAGCATTTGCCTTCAAAGGAAGGATTCTGAGCTCTGATGTTTTCCACTCTTGGTGGGCAGGTTGGGCAGTGGGAGCTGGGAATTTCCTTCTCTGCTTTGGAGAAGGCACCGAGAGTCTTGTCAGGACTTGTGTGAGCTTCTCCTGAGACCCTGCGCAGGCAGAGATGCTCCTGGGCAGAGCCCTGCTGCCGGGAGGGGTGTGCAGGGCAGAGCTGAGCACACAGCCCATGGGATGGGCTCTGGGAGCACTGAGAGGGAGCAGAGCTGGGCCCAGAGCAGCAGCTCCTGGCAGGGACAGCTCCAGGCGGCAGAGACATGGGCAGGGAGTGGGGGGAAAGTGCAGCCCAGGCCTGGGGAGGGTGCGTTCAGGCAGCTCTCTTGGTGTCTGGCACTGGAGGTGGCTGCTGGCCATGCTCTGCTGGGCACAGTCCTTTGCTTCTCCCCATGAGACCTCCGTCATCTGCTCTTTGAATCATTGCTCCCCTGCTCTCAGCACAGGATGCTTGGTTGTTATTAAGATCAATCTGTCTTTGAAGGCAACTTAAAAGCACTGCAAGTGGAAGCAGTGGTCAAATGGGAAAGGACTCTTAGTGGCTCTGGACTAAGCTAGAAAGAGCTGAGAACTTCCAACTGTATCAATACTCTTCCCATTTTCAGTCATCCGTAGAATACTTTATACGCCAAAGGAAAAATGTCAGCAGTGTTATACTAGGAAATAAAGAACACAGACAAAATGATTTTTGATGAGAAAATGAACATGAGCCAGCTGTGTGCAGTCGCTTGGGGTATTGTGTGCAGTTCTGGTGTCCTCAACATCAAAAGGACATGGAACTGTTGGAGCAAGTCCAGAGGAGGGCCACAAGGATGATCAGGGGACTGGAGCACCTCCCATATGAAGACAGGCTGAGAAAGTTGGGGCTGTTCAGCCTGGAGAAGAGAAGGCTGCATGGAGACCTCATAGCAGCCTTCCAGTATCTAAAGGAGGCCTATTAATATGCTGGAGAGGGCCTCTTCACTAGGGACTGTAGTGATAGGACAAGGGGTAACATGCTCAAACATAAACAGAGGAAGTTTAGATTGGATATAAGGAAGAAGTTCTTGACTGTAAGGGTGGTGAGGCACTGGAAGAGGTTGCCCAGGGAAGTCGTGAATGCTCCATCCCTGGCAGTGTTCAAGGCCATTTTGGATAGAGCCTTGGGTGACATGGTTTAGTGTGAGGTGGCCCTGCCCATAGCAGGGGGGTTGGAACTAGATGGTCTTAAGGTCCTTTTCAACCCTAACTATTCTATGATTCTACAATTCTAAGGCCATGCCGAGCCTCTCTTGTGCAGCCCAGACTCATCCGAGTCAGAAGTACAAATAGTGAACTTTACAATCAAGTTGGAATTTATCTGCTATCCCTTGTGATTATCAGAGCTGGACAAAGCACTGCTTCAGAGCAAACCTGACTCCCATCCAACCTGGCCTTGAACACTGCGAAGGATGGGGCAGCCACAGCTTCTCTGCTGGTTAGGGTTCTCTGCTGGGTTAGGGTTAGGGTTAGGGTTTTAGGGGGTTAGGGCGTTAGGGGGTTAGGGCGTTAGGGCGTTAGGGTGTTAGGGTGTTAGGGTGTTAGGGGGTTAGGGTTAGGGTTAGGGTTTTATGGGGTTAGGGTTTTATGGGGTTAGGGTTTTAGGGTTTTAGGGTTTTAGTGTTTTAGGGTTAGGGTTAGGGTTAGGGTAAGGGTTAGGGTTAGGTTATATTTGTCTCTATTCCTAAAGTCACCATTGTAGCCTTTAGTTATAAAGTACCTAAGATACAAACCAACACAACTGCAGTATTCAGCGTATGAAGCTTCTCTATTGATTTATGATTTCTAAACACAATCACCTACTGGAACAGTACCATTAAAATACAGAACAGCAAAGTTACAAAATTTTAACCTATGTACAAAGGCTTTCTTTGCAAACTACAAACTTTTCAAATATAATCACTGCTAGAACGGTTTCAGAAATTTTCACCCTCCTGTAAATCTGTCACTGGGAGCTCAGCACAAGGGGACAGTCAAGGCCCACGCAAGCCCACTGGGCATTGCGGAAGGCAGGAGGGGTGCTGGCAGGTTCTAGTGATCCCTGTGCCAGGCATTCCCGAAGTCACAGAAATTTCTAAACTGAAAAGTAAGAAAAGAAAATTCAAAATAACTTTTATCTGTTGCCCTTTGCAATCGTCCTGCACTCGGAATCCTAAAATGTGCTGTGCAATCTGCAAGGCTTGACAAATCCCAAAGGTTTTCATGAGCCCCATGGTGTATTTGGATTGAGTCCGTGAACCTCAGGTGCTGAGAGGAGACTGAGGACTGAGGAAAGGTGAGACTGACTGGTCTGTAATTCCCTGGCTCATCCATTTTCCCCTTCTTGAAAAATGGGGTCATATTTCCCTTTCTCCAGTCATCAGGAACTTCACCTGAGTGCCATGATTTTTCAAATATGATGGCCAGTGTCTTAGCAACTTCATTTGCCAGCTCCTTCAGGACCCGCAGATGGATGTCCAGGTCCCATGGACTTGTGTACGTTTAGGTTTTTAAGATGGTCTCAAACCAGATCCTCTCCTACAGTGGGCCTAGGGTCTTTATTCTCACGTTCCCTGTGTCTGCATTCCAAGACTTGGGTGGTGCGGTCAGAGCCTTTGCCAGTGAAGACAGAGGCAAAGAAGTCATGAAGAACCTCAGCCGTCTGCAAATCTAGGGTAGCCAGTTCTCTTGATAGTTTCTGGAGGGGGCCTACGTTGTCCCTACCCTATCTTTCATTTGCAATGTAACTATAGAATCCCTTCCTGTTATCTTTCACACCCCTAGCCAAGTTTAATTCTAACTGGGCCTTAGCTTTCCTAACCTGGTCCATAGCTTCTCAGACAACATCCCTGTATTCTTCCCAGACTGCCTGTCCTTGCTTCCACCTTTTATAAGCCTTTTTTTTCCTTCAGAGTTTCCTCAGCAGCTCCTTATCCATCCAGTCAGGTCTCCCGGCCGTCCTGCTGCATTTCCTTCTAGTTGCGATGCAATACTCTTGAGCTTGTAGTAGGAGATCCTTGAATATCAACCAACAACCTTGGGCTCCCCTGCCCTCTAGGGCTATATCCCATGGAACCTTACTAAGCAGGTTCCTGAAGAGGCCAAAGTCTGCTCTCTTGAAGTCCAGGGCAGTGAGCTCGCTGCACGCTCTTCTCACTGTGCTGAGGATCTCAAATTCGACCATCTCATGATGGCTGCAACCAAGGCTGCTCTGGAGTGTCACATTTCCAATGAGCCCTTCCCTGTTGGTGAGCATGAGGTCTGGCATGGCACCCCTCCTTGTCGGCTCCTCTATTACTTGCAGAAGGAAGTTATCTTCCACACAATCGAGGAACCTCCTGGATTGCTTGTGCTGGGCCGTACCATTGCTCCAACAGATGTCAGGGTGGTTGAAGTCCCCCATGAGAACAAGGGCCTGTGAGCGTGAGGCTCTTCCTATCTGTCTGTAGAGTGCTTCATCCACAGAGTCCTCTTGATCAGGTGGTCTCTAGCAGATGCCCACAGTAATGTCTCCCATGGCTGTTCTCCCTTTAAACCTGACCCATCAACTCTCTGTTGACTGCTCACCTGTCCTCAGACAGAGTTGCATGCTCTGAAGCCATCACAAAGGCCTGGCGGTCACTGTGGAGACACCCATTGTGACGGGGCCCCCACGCTGAGCGTTGGGTATTTAAGGAGCCAGAGCCCTGCAGTAACCAGTGCAGAGGAGACCCCTCCCTCGGGAGGCTGCATTTCCCGTGGCTGCCCTGCGCATCCAGGTACGTGTTCTTTGACTTTGCAATCCTGTTTTAGTGTTGCCTTGAAACACATGGTGGGTGCGTGCTCTAAAGGGAGGAGAAGCTGTCAGGAGATGTGCTGGTGCCATCCCAGCTGTAGGAGCAGGGGATGGGTGAGGAGGAGGCGCTGGGCTTGTTCCTGTGCTTGGAGCTGAGCTCTGCCTGCAGAGGTGCTGGGGGCGAAGCAGGAGCTTTCTGTGTGCAGGAGCTGCTGGTGTCAGAGGTGCTGAGAAGGTGTCAGGGCAGGAGAACTTCTACCTCCCAGTCAGAGCCTGCTGCCTCGGACAGTCCGTGGGATCTGTCAGGGGGACTCCCTTGGTTTCTCTGTGTAGATAAGGAGGAGGATGATGTTCTGCAGAGCAGGGCTTCACTATGCACTGCGCGATGGCCAGTGTAAGGCAGGCCTTTGTCCCGGGACTGGCTGCAGGCTGTGACTGTGGGTGTGCAGCGAGGGGTGCCCATCTCTGTCCTTGCGAGCAGGGTCGCTGCAGCCTAGGGGCTGTGTGCAGGGGCAGGAGCTCTGCCTCCTGCCAGGGTCAGCACTCAGCTATGAGGATGAAAGGCACGGACCCAGAGGTATTTGCCAAGCACATCTGTGTTTGCCTTGCAATTACATGAGGCGAAAGGTCTATCAACATCCTCTTGCCAGTTCCGACGTCCTTGTTCCTTGTCAGTTCCAACATCTTCCAAGTACCAGTCAGGGACGGGTCACTCCTAATTGCCTGCTGTAGTTCCTCCTTCCCATGGTCTCTGACAGTTTCGATGCATTCCAACCCCCACACTCAGCCTGCCCGGGAGCTCCCCACAGTGCTGGGGGAGAAGCTCGGGGGGAAGGAACAACACCTGGCAGGAAAGGAAAGGAAAGGAAAAGCGTTCTTGTGCACTGGAGAAGGTGCTGTGTGAGTCAGGGCTGCTCAGAGCTCCACATGACTCTGAGTTCAGAGGGTCCTTCTGAAAGACACTGAGGCAGCATTTGCCTTCAAAGGAAGGATTCTGAGCTCTGATGTTTTCCACTCTTGGTGGGCAGGTTGGGCAGTGGGAGCTGGGAGTTTCCTTCTCTGCTTTGGAGAAGGCACCGAGAGTCTTGTCAGGACTTGTGTGAGCTTCTCCTGAGACCCTGCGCAGGCAGAGATGCTCCTGGGCAGAGCCCTGCTGCCGGGAGGGGTGTGCAGGGCAGAGCTGAGCACACAGCCCATGGGATGGGCTCTGGGAGCACTGAGAGGGAGCAGAGCTGGGCCCAGAGCAGCAGCTCCTGGCAGGGACAGCTCCAGGCGGCAGAGACATGGGCAGGGAGTGGGGGGAAAGTGCAGCCCAGGCCTGGGGAGGGTGCGTTCAGGCAGCTCTCTTGGTGTCTGGCACTGGAGGTGGCTGCTGGCCATGCTCTGCTGGGCACAGTCCTTTGCTTCTCCCCATGAGACCTCCGTCATCTGCTCTTTGAATCATTGCTCCCCTGCTCTCAGCACAGGATGCTTGGTTGTTATTAAGATCAATCTGTCTTTGAAGGCAACTTAAAAGCACTGCAAGTGGAAGCAGTGGTCAAATGGGAAAGGACTCTTAGTGGCTCTGGACTAAGCTAGAAAGAGCTGAGAACTTCCAACTGTATCAATACTCTTCCCATTTTCAGTCATCCGTAGAATACTTTATACGCCAAAGGAAAAATGTCAGCAGTGTTATACTAGGAAATAAAGAACACAGACAAAATGATTTTTGATGAGAAAATGAACATGAGCCAGCTGTGTGCAGTCGCTTGGGGTATTGTGTGCAGTTCTGGTGTCCTCAACATCAAAAGGACATGGAACTGTTGGAGCAAGTCCAGAGGAGGGCCACAAGGATGATCAGGGGACTGGAGCACCTCCCATATGAAGACAGGCTGAGAAAGTTGGGGCTGTTCAGCCTGGAGAAGAGAAGGCTGCGTGGAGACCTCATAGCAGCCTTCCAGTATCTAAAGGAGGCCTATTAATATGCTGGAGAGGGCCTCTTCACTAGGGACTGTAGTGATAGGACAAGGGGTAACATGCTCAAACATAAACAGAGGAAGTTTAGATTGGATATAAGGAAGAAGTTCTTGACTGTAAGGGTGGTGAGGCACTGGAAGAGGTTGCCCAGGGAAGTCGTGAATGCTCCATCCCTGGCAGTGTTCAAGGCCATTTTGGATAGAGCCTTGGGTGACATGGTTTAGTGTGAGGTGGCCCTGCCCATAGCAGGGGGGTTGGAACTAGATGGTCTTAAGGTCCTTTTCAACCCTAACTATTCTATGATTCTACAATTCTAAGGCCATGCCGAGCCTCTCTTGTGCAGCCCAGACTCATCCGAGTCAGAAGTACAAATAGTGAACTTTACAATCAAGTTGGAATTTATCTGCTATCCCTTGTGATTATCAGAGCTGGACAAAGCACTGCTTCAGAGCAAACCTGACTCCCATCCAACCTGGCCTTGAACACTGCGAAGGATGGGGCAGCCACAGCTTCTCTGCTGGTTAGGGTTCTCTGCTGGGTTAGGGTTAGGGTTAGGGTTTTAGGGGGTTAGGGGGTTAGGGCGTTAGGGCGTTAGGGTGTTAGGGTGTTAGGGTGTTAGGGGGTTAGGGTTAGGGTTAGGGTTTTATGGGGTTAGGGTTTTATGGGGTTAGGGTTTTAGGGTTTTAGGGTTTTAGTGTTTTAGGGTTAGGGTTAGGGTTAGGGTAAGGGTTAGGGTTAGGTTATATTTGTCTCTATTCCTAAAGTCACCATTGTAGCCTTTAGTTATAAAGTACCTAAGATACAAACCAACACAACTGCAGTATTCAGCGTATGAAGCTTCTCTATTGATTTATGATTTCTAAACACAATCACCTACTGGAACAGTACCATTAAAATACAGAACAGCAAAGTTACTAAATTTTAACCTATGTACAAAGGCTTTCTTTGCAAACTACAAACTTTTCAAATATAATCACTGCTAGAACGGTTTCAGAAATTTTCACCCTCCTGTAAATCTGTCACTGGGAGCTCAGCACAAGGGGACAGTCAAGGCCCACGCAAGCCCACTGGGCATTGCGGAAGGCAGGAGGGGTGCTGGCAGGTTCTAGTGATCCCTGTGCCAGGCATTCCCGAAGTCACAGAAATTTCTAAACTGAAAAGTAAGAAAAGAAAATTCAAAATAACTTTTATCTGTTGCCCTTTGCAATCGTCCTGCACTCGGAATCCTAAAATGTGCTGTGCAATCTGCAAGGCTTGACAAATCCCAAAGGTTTTCATGAGCCCCATGGTGTATTTGGATTGAGTCCGTGAAGCTCAGGTGCTGAGAGGAGACTGAGGACTGAGGAAAGGTGAGACTGACTGGTCTGTAATTCCCTGGCTCATCCATTTTCCCCTTCTTGAAAAATGGGGTCATATTTCCCTTTCTCCAGTCATCAGGAACTTCACCTGAGTGCCATGATTTTTCAAATATGATGGCCAGTGTCTTAGCAACTTCATTTGCCAGCTCCTTCAGGACCCGCAGATGGATGTCCAGGTCCCATGGACTTGTGTACGTTTAGGTTTTTAAGATGGTCTCAAACCAGATCCTCTCCTACAGTGGGCCTAGGGTCTTTATTCTCACGTTCCCTGTGTCTGCATTCCAAGACTTGGGTGGTGCGGTCAGAGCCTTTGCCAGTGAAGACAGAGGCAAAGAAGTCATGAAGAACCTCAGCCGTCTGCAAATCTAGGGTAGCCAGTTCTCTTGATAGTTTCTGGAGGGGGCCTACGTTGTCCCTACCCTATCTTTCATTTGCAATGTAACTATAGAATCCCTTCCTGTTATCTTTCACACCCCTAGCCAAGTTTAATTCTAACTGGGCCTTAGCTTTCCTAACCTGGTCCATAGCTTCTCAGACAACATCCCTGTATTCTTCCCAGACTGCCTGTCCTTGCTTCCACCTTTTATAAGCCTTTTTTTTCCTTCAGAGTTTCCTCAGCAGCTCCTTATCCATCCAGTCAGGTCTCCTGGCCGTCCTGCTGCATTTCCTTCTAGTTGCGATGCAATACTCTTGAGCTTGTAGTAGGAGATCCTTGAATATCAACCAACAACCTTGGGCTCCCCTGCCCTCTAGGGCTATATCCCATGGAACCTTACTAAGCAGGTTCCTGAAGAGGCCAAAGTCTGCTCTCTTGAAGTCCAGGGCAGTGAGCTCGCTGCACGCTCTTCTCACTGTGCTGAGGATCTCAAATTCGACCATCTCATGATGGCTGCAACCAAGGCTGCTCTGGAGTGTCACATTTCCAATGAGCCCTTCCCTGTTGGTGAGCATGAGGTCTGGCATGGCACCCCTCCTTGTCGGCTCCTCTATTACTTGCAGAAGGAAGTTATCTTCCACACAATCGAGGAACCTCCTGGATTGCTTGTGCTGGGCCGTACCATTGCTCCAACAGATGTCAGGGTGGTTGAAGTCCCCCATGAGAACAAGGGCCTGTGAGCGTGAGGCTCTTCCTATCTGTCTGTAGAGTGCTTCATCCACAGAGTCCTCTTGATCAGGTGGTCTCTAGCAGATGCCCACAGTAATGTCTCCCATGGCTGTTCTCCCTTTAAACCTGACCCATCAACTCTCTGTTGACTGCTCACCTGTCCTCAGACAGAGTTGCATGCTCTGAAGCCATCACAAAGGCCTGGCGGTCACTGTGGAGACACCCATTGTGACGGGGCCCCCACGCTGAGCGTTGGGTATTTAAGGAGCCAGAGCCCTGCAGTAACCAGTGCAGAGGAGACCCCTCCCTCGGGAGGCTGCATTTCCCGTGGCTGCCCTGCGCATCCAGGTACGTGTTCTTTGACTTTGCAATCCTGTTTTAGTGTTGCCTTGAAACACATGGTGGGTGCGTGCTCTAAAGGGAGGAGAAGCTGTCAGGAGATGTGCTGGTGCCATCCCAGCTGTAGGAGCAGGGGATGGGTGAGGAGGAGGCGCTGGGCTTGTTCCTGTGCTTGGAGCTGAGCTCTGCCTGCAGAGGTGCTGGGGGCGAAGCAGGAGCTTTCTGTGTGCAGGAGCTGCTGGTGTCAGAGGTGCTGAGAAGGTGTCAGGGCAGGAGAACTTCTACCTCCCAGTCAGAGCCTGCTGCCTCGGACAGTCCGTGGGATCTGTCAGGGGGACTCCCTTGGTTTCTCTGTGTAGATAAGGAGGAGGATGATGTTCTGCAGAGCAGGGCTTCACTATGCACTGCGCGATGGCCAGTGTAAGGCAGGCCTTTGTCCCGGGACTGGCTGCAGGCTGTGACTGTGGGTGTGCAGCGAGGGGTGCCCATCTCTGTCCTTGCGAGCAGGGTCGCTGCAGCCTAGGGGCTGTGTGCAGGGGCAGGAGCTCTGCCTCCTGCCAGGGTCAGCACTCAGCTATGAGGATGAAAGGCACGGACCCAGAGGTATTTGCCAAGCACATCTGTGTTTGCCTTGCAATTACATGAGGCGAAAGGTCTATCAACATCCTCTTGCCAGTTCCGACGTCCTTGTTCCTTGTCAGTTCCAACATCTTCCAAGTACCAGTCAGGGACGGGTCACTCCTAATTGCCTGCTGTAGTTCCTCCTTCCCATGGTCTCTGACAGTTTCGATGCATTCCAACCCCCACACTCAGCCTGCCCGGGAGCTCCCCACAGTGCTGGGGGAGAAGCTCGGGGGGAAGGAACAACACCTGGCAGGAAAGGAAAGGAAAGGAAAGGAAAAGCGTTCTTGTGCACTGGAGAAGGTGCTGTGTGAGTCAGGGCTGCTCAGAGCTCCACATGACTCTGAGTTCAGAGGGTCCTTCTGAAAGACACTGAGGCAGCATTTGCCTTCAAAGGAAGGATTCTGAGCTCTGATGTTTTCCACTCTTGGTGGGCAGGTTGGGCAGTGGGAGCTGGGAATTTCCTTCTCTGCTTTGGAGAAGGCACCGAGAGTCTTGTCAGGACTTGTGTGAGCTTCTCCTGAGACCCTGCACAGGCAGAGATGCTCCTGGGCAGAGCCCTGCTGCCGGGAGGGGTGTGCAGGGCAGAGCTGAGCACACAGCCCATGGGATGGGCTCTGGGAGCACTGAGAGGGAGCAGAGCTGGGCCCAGAGCAGCAGCTCCTGGCAGGGACAGCTCCAGGCGGCAGAGACATGGGCAGGGAGTGGGGGGAAAGTGCAGCCCAGGCCTGGGGAGGGTGCGTTCAGGCAGCTCTCTTGGTGTCTGGCACTGGAGGTGGCTGCTGGCCATGCTCTGCTGGGCACAGTCCTTTGCTTCTCCCCATGAGACCTCCGTCATCTGCTCTTTGAATCATTGCTCCCCTGCTCTCAGCACAGGATGCTTGGTTGTTATTAAGATCAATCTGTCTTTGAAGGCAACTTAAAAGCACTGCAAGTGGAAGCAGTGGTCAAATGGGAAAGGACTCTTAGTGGCTCTGGACTAAGCTAGAAAGAGCTGAGAACTTCCAACTGTATCAATACTCTTCCCATTTTCAGTCATCCGTAGAATACTTTATACGCCAAAGGAAAAATGTCAGCAGTGTTATACTAGGAAATAAAGAACACAGACAAAATGATTTTTGATGAGAAAATGAACATGAGCCAGCTGTGTGCAGTCGCTTGGGGTATTGTGTGCAGTTCTGGTGTCCTCAACATCAAAAGGACATGGAACTGTTGGAGCAAGTCCAGAGGAGGGCCACAAGGATGATGAGGGGACTGGAGCACCTCCCATATGAAGACAGGCTGAGAAAGTTGGGGCTGTTCAGCCTGGAGAAGAGAAGGCTGCGTGGAGACCTCATAGCAGCCTTCCAGTATCTAAAGGAGGCCTATTAATATGCTGGAGAGGGCCTCTTCACTAGGGACTGTAGTGATAGGACAAGGGGTAACATGCTCAAACATAAACAGAGGAAGTTTAGATTGGATATAAGGAAGAAGTTCTTGACTGTAAGGGTGGTGAGGCACTGGAAGAGGTTGCCCAGGGAAGTCGTGAATGCTCCATCCCTGGCAGTGTTCAAGGCCATTTTGGATAGAGCCTTGGGTGACATGGTTTAGTGTGAGGTGGCCCTGCCCATAGCAGGGGGGTTGGAACTAGATGGTCTTAAGGTCCTTTTCAACCCTAACTATTCTATGATTCTACAATTCTAAGGCCATGCCGAGCCTCTCTTGTGCAGCCCAGACTCATCCGAGTCAGAAGTACAAATAGTGAACTTTACAATCAAGTTGGAATTTATCTGCTATCCCTTGTGATTATCAGAGCTGGACAAAGCACTGCTTCAGAGCAAACCTGACTCCCATCCAACCTGGCCTTGAACACTGCGAAGGATGGGGCAGCCACAGCTTCTCTGCTGGTTAGGGTTCTCTGCTGGGTTAGGGTTAGGGTTAGGGTTTTAGGGGGTTAGGGGGTTAGGGCGTTAGGGCGTTAGGGTGTTAGGGTGTTAGGGTGTTAGGGGGTTAGGGTTAGGGTTAGGGTTTTATGGGGTTAGGGTTTTATGGGGTTAGGGTTTTAGGGTTTTAGGGTTTTAGTGTTTTAGGGTTAGGGTTAGGGTTAGGGTAAGGGTTAGGGTTAGGTTATATTTGTCTCTATTCCTAAAGTCACCATTGTAGCCTTTAGTTATAAAGTACCTAAGATACAAACCAACACAACTGCAGTATTCAGCGTATGAAGCTTCTCTATTGATTTATGATTTCTAAACACAATCACCTACTGGAACAGTACCATTAAAATACAGAACAGCAAAGTTACTAAATTTTAACCTATGTACAAAGGCTTTCTTTGCAAACTACAAACTTTTCAAATATAATCACTGCTAGAACGGTTTCAGAAATTTTCACCCTCCTGTAAATCTGTCACTGGGAGCTCAGCACAAGGGGACAGTCAAGGCCCACGCAAGCCCACTGGGCATTGCGGAAGGCAGGAGGGGTGCTGGCAGGTTCTAGTGATCCCTGTGCCAGGCATTCCCGAAGTCACAGAAATTTCTAAACTGAAAAGTAAGAAAAGAAAATTCAAAATAACTTTTATCTGTTGCCCTTTGCAATCGTCCTGCACTCGGAATCCTAAAATGTGCTGTGCAATCTGCAAGGCTTGACAAATCCCAAAGGTTTTCATGAGCCCCATGGTGTATTTGGATTGAGTCCGTGAAGCTCAGGTGCTGAGAGGAGACTGAGGACTGAGGAAAGGTGAGACTGACTGGTCTGTAATTCCCTGGCTCATCCATTTTCCCCTTCTTGAAAAATGGGGTCATATTTCCCTTTCTCCAGTCATCAGGAACTTCACCTGAGTGCCATGATTTTTCAAATATGATGGCCAGTGTCTTAGCAACTTCATTTGCCAGCTCCTTCAGGACCCGCAGATGGATGTCCAGGTCCCATGGACTTGTGTACGTTTAGGTTTTTAAGATGGTCTCAAACCAGATCCTCTCCTACAGTGGGCCTAGGGTCTTTATTCTCACGTTCCCTGTGTCTGCATTCCAAGACTTGGGTGGTGCGGTCAGAGCCTTTGCCAGTGAAGACAGAGGCAAAGAAGTCATGAAGAACCTCAGCCGTCTGCAAATCTAGGGTAGCCAGTTCTCTTGATAGTTTCTGGAGGGGGCCTACGTTGTCCCTACCCTATCTTTCATTTGCAATGTAACTATAGAATCCCTTCCTGTTATCTTTCACACCCCTAGCCAAGTTTAATTCTAACTGGGCCTTAGCTTTCCTAACCTGGTCCATAGCTTCTCAGACAACATCCCTGTATTCTTCCCAGACTGCCTGTCCTTGCTTCCACCTTTTATAAGCCTTTTTTTTCCTTCAGAGTTTCCTCAGCAGCTCCTTATCCATCCAGTCAGGTCTCCTGGCCGTCCTGCTGCATTTCCTTCTAGTTGCGATGCAATACTCTTGAGCTTGTAGTAGGAGATCCTTGAATATCAACCAACAACCTTGGGCTCCCCTGCCCTCTAGGGCTATATCCCATGGAACCTTACTAAGCAGGTTCCTGAAGAGGCCAAAGTCTGCTCTCTTGAAGTCCAGGGCAGTGAGCTCGCTGCACGCTCTTCTCACTGTGCTGAGGATCTCAAATTCGACCATCTCATGATGGCTGCAACCAAGGCTGCTCTGGAGTGTCACATTTCCAATGAGCCCTTCCCTGTTGGTGAGCATGAGGTCTGGCATGGCACCCCTCCTTGTCGGCTCCTCTATTACTTGCAGAAGGAAGTTATCTTCCACACAATCGAGGAACCTCCTGGATTGCTTGTGCTGGGCCGTACCATTGCTCCAACAGATGTCAGGGTGGTTGAAGTCCCCCATGAGAACAAGGGCCTGTGAGCGTGAGGCTCTTCCTATCTGTCTGTAGAGTGCTTCATCCACAGAGTCCTCTTGATCAGGTGGTCTCTAGCAGATGCCCACAGTAATGTCTCCCATGGCTGTTCTCCCTTTAAACCTGACCCATCAACTCTCTGTTGACTGCTCACCTGTCCTCAGACAGAGTTGCATGCTCTGAAGCCATCACAAAGGCCTGGCGGTCACTGTGGAGACACCCATTGTGACGGGGCCCCCACGCTGAGCGTTGGGTATTTAAGGAGCCAGAGCCCTGCAGTAACCAGTGCAGAGGAGACCCCTCCCTCGGGAGGCTGCATTTCCCGTGGCTGCCCTGCGCATCCAGGTACGTGTTCTTTGACTTTGCAATCCTGTTTTAGTGTTGCCTTGAAACACATGGTGGGTGCGTGCTCTAAAGGGAGGAGAAGCTGTCAGGAGATGTGCTGGTGCCATCCCAGCTGTAGGAGCAGGGGATGGGTGAGGAGGAGGCGCTGGGCTTGTTCCTGTGCTTGGAGCTGAGCTCTGCCTGCAGAGGTGCTGGGGGCGAAGCAGGAGCTTTCTGTGTGCAGGAGCTGCTGGTGTCAGAGGTGCTGAGAAGGTGTCAGGGCAGGAGAACTTCTACCTCCCAGTCAGAGCCTGCTGCCTCGGACAGTCCGTGGGATCTGTCAGGGGGACTCCCTTGGTTTCTCTGTGTAGATAAGGAGGAGGATGATGTTCTGCAGAGCAGGGCTTCACTATGCACTGCGCGATGGCCAGTGTAAGGCAGGCCTTTGTCCCGGGACTGGCTGCAGGCTGTGACTGTGGGTGTGCAGCGAGGGGTGCCCATCTCTGTCCTTGCGAGCAGGGTCGCTGCAGCCTAGGGGCTGTGTGCAGGGGCAGGAGCTCTGCCTCCTGCCAGGGTCAGCACTCAGCTATGAGGATGAAAGGCACGGACCCAGAGGTATTTGCCAAGCACATCTGTGTTTGCCTTGCAATTACATGAGGCGAAAGGTCTATCAACATCCTCTTGCCAGTTCCGACGTCCTTGTTCCTTGTCAGTTCCAACATCTTCCAAGTACCAGTCAGGGACGGGTCACTCCTAATTGCCTGCTGTAGTTCCTCCTTCCCATGGTCTCTGACAGTTTCGATGCATTCCAACCCCCACACTCAGCCTGCCCGGGAGCTCCCCACAGTGCTGGGGGAGAAGCTCGGGGGGAAGGAACAACACCTGGCAGGAAAGGAAAGGAAAGGAAAGGAAAAGCGTTCTTGTGCACTGGAGAAGGTGCTGTGTGAGTCAGGGCTGCTCAGAGCTCCACATGACTCTGAGTTCAGAGGGTCCTTCTGAAAGACACTGAGGCAGCATTTGCCTTCAAAGGAAGGATTCTGAGCTCTGATGTTTTCCACTCTTGGTGGGCAGGTTGGGCAGTGGGAGCTGGGAATTTCCTTCTCTGCTTTGGAGAAGGCACCGAGAGTCTTGTCAGGACTTGTGTGAGCTTCTCCTGAGACCCTGCACAGGCAGAGATGCTCCTGGGCAGAGCCCTGCTGCCGGGAGGGGTGTGCAGGGCAGAGCTGAGCACACAGCCCATGGGATGGGCTCTGGGAGCACTGAGAGGGAGCAGAGCTGGGCCCAGAGCAGCAGCTCCTGGCAGGGACAGCTCCAGGCGGCAGAGACATGGGCAGGGAGTGGGGGGAAAGTGCAGCCCAGGCCTGGGGAGGGTGCGTTCAGGCAGCTCTCTTGGTGTCTGGCACTGGAGGTGGCTGCTGGCCATGCTCTGCTGGGCACAGTCCTTTGCTTCTCCCCATGAGACCTCCGTCATCTGCTCTTTGAATCATTGCTCCCCTGCTCTCAGCACAGGATGCTTGGTTGTTATTAAGATCAATCTGTCTTTGAAGGCAACTTAAAAGCACTGCAAGTGGAAGCAGTGGTCAAATGGGAAAGGACTCTTAGTGGCTCTGGACTAAGCTAGAAAGAGCTGAGAACTTCCAACTGTATCAATACTCTTCCCATTTTCAGTCATCCGTAGAATACTTTATACGCCAAAGGAAAAATGTCAGCAGTGTTATACTAGGAAATAAAGAACACAGACAAAATGATTTTTGATGAGAAAATGAACATGAGCCAGCTGTGTGCAGTCGCTTGGGGTATTGTGTGCAGTTCTGGTGTCCTCAACATCAAAAGGACATGGAACTGTTGGAGCAAGTCCAGAGGAGGGCCACAAGGATGATGAGGGGACTGGAGCACCTCCCATATGAAGACAGGCTGAGAAAGTTGGGGCTGTTCAGCCTGGAGAAGAGAAGGCTGCGTGGAGACCTCATAGCAGCCTTCCAGTATCTAAAGGAGGCCTATTAATATGCTGGAGAGGGCCTCTTCACTAGGGACTGTAGTGATAGGACAAGGGGTAACATGCTCAAACATAAACAGAGGAAGTTTAGATTGGATATAAGGAAGAAGTTCTTGACTGTAAGGGTGGTGAGGCACTGGAAGAGGTTGCCCAGGGAAGTCGTGAATGCTCCATCCCTGGCAGTGTTCAAGGCCATTTTGGATAGAGCCTTGGGTGACATGGTTTAGTGTGAGGTGGCCCTGCCCATAGCAGGGGGGTTGGAACTAGATGGTCTTAAGGTCCTTTTCAACCCTAACTATTCTATGATTCTACAATTCTAAGGCCATGCCGAGCCTCTCTTGTGCAGCCCAGACTCATCCGAGTCAGAAGTACAAATAGTGAACTTTACAATCAAGTTGGAATTTATCTGCTATCCCTTGTGATTATCAGAGCTGGACAAAGCACTGCTTCAGAGCAAACCTGACTCCCATCCAACCTGGCCTTGAACACTGCGAAGGATGGGGCAGCCACAGCTTCTCTGCTGGTTAGGGTTCTCTGCTGGGTTAGGGTTAGGGTTAGGGTTTTAGGGGGTTAGGGGGTTAGGGCGTTAGGGCGTTAGGGTGTTAGGGTGTTAGGGTGTTAGGGGGTTAGGGTTAGGGTTAGGGTTTTATGGGGTTAGGGTTTTATGGGGTTAGGGTTTTAGGGTTTTAGGGTTTTAGTGTTTTAGGGTTAGGGTTAGGGTTAGGGTAAGGGTTAGGGTTAGGTTATATTTGTCTCTATTCCTAAAGTCACCATTGTAGCCTTTAGTTATAAAGTACCTAAGATACAAACCAACACAACTGCAGTATTCAGCGTATGAAGCTTCTCTATTGATTTATGATTTCTAAACACAATCACCTACTGGAACAGTACCATTAAAATACAGAACAGCAAAGTTACAAAATTTTAACCTATGTACAAAGGCTTTCTTTGCAAACTACAAACTTTTCAAATATAATCACTGCTAGAACGGTTTCAGAAATTTTCACCCTCCTGTAAATCTGTCACTGGGAGCTCAGCACAAGGGGACAGTCAAGGCCCACGCAAGCCCACTGGGCATTGCGGAAGGCAGGAGGGGTGCTGGCAGGTTCTAGTGATCCCTGTGCCAGGCATTCCCGAAGTCACAGAAATTTCTAAACTGAAAAGTAAGAAAAGAAAATTCAAAATAACTTTTATCTGTTGCCCTTTGCAATCGTCCTGCACTCGGAATCCTAAAATGTGCTGTGCAATCTGCAAGGCTTGACAAATCCCAAAGGTTTTCATGAGCCCCATGGTGTATTTGGATTGAGTCCGTGAAGCTCAGGTGCTGAGAGGAGACTGAGGACTGAGGAAAGGTGAGACTGACTGGTCTGTAATTCCCTGGCTCATCCATTTTCCCCTTCTTGAAAAATGGGGTCATATTTCCCTTTCTCCAGTCATCAGGAACTTCACCTGAGTGCCATGATTTTTCAAATATGATGGCCAGTGTCTTAGCAACTTCATTTGCCAGCTCCTTCAGGACCCGCAGATGGATGTCCAGGTCCCATGGACTTGTGTACGTTTAGGTTTTTAAGATGGTCTCAAACCAGATCCTCTCCTACAGTGGGCCTAGGGTCTTTATTCTCACGTTCCCTGTGTCTGCATTCCAAGACTTGGGTGGTGCGGTCAGAGCCTTTGCCAGTGAAGACAGAGGCAAAGAAGTCATGAAGAACCTCAGCCGTCTGCAAATCTAGGGTAGCCAGTTCTCTTGATAGTTTCTGGAGGGGGCCTACGTTGTCCCTACCCTATCTTTCATTTGCAATGTAACTATAGAATCCCTTCCTGTTATCTTTCACACCCCTAGCCAAGTTTAATTCTAACTGGGCCTTAGCTTTCCTAACCTGGTCCATAGCTTCTCAGACAACATCCCTGTATTCTTCCCAGACTGCCTGTCCTTGCTTCCACCTTTTATAAGCCTTTTTTTTCCTTCAGAGTTTCCTCAGCAGCTCCTTATCCATCCAGTCAGGTCTCCTGGCCGTCCTGCTGCATTTCCTTCTAGTTGCGATGCAATACTCTTGAGCTTGTAGTAGGAGATCCTTGAATATCAACCAACAACCTTGGGCTCCCCTGCCCTCTAGGGCTATATCCCATGGAACCTTACTAAGCAGGTTCCTGAAGAGGCCAAAGTCTGCTCTCTTGAAGTCCAGGGCAGTGAGCTCGCTGCACGCTCTTCTCACTGTGCTGAGGATCTCAAATTCGACCATCTCATGATGGCTGCAACCAAGGCTGCTCTGGAGTGTCACATTTCCAATGAGCCCTTCCCTGTTGGTGAGCATGAGGTCTGGCATGGCACCCCTCCTTGTCGGCTCCTCTATTACTTGCAGAAGGAAGTTATCTTCCACACAATCGAGGAACCTCCTGGATTGCTTGTGCTGGGCCGTACCATTGCTCCAACAGATGTCAGGGTGGTTGAAGTCCCCCATGAGAACAAGGGCCTGTGAGCGTGAGGCTCTTCCTATCTGTCTGTAGAGTGCTTCATCCACAGAGTCCTCTTGATCAGGTGGTCTCTAGCAGATGCCCACAGTAATGTCTCCCATGGCTGTTCTCCCTTTAAACCTGACCCATCAACTCTCTGTTGACTGCTCACCTGTCCTCAGACAGAGTTGCATGCTCTGAAGCCATCACAAAGGCCTGGCGGTCACTGTGGAGACACCCATTGTGACGGGGCCCCCACGCTGAGCGTTGGGTATTTAAGGAGCCAGAGCCCTGCAGTAACCAGTGCAGAGGAGACCCCTCCCTCGGGAGGCTGCATTTCCCGTGGCTGCCCTGCGCATCCAGGTACGTGTTCTTTGACTTTGCAATCCTGTTTTAGTGTTGCCTTGAAACACATGGTGGGTGCGTGCTCTAAAGGGAGGAGAAGCTGTCAGGAGATGTGCTGGTGCCATCCCAGCTGTAGGAGCAGGGGATGGGTGAGGAGGAGGCGCTGGGCTTGTTCCTGTGCTTGGAGCTGAGCTCTGCCTGCAGAGGTGCTGGGGGCGAAGCAGGAGCTTTCTGTGTGCAGGAGCTGCTGGTGTCAGAGGTGCTGAGAAGGTGTCAGGGCAGGAGAACTTCTACCTCCCAGTCAGAGCCTGCTGCCTCGGACAGTCCGTGGGATCTGTCAGGGGGACTCCCTTGGTTTCTCTGTGTAGATAAGGAGGAGGATGATGTTCTGCAGAGCAGGGCTTCACTATGCACTGCGCGATGGCCAGTGTAAGGCAGGCCTTTGTCCCGGGACTGGCTGCAGGCTGTGACTGTGGGTGTGCAGCGAGGGGTGCCCATCTCTGTCCTTGCGAGCAGGGTCGCTGCAGCCTAGGGGCTGTGTGCAGGGGCAGGAGCTCTGCCTCCTGCCAGGGTCAGCACTCAGCTATGAGGATGAAAGGCACGGACCCAGAGGTATTTGCCAAGCACATCTGTGTTTGCCTTGCAATTACATGAGGCGAAAGGTCTATCAACATCCTCTTGCCAGTTCCGACGTCCTTGTTCCTTGTCAGTTCCAACATCTTCCAAGTACCAGTCAGGGACGGGTCACTCCTAATTGCCTGCTGTAGTTCCTCCTTCCCATGGTCTCTGACAGTTTCGATGCATTCCAACCCCCACACTCAGCCTGCCCGGGAGCTCCCCACAGTGCTGGGGGAGAAGCTCGGGGGGAAGGAACAACACCTGGCAGGAAAGGAAAGGAAAGGAAAGGAAAAGCGTTCTTGTGCACTGGAGAAGGTGCTGTGTGAGTCAGGGCTGCTCAGAGCTCCACATGACTCTGAGTTCAGAGGGTCCTTCTGAAAGACACTGAGGCAGCATTTGCCTTCAAAGGAAGGATTCTGAGCTCTGATGTTTTCCACTCTTGGTGGGCAGGTTGGGCAGTGGGAGCTGGGAATTTCCTTCTCTGCTTTGGAGAAGGCACCGAGAGTCTTGTCAGGACTTGTGTGAGCTTCTCCTGAGACCCTGCACAGGCAGAGATGCTCCTGGGCAGAGCCCTGCTGCCGGGAGGGGTGTGCAGGGCAGAGCTGAGCACACAGCCCATGGGATGGGCTCTGGGAGCACTGAGAGGGAGCAGAGCTGGGCCCAGAGCAGCAGCTCCTGGCAGGGACAGCTCCAGGCGGCAGAGACATGGGCAGGGAGTGGGGGGAAAGTGCAGCCCAGGCCTGGGGAGGGTGCGTTCAGGCAGCTCTCTTGGTGTCTGGCACTGGAGGTGGCTGCTGGCCATGCTCTGCTGGGCACAGTCCTTTGCTTCTCCCCATGAGACCTCCGTCATCTGCTCTTTGAATCATTGCTCCCCTGCTCTCAGCACAGGATGCTTGGTTGTTATTAAGATCAATCTGTCTTTGAAGGCAACTTAAAAGCACTGCAAGTGGAAGCAGTGGTCAAATGGGAAAGGACTCTTAGTGGCTCTGGACTAAGCTAGAAAGAGCTGAGAACTTCCAACTGTATCAATACTCTTCCCATTTTCAGTCATCCGTAGAATACTTTATACGCCAAAGGAAAAATGTCAGCAGTGTTATACTAGGAAATAAAGAACACAGACAAAATGATTTTTGATGAGAAAATGAACATGAGCCAGCTGTGTGCAGTCGCTTGGGGTATTGTGTGCAGTTCTGGTGTCCTCAACATCAAAAGGACATGGAACTGTTGGAGCAAGTCCAGAGGAGGGCCACAAGGATGATCAGGGGACTGGAGCACCTCCCATATGAAGACAGGCTGAGAAAGTTGGGGCTGTTCAGCCTGGAGAAGAGAAGGCTGCGTGGAGACCTCATAGCAGCCTTCCAGTATCTAAAGGAGGCCTATTAATATGCTGGAGAGGGCCTCTTCACTAGGGACTGTAGTGATAGGACAAGGGGTAACATGCTCAAACATAAACAGAGGAAGTTTAGATTGGATATAAGGAAGAAGTTCTTGACTGTAAGGGTGGTGAGGCACTGGAAGAGGTTGCCCAGGGAAGTCGTGAATGCTCCATCCCTGGCAGTGTTCAAGGCCATTTTGGATAGAGCCTTGGGTGACATGGTTTAGTGTGAGGTGGCCCTGCCCATAGCAGGGGGGTTGGAACTAGATGGTCTTAAGGTCCTTTTCAACCCTAACTATTCTATGATTCTACAATTCTAAGGCCATGCCGAGCCTCTCTTGTGCAGCCCAGACTCATCCGAGTCAGAAGTACAAATAGTGAACTTTACAATCAAGTTGGAATTTATCTGCTATCCCTTGTGATTATCAGAGCTGGACAAAGCACTGCTTCAGAGCAAACCTGACTCCCATCCAACCTGGCCTTGAACACTGCGAAGGATGGGGCAGCCACAGCTTCTCTGCTGGTTAGGGTTCTCTGCTGGGTTAGGGTTAGGGTTAGGGTTTTAGGGGGTTAGGGCGTTAGGGGGTTAGGGCGTTAGGGCGTTAGGGTGTTAGGGTGTTAGGGTGTTAGAGGGTTAGGGTTAGGGTTAGGGTTTTATGGGGTTAGGGTTTTATGGGGTTAGGGTTTTAGGATTTTAGGGTTTTAGGGTTTTAGTGTTTTAGGGTTAGGGTTAGGGTTAGGGTAAGGGTTAGGGTTAGGTTATATTTGTCTCTATTCCTAAAGTCAACATTGTAGCCTTTAGTTATAAAGTACCTAAGATACAAACCAACACAACTGCAGTATTCAGCGTATGAAGCTTCTCTATTGATTTATGATTTCTAAACACAATCACCTACTGGAACAGTACCATTAAAATACAGAACAGCAAAGTTACAAAATTTTAACCTATGTACAAAGGCTTTCTTTGCAAACTACAAACTTTTCAAATATAATCACTGCTAGAACGGTTTCAGAAATTTTCACCCTCCTGTAAATCTGTCACTGGGAGCTCAGCACAAGGGGACAGTCAAGGCCCACGCAAGCCCACTGGGCATTGCGGAAGGCAGGAGGGGTGCTGGCAGGTTCTAGTGATCCCTGTGCCAGGCATTCCCGAAGTCACAGAAATTTCTAAACTGAAAAGTAAGAAAAGAAAATTCAAAATAACTTTTATCTGTTGCCCTTTGCAATCGTCCTGCACTCGGAATCCTAAAATGTGCTGTGCAATCTGCAAGGCTTGACAAATCCCAAAGGTTTTCATGAGCCCCATGGTGTATTTGGATTGAGTCCGTGAAGCTCAGGTGCTGAGAGGAGACTGAGGACTGAGGAAAGGTGAGACTGACTGGTCTGTAATTCCCTGGCTCATCCATTTTCCCCTTCTTGAAAAATGGGGTCATATTTCCCTTTCTCCAGTCATCAGGAACTTCACCTGAGTGCCATGATTTTTCAAATATGATGGCCAGTGTCTTAGCAACTTCATTTGCCAGCTCCTTCAGGACCCGCAGATGGATGTCCAGGTCCCATGGACTTGTGTACGTTTAGGTTTTTAAGATGGTCTCAAACCAGATCCTCTCCTACAGTGGGCCTAGGGTCTTTATTCTCACGTTCCCTGTGTCTGCATTCCAAGACTTGGGTGGTGCGGTCAGAGCCTTTGCCAGTGAAGACAGAGGCAAAGAAGTCATGAAGAACCTCAGCCGTCTGCAAATCTAGGGTAGCCAGTTCTCTTGATAGTTTCTGGAGGGGGCCTACGTTGTCCCTACCCTATCTTTCATTTGCAATGTAACTATAGAATCCCTTCCTGTTATCTTTCACACCCCTAGCCAAGTTTAATTCTAACTGGGCCTTAGCTTTCCTAACCTGGTCCATAGCTTCTCAGACAACATCCCTGTATTCTTCCCAGACTGCCTGTCCTTGCTTCCACCTTTTATAAGCCTTTTTTTTCCTTCAGAGTTTCCTCAGCAGCTCCTTATCCATCCAGTCAGGTCTCCCGGCCGTCCTGCTGCATTTCCTTCTAGTTGCGATGCAATACTCTTGAGCTTGTAGTAGGAGATCCTTGAATATCAACCAACAACCTTGGGCTCCCCTGCCCTCTAGGGCTATATCCCATGGAACCTTACTAAGCAGGTTCCTGAAGAGGCCAAAGTCTGCTCTCTTGAAGTCCAGGGCAGTGAGCTCGCTGCACGCTCTTCTCACTGTGCTGAGGATCTCAAATTCGACCATCTCATGATGGCTGCAACCAAGGCTGCTCTGGAGTGTCACATTTCCAATGAGCCCTTCCCTGTTGGTGAGCATGAGGTCTGGCATGGCACCCCTCCTTGTCGGCTCCTCTATTACTTGCAGAAGGAAGTTATCTTCCACACAATCGAGGAACCTCCTGGATTGCTTGTGCTGGGCCGTACCATTGCTCCAACAGATGTCAGGGTGGTTGAAGTCCCCCATGAGAACAAGGGCCTGTGAGCGTGAGGCTCTTCCTATCTGTCTGTAGAGTGCTTCATCCACAGAGTCCTCTTGATCAGGTGGTCTCTAGCAGATGCCCACAGTAATGTCTCCCATGGCTGTTCTCCCTTTAAACCTGACCCATCAACTCTCTGTTGACTGCTCACCTGTCCTCAGACAGAGTTGCATGCTCTGAAGCCATCACAAAGGCCTGGCGGTCACTGTGGAGACACCCATTGTGACGGGGCCCCCACGCTGAGCGTTGGGTATTTAAGGAGCCAGAGCCCTGCAGTAACCAGTGCAGAGGAGACCCCTCCCTCGGGAGGCTGCATTTCCCGTGGCTGCCCTGCGCATCCAGGTACGTGTTCTTTGACTTTGCAATCCTGTTTTAGTGTTGCCTTGAAACACATGGTGGGTGCGTGCTCTAAAGGGAGGAGAAGCTGTCAGGAGATGTGCTGGTGCCATCCCAGCTGTAGGAGCAGGGGATGGGTGAGGAGGAGGCGCTGGGCTTGTTCCTGTGCTTGGAGCTGAGCTCTGCCTGCAGAGGTGCTGGGGGCGAAGCAGGAGCTTTCTGTGTGCAGGAGCTGCTGGTGTCAGAGGTGCTGAGAAGGTGTCAGGGCAGGAGAACTTCTACCTCCCAGTCAGAGCCTGCTGCCTCGGACAGTCCGTGGGATCTGTCAGGGGGACTCCCTTGGTTTCTCTGTGTAGATAAGGAGGAGGATGATGTTCTGCAGAGCAGGGCTTCACTATGCACTGCGCGATGGCCAGTGTAAGGCAGGCCTTTGTCCCGGGACTGGCTGCAGGCTGTGACTGTGGGTGTGCAGCGAGGGGTGCCCATCTCTGTCCTTGCGAGCAGGGTCGCTGCAGCCTAGGGGCTGTGTGCAGGGGCAGGAGCTCTGCCTCCTGCCAGGGTCAGCACTCAGCTATGAGGATGAAAGGCACGGACCCAGAGGTATTTGCCAAGCACATCTGTGTTTGCCTTGCAATTACATGAGGCGAAAGGTCTATCAACATCCTCTTGCCAGTTCCGACGTCCTTGTTCCTTGTCAGTTCCAACATCTTCCAAGTACCAGTCAGGGACGGGTCACTCCTAATTGCCTGCTGTAGTTCCTCCTTCCCATGGTCTCTGACAGTTTCGATGCATTCCAACCCCCACACTCAGCCTGCCCGGGAGCTCCCCACAGTGCTGGGGGAGAAGCTCGGGGGGAAGGAACAACACCTGGCAGGAAAGGAAAGGAAAGGAAAGGAAAAGCGTTCTTGTGCACTGGAGAAGGTGCTGTGTGAGTCAGGGCTGCTCAGAGCTCCACATGACTCTGAGTTCAGAGGGTCCTTCTGAAAGACACTGAGGCAGCATTTGCCTTCAAAGGAAGGATTCTGAGCTCTGATGTTTTCCACTCTTGGTGGGCAGGTTGGGCAGTGGGAGCTGGGAATTTCCTTCTCTGCTTTGGAGAAGGCACCGAGAGTCTTGTCAGGACTTGTGTGAGCTTCTGCTGAGACCCTGCACAGGCAGAGATGCTCCTGGGCAGAGCCCTGCTGCCGGGAGGGGTGTGCAGGGCAGAGCTGAGCACACAGCCCATGGGATGGGCTCTGGGAGCACTGAGAGGGAGCAGAGCTGGGCCCAGAGCAGCAGCTCCTGGCAGGGACAGCTCCAGGCGGCAGAGACATGGGCAGGGAGTGGGGGGAAAGTGCAGCCCAGGCCTGGGGAGGGTGCGTTCAGGCAGCTCTCTTGGTGTCTGGCACTGGAGGTGGCTGCTGGCCATGCTCTGCTGGGCACAGTCCTTTGCTTCTCCCCATGAGACCTCCGTCATCTGCTCTTTGAATCATTGCTCCCCTGCTCTCAGCACAGGATGCTTGGTTGTTATTAAGATCAATCTGTCTTTGAAGGCAACTTAAAAGCACTGCAAGTGGAAGCAGTGGTCAAATGGGAAAGGACTCTTAGTGGCTCTGGACTAAGCTAGAAAGAGCTGAGAACTTCCAACTGTATCAATACTCTTCCCATTTTCAGTCATCCGTAGAATACTTTATACGCCAAAGGAAAAATGTCAGCAGTGTTATACTAGGAAATAAAGAACACAGACAAAATGATTTTTGATGAGAAAATGAACATGAGCCAGCTGTGTGCAGTCGCTTGGGGTATTGTGTGCAGTTCTGGTGTCCTCAACATCAAAAGGACATGGAACTGTTGGAGCAAGTCCAGAGGAGGGCCACAAGGATGATCAGGGGACTGGAGCACCTCCCATATGAAGACAGGCTGAGAAAGTTGGGGCTGTTCAGCCTGGAGAAGAGAAGGCTGCGTGGAGACCTCATAGCAGCCTTCCAGTATCTAAAGGAGGCCTATTAATATGCTGGAGAGGGCCTCTTCACTAGGGACTGTAGTGATAGGACAAGGGGTAACATGCTCAAACATAAACAGAGGAAGTTTAGATTGGATATAAGGAAGAAGTTCTTGACTGTAAGGGTGGTGAGGCACTGGAAGAGGTTGCCCAGGGAAGTCGTGAATGCTCCATCCCTGGCAGTGTTCAAGGCCATTTTGGATAGAGCCTTGGGTGACATGGTTTAGTGTGAGGTGGCCCTGCCCATAGCAGGGGGGTTGGAACTAGATGGTCTTAAGGTCCTTTTCAACCCTAACTATTCTATGATTCTACAATTCTAAGGCCATGCCGAGCCTCTCTTGTGCAGCCCAGACTCATCCGAGTCAGAAGTACAAATAGTGAACTTTACAATCAAGTTGGAATTTATCTGCTATCCCTTGTGATTATCAGAGCTGGACAAAGCACTGCTTCAGAGCAAACCTGACTCCCATCCAACCTGGCCTTGAACACTGCGAAGGATGGGGCAGCCACAGCTTCTCTGCTGGTTAGGGTTCTCTGCTGGGTTAGGGTTAGGGTTAGGGTTTTAGGGGGTTAGGGCGTTAGGGGGTTAGGGCGTTAGGGCGTTAGGGTGTTAGGGTGTTAGGGTGTTAGAGGGTTAGGGTTAGGGTTAGGGTTTTATGGGGTTAGGGTTTTATGGGGTTAGGGTTTTAGGATTTTAGGGTTTTAGGGTTTTAGTGTTTTAGGGTTAGGGTTAGGGTTAGGGTAAGGGTTAGGGTTAGGTTATATTTGTCTCTATTCCTAAAGTCACCATTGTAGCCTTTAGTTATAAAGTACCTAAGATACAAACCAACACAACTGCAGTATTCAGCGTATGAAGCTTCTCTATTGATTTATGATTTCTAAACACAATCACCTACTGGAACAGTACCATTAAAATACAGAACAGCAAAGTTACAAAATTTTAACCTATGTACAAAGGCTTTCTTTGCAAACTACAAACTTTTCAAATATAATCACTGCTAGAACGGTTTCAGAAATTTTCACCCTCCTGTAAATCTGTCACTGGGAGCTCAGCACAAGGGGACAGTCAAGGCCCACGCAAGCCCACTGGGCATTGCGGAAGGCAGGAGGGGTGCTGGCAGGTTCTAGTGATCCCTGTGCCAGGCATTCCCGAAGTCACAGAAATTTCTAAACTGAAAAGTAAGAAAAGAAAATTCAAAATAACTTTTATCTGTTGCCCTTTGCAATCGTCCTGCACTCGGAATCCTAAAATGTGCTGTGCAATCTGCAAGGCTTGACAAATCCCAAAGGTTTTCATGAGCCCCATGGTGTATTTGGATTGAGTCCGTGAACCTCAGGTGCTGAGAGGAGACTGAGGACTGAGGAAA
The DNA here is from genome assembly GCF_963264785.1 of Psittacula echo. Taxonomy (NCBI): domain Eukaryota; kingdom Metazoa; phylum Chordata; class Aves; order Psittaciformes; family Psittacidae; genus Psittacula; species Psittacula echo. The sequence continues at coordinate 104,069 of NW_027664209.1, read as the reverse complement.
GGTGAGACTGACTGGTCTGTAATTCCCTGGCTCATCCATTTTCCCCTTCTTGAAAAATGGGGTCATATTTCCCTTTCTCCAGTCATCAGGAACTTCACCTGAGTGCCATGATTTTTCAAATATGATGGCCAGTGTCTTAGCAACTTCATTTGCCAGCTCCTTCAGGACCCGCAGATGGATGTCCAGGTCCCATGGACTTGTGTACGTTTAGGTTTTTAAGATGGTCTCAAACCAGATCCTCTCCTACAGTGGGCCTAGGGTCTTTATTCTCACGTTCCCTGTGTCTGCATTCCAAGACTTGGGTGGTGCGGTCAGAGCCTTTGCCAGTGAAGACAGAGGCAAAGAAGTCATGAAGAACCTCAGCCGTCTGCAAATCTAGGGTAGCCAGTTCTCTTGATAGTTTCTGGAGGGGGCCTACGTTGTCCCTACCCTATCTTTCATTTGCAATGTAACTATAGAATCCCTTCCTGTTATCTTTCACACCCCTAGCCAAGTTTAATTCTAACTGGGCCTTAGCTTTCCTAACCTGGTCCATAGCTTCTCAGACAACATCCCTGTATTCTTCCCAGACTGCCTGTCCTTGCTTCCACCTTTTATAAGCCTTTTTTTTCCTTCAGAGTTTCCTCAGCAGCTCCTTATCCATCCAGTCAGGTCTCCCGGCCGTCCTGCTGCATTTCCTTCTAGTTGCGATGCAATACTCTTGAGCTTGTAGTAGGAGATCCTTGAATATCAACCAACAACCTTGGGCTCCCCTGCCCTCTAGGGCTATATCCCATGGAACCTTACTAAGCAGGTTCCTGAAGAGGCCAAAGTCTGCTCTCTTGAAGTCCAGGGCAGTGAGCTCGCTGCACGCTCTTCTCACTGTGGTGAGGATCTCAAATTCGACCATCTCATGATGGCTGCAACCAAGGCTGCTCTGGAGTGTCACATTTCCAATGAGCCCTTCCCTGTTGGTGAGCATGAGGTCTGGCATGGCACCCCTCCTTGTCGGCTCCTCTATTACTTGCAGAAGGAAGTTATCTTCCACACAATCGAGGAACCTCCTGGATTGCTTGTGCTGGGCCGTACCATTGCTCCAACAGATGTCAGGGTGGTTGAAGTCCCCCATGAGAACAAGGGCCTGTGAGCGTGAGGCTCTTCCTATCTGTCTGTAGAGTGCTTCATCCACAGAGTCCTCTTGATCAGGTGGTCTCTAGCAGATGCCCACAGTAATGTCTCCCATGGCTGTTCTCCCTTTAAACCTGACCCATCAACTCTCTGTTGACTGCTCACCTGTCCTCAGACAGAGTTGCATGCTCTGAAGCCATCACAAAGGCCTGGCGGTCACTGTGGAGACACCCATTGTGACGGGGCCCCCACGCTGAGCGTTGGGTATTTAAGGAGCCAGAGCCCTGCAGTAACCAGTGCAGAGGAGACCCCTCCCTCGGGAGGCTGCATTTCCCGTGGCTGCCCTGCGCATCCAGGTACGTGTTCTTTGACTTTGCAATCCTGTTTTAGTGTTGCCTTGAAACACATGGTGGGTGCGTGCTCTAAAGGGAGGAGAAGCTGTCAGGAGATGTGCTGGTGCCATCCCAGCTGTAGGAGCAGGGGATGGGTGAGGAGGAGGCGCTGGGCTTGTTCCTGTGCTTGGAGCTGAGCTCTGCCTGCAGAGGTGCTGGGGGCGAAGCAGGAGCTTTCTGTGTGCAGGAGCTGCTGGTGTCAGAGGTGCTGAGAAGGTGTCAGGGCAGGAGAACTTCTACCTCCCAGTCAGAGCCTGCTGCCTCGGACAGTCCGTGGGATCTGTCAGGGGGACTCCCTTGGTTTCTCTGTGTAGATAAGGAGGAGGATGATGTTCTGCAGAGCAGGGCTTCACTATGCACTGCGCGATGGCCAGTGTAAGGCAGGCCTTTGTCCCGGGACTGGCTGCAGGCTGTGACTGTGGGTGTGCAGCGAGGGGTGCCCATCTCTGTCCTTGCGAGCAGGGTCGCTGCAGCCTAGGGGCTGTGTGCAGGGGCAGGAGCTCTGCCTCCTGCCAGGGTCAGCACTCAGCTATGAGGATGAAAGGCACGGACCCAGAGGTATTTGCCAAGCACATCTGTGTTTGCCTTGCAATTACATGAGGCGAAAGGTCTATCAACATCCTCTTGCCAGTTCCGACGTCCTTGTTCCTTGTCAGTTCCAACATCTTCCAAGTACCAGTCAGGGACGGGTCACTCCTAATTGCCTGCTGTAGTTCCTCCTTCCCATGGTCTCTGACAGTTTCGATGCATTCCAACCCCCACACTCAGCCTGCCCGGGAGCTCCCCACAGTGCTGGGGGAGAAGCTCGGGGGGAAGGAACAACACCTGGCAGGAAAGGAAAGGAAAGGAAAGGAAAAGCGTTCTTGTGCACTGGAGAAGGTGCTGTGTGAGTCAGGGCTGCTCAGAGCTCCACATGACTCTGAGTTCAGAGGGTCCTTCTGAAAGACACTGAGGCAGCATTTGCCTTCAAAGGAAGGATTCTGAGCTCTGATGTTTTCCACTCTTGGTGGGCAGGTTGGGCAGTGGGAGCTGGGAATTTCCTTCTCTGCTTTGGAGAAGGCACCGAGAGTCTTGTCAGGACTTGTGTGAGCTTCTGCTGAGACCCTGCACAGGCAGAGATGCTCCTGGGCAGAGCCCTGCTGCCGGGAGGGGTGTGCAGGGCAGAGCTGAGCACACAGCCCATGGGATGGGCTCTGGGAGCACTGAGAGGGAGCAGAGCTGGGCCCAGAGCAGCAGCTCCTGGCAGGGACAGCTCCAGGCGGCAGAGACATGGGCAGGGAGTGGGGGGAAAGTGCAGCCCAGGCCTGGGGAGGGTGCGTTCAGGCAGCTCTCTTGGTGTCTGGCACTGGAGGTGGCTGCTGGCCATGCTCTGCTGGGCACAGTCCTTTGCTTCTCCCCATGAGACCTCCGTCATCTGCTCTTTGAATCATTGCTCCCCTGCTCTCAGCACAGGATGCTTGGTTGTTATTAAGATCAATCTGTCTTTGAAGGCAACTTAAAAGCACTGCAAGTGGAAGCAGTGGTCAACTGGGAAAGGACTCTTAGTGGCTCTGGACTAAGCTAGAAAGAGCTGAGAACTTCCAACTGTATCAATACTCTTCCCATTTTCAGTCATCCGTAGAATACTTTATACGCCAAAGGAAAAATGTCAGCAGTGTTATACTAGGAAATAAAGAACACAGACAAAATGATTTTTGATGAGAAAATGAACATGAGCCAGCTGTGTGCAGTCGCTTGGGGTATTGTGTGCAGTTCTGGTGTCCTCAACATCAAAAGGACATGGAACTGTTGGAGCAAGTCCAGAGGAGGGCCACAAGGATGATCAGGGGACTGGAGCACCTCCCATATGAAGACAGGCTGAGAAAGTTGGGGCTGTTCAGCCTGGAGAAGAGAAGGCTGCGTGGAGACCTCATAGCAGCCTTCCAGTATCTAAAGGAGGCCTATTAATATGCTGGAGAGGGCCTCTTCACTAGGGACTGTAGTGATAGGACAAGGGGTAACATGCTCAAACATAAACAGAGGAAGTTTAGATTGGATATAAGGAAGAAGTTCTTGACTGTAAGGGTGGTGAGGCACTGGAAGAGGTTGCCCAGGGAAGTCGTGAATGCTCCATCCCTGGCAGTGTTCAAGGCCATTTTGGATAGAGCCTTGGGTGACATGGTTTAGTGTGAGGTGGCCCTGCCCATAGCAGGGGGGTTGGAACTAGATGGTCTTAAGGTCCTTTTCAACCCTAACTATTCTATGATTCTACAATTCTAAGGCCATGCCGAGCCTCTCTTGTGCAGCCCAGACTCATCCGAGTCAGAAGTACAAATAGTGAACTTTACAATCAAGTTGGAATTTATCTGCTATCCCTTGTGATTATCAGAGCTGGACAAAGCACTGCTTCAGAGCAAACCTGACTCCCATCCAACCTGGCCTTGAACACTGCGAAGGATGGGGCAGCCACAGCTTCTCTGCTGGTTAGGGTTCTCTGCTGGGTTAGGGTTAGGGTTAGGGTTTTAGGGGGTTAGGGCGTTAGGGGGTTAGGGCGTTAGGGCGTTAGGGTGTTAGGGTGTTAGGGTGTTAGAGGGTTAGGGTTAGGGTTAGGGTTTTATGGGGTTAGGGTTTTATGGGGTTAGGGTTTTAGGGTTTTAGGGTTTTAGGGTTTTAGTGTTTTAGGGTTAGGGTTAGGGTTAGGGTAAGGGTTAGGGTTAGGTTATATTTGTCTCTATTCCTAAAGTCACCATTGTAGCCTTTAGTTATAAAGTACCTAAGATACAAACCAACACAACTGCAGTATTCAGCGTATGAAGCTTCTCTATTGATTTATGATTTCTAAACACAATCACCTACTGGAACAGTACCATTAAAATACAGAACAGCAAAGTTACAAAATTTTAACCTATGTACAAAGGCTTTCTTTGCAAACTACAAACTTTTCAAATATAATCACTGCTAGAACGGTTTCAGAAATTTTCACCCTCCTGTAAATCTGTCACTGGGAGCTCAGCACAAGGGGACAGTCAAGGCCCACGCAAGCCCACTGGGCATTGCGGAAGGCAGGAGGGGTGCTGGCAGGTTCTAGTGATCCCTGTGCCAGGCATTCCCGAAGTCACAGAAATTTCTAAACTGAAAAGTAAGAAAAGAAAATTCAAAATAACTTTTATCTGTTGCCCTTTGCAATCGTCCTGCACTCGGAATCCTAAAATGTGCTGTGCAATCTGCAAGGCTTGACAAATCCCAAAGGTTTTCATGAGCCCCATGGTGTATTTGGATTGAGTCCGTGAACCTCAGGTGCTGAGAGGAGACTGAGGACTGAGGAAAGGTGAGACTGACTGGTCTGTAATTCCCTGGCTCATCCATTTTCCCCTTCTTGAAAAATGGGGTCATATTTCCCTTTCTCCAGTCATCAGGAACTTCACCTGAGTGCCATGATTTTTCAAATATGATGGCCAGTGTCTTAGCAACTTCATTTGCCAGCTCCTTCAGGACCCGCAGATGGATGTCCAGGTCCCATGGACTTGTGTACGTTTAGGTTTTTAAGATGGTCTCAAACCAGATCCTCTCCTACAGTGGGCCTAGGGTCTTTATTCTCACGTTCCCTGTGTCTGCATTCCAAGACTTGGGTGGTGCGGTCAGAGCCTTTGCCAGTGAAGACAGAGGCAAAGAAGTCATGAAGAACCTCAGCCGTCTGCAAATCTAGGGTAGCCAGTTCTCTTGATAGTTTCTGGAGGGGGCCTACGTTGTCCCTACCCTATCTTTCATTTGCAATGTAACTATAGAATCCCTTCCTGTTATCTTTCACACCCCTAGCCAAGTTTAATTCTAACTGGGCCTTAGCTTTCCTAACCTGGTCCATAGCTTCTCAGACAACATCCCTGTATTCTTCCCAGACTGCCTGTCCTTGCTTCCACCTTTTATAAGCCTTTTTTTTCCTTCAGAGTTTCCTCAGCAGCTCCTTATCCATCCAGTCAGGTCTCCCGGCCGTCCTGCTGCATTTCCTTCTAGTTGCGATGCAATACTCTTGAGCTTGTAGTAGGAGATCCTTGAATATCAACCAACAACCTTGGGCTCCCCTGCCCTCTAGGGCTATATCCCATGGAACCTTACTAAGCAGGTTCCTGAAGAGGCCAAAGTCTGCTCTCTTGAAGTCCAGGGCAGTGAGCTCGCTGCACGCTCTTCTCACTGTGCTGAGGATCTCAAATTCGACCATCTCATGATGGCTGCAACCAAGGCTGCTCTGGAGTGTCACATTTCCAATGAGCCCTTCCCTGTTGGTGAGCATGAGGTCTGGCATGGCACCCCTCCTTGTCGGCTCCTCTATTACTTGCAGAAGGAAGTTATCTTCCACACAATCGAGGAACCTCCTGGATTGCTTGTGCTGGGCCGTACCATTGCTCCAACAGATGTCAGGGTGGTTGAAGTCCCCCATGAGAACAAGGGCCTGTGAGCGTGAGGCTCTTCCTATCTGTCTGTAGAGTGCTTCATCCACAGAGTCCTCTTGATCAGGTGGTCTCTAGCAGATGCCCACAGTAATGTCTCCCATGGCTGTTCTCCCTTTAAACCTGACCCATCAACTCTCTGTTGACTGCTCACCTGTCCTCAGACAGAGTTGCATGCTCTGAAGCCATCACAAAGGCCTGGCGGTCACTGTGGAGACACCCATTGTGACGGGGCCCCCACGCTGAGCGTTGGGTATTTAAGGAGCCAGAGTCCTGCAGTAACCAGTGCAGAGGAGACCCCTCCCTCGGGAGGCTGCATTTCCCGTGGCTGCCCTGCGCATCCAGGTACGTGTTCTTTGACTTTGCAATCCTGTTTTAGTGTTGCCTTGAAACACATGGTGGGTGCGTGCTCTAAAGGGAGGAGAAGCTGTCAGGAGATGTGCTGGTGCCATCCCAGCTGTAGGAGCAGGGGATGGGTGAGGAGGAGGCGCTGGGCTTGTTCCTGTGCTTGGAGCTGAGCTCTGCCTGCAGAGGTGCTGGGGGCGAAGCAGGAGCTTTCTGTGTGCAGGAGCTGCTGGTGTCAGAGGTGCTGAGAAGGTGTCAGGGCAGGAGAACTTCTACCTCCCAGTCAGAGCCTGCTGCCTCGGACAGTCCGTGGGATCTGTCAGGGGGACTCCCTTGGTTTCTCTGTGTAGATAAGGAGGAGGATGATGTTCTGCAGAGCAGGGCTTCACTATGCACTGCGCGATGGCCAGTGTAAGGCAGGCCTTTGTCCCGGGACTGGCTGCAGGCTGTGACTGTGGGTGTGCAGCGAGGGGTGCCCATCTCTGTCCTTGCGAGCAGGGTCGCTGCAGCCTAGGGGCTGTGTGCAGGGGCAGGAGCTCTGCCTCCTGCCAGGGTCAGCACTCAGCTATGAGGATGAAAGGCACGGACCCAGAGGTATTTGCCAAGCACATCTGTGTTTGCCTTGCAATTACATGAGGCGAAAGGTCTATCAACATCCTCTTGCCAGTTCCGACGTCCTTGTTCCTTGTCAGTTCCAACATCTTCCAAGTACCAGTCAGGGACGGGTCACTCCTAATTGCCTGCTGTAGTTCCTCCTTCCCATGGTCTCTGACAGTTTCGATGCATTCCAACCCCCACACTCAGCCTGCCCGGGAGCTCCCCACAGTGCTGGGGGAGAAGCTCGGGGGGAAGGAACAACACCTGGCAGGAAAGGAAAGGAAAGGAAAAGCGTTCTTGTGCACTGGAGAAGGTGCTGTGTGAGTCAGGGCTGCTCAGAGCTCCACATGACTCTGAGTTCAGAGGGTCCTTCTGAAAGACACTGAGGCAGCATTTGCCTTCAAAGGAAGGATTCTGAGCTCTGATGTTTTCCACTCTTGGTGGGCAGGTTGGGCAGTGGGAGCTGGGAATTTCCTTCTCTGCTTTGGAGAAGGCACCGAGAGTCTTGTCAGGACTTGTGTGAGCTTCTCCTGAGACCCTGCACAGGCAGAGATGCTCCTGGGCAGAGCCCTGCTGCCGGGAGGGGTGTGCAGGGCAGAGCTGAGCACACAGCCCATGGGATGGGCTCTGGGAGCACTGAGAGGGAGCAGAGCTGGGCCCAGAGCAGCAGCTCCTGGCAGGGACAGCTCCAGGCGGCAGAGACATGGGCAGGGAGTGGGGGGAAAGTGCAGCCCAGGCCTGGGGAGGGTGCGTTCAGGCAGCTCTCTTGGTGTCTGGCACTGGAGGTGGCTGCTGGCCATGCTCTGCTGGGCACAGTCCTTTGCTTCTCCCCATGAGACCTCCGTCATCTGCTCTTTGAATCATTGCTCCCCTGCTCTCAGCACAGGATGCTTGGTTGTTATTAAGATCAATCTGTCTTTGAAGGCAACTTAAAAGCACTGCAAGTGGAAGCAGTGGTCAAATGGGAAAGGACTCTTAGTGGCTCTGGACTAAGCTAGAAAGAGCTGAGAACTTCCAACTGTATCAATACTCTTCCCATTTTCAGTCATCCGTAGAATACTTTATACGCCAAAGGAAAAATGTCAGCAGTGTTATACTAGGAAATAAAGAACACAGACAAAATGATTTTTGATGAGAAAATGAACATGAGCCAGCTGTGTGCAGTCGCTTGGGGTATTGTGTGCAGTTCTGGTGTCCTCAACATCAAAAGGACATGGAACTGTTGGAGCAAGTCCAGAGGAGGGCCACAAGGATGATCAGGGGACTGGAGCACCTCCCATATGAAGACAGGCTGAGAAAGTTGGGGCTGTTCAGCCTGGAGAAGAGAAGGCTGCGTGGAGACCTCATAGCAGCCTTCCAGTATCTAAAGGAGGCCTATTAATATGCTGGAGAGGGCCTCTTCACTAAGGACTGTAGTGATAGGACAAGGGGTAACATGCTCAAACATAAACAGAGGAAGTTTAGATTGGATATAAGGAAGAAGTTCTTGACTGTAAGGGTGGTGAGGCACTGGAAGAGGTTGCCCAGGGAAGTCGTGAATGCTCCATCCCTGGCAGTGTTCAAGGCCATTTTGGATAGAGCCTTGGGTGACATGGTTTAGTGTGAGGTGGCCCTGCCCATAGCAGGGGGGTTGGAACTAGATGGTCTTAAGGTCCTTTTCAACCCTAACTATTCTATGATTCTACAATTCTAAGGCCATGCCGAGCCTCTCTTGTGCAGCCCAGACTCATCCGAGTCAGAAGTACAAATAGTGAACTTTACAATCAAGTTGGAATTTATCTGCTATCCCTTGTGATTATCAGAGCTGGACAAAGCACTGCTTCAGAGCAAACCTGACTCCCATCCAACCTGGCCTTGAACACTGCGAAGGATGGGGCAGCCACAGCTTCTCTGCTGGTTAGGGTTCTCTGCTGGGTTAGGGTTAGGGTTAGGGTTTTAGGGGGTTAGGGCGTTAGGGGGTTAGGGCGTTAGGGCGTTAGGGTGTTAGGGTGTTAGGGTGTTAGGGGGTTAGGGTTAGGGTTAGGGTTTTATGGGGTTAGGGTTTTATGGGGTTAGGGTTTTAGGGTTTTAGGGTTTTAGGGTTTTAGTGTTTTAGGGTTAGGGTTAGGGTTAGGGTAAGGGTTAGGGTTAGGTTATATTTGTCTCTATTCCTAAAGTCACCATTGTAGCCTTTAGTTATAAAGTACCTAAGATACAAACCAACACAACTGCAGTATTCAGCGTATGAAGCTTCTCTATTGATTTATGATTTCTAAACACAATCACCTACTGGAACAGTACCATTAAAATACAGAACAGCAAAGTTACAAAATTTTAACCTATGTACAAAGGCTTTCTTTGCAAACTACAAACTTTTCAAATATAATCACTGCTAGAACGGTTTCAGAAATTTTCACCCTCCTGTAAATCTGTCACTGGGAGCTCAGCACAAGGGGACAGTCAAGGCCCACGCAAGCCCACTGGGCATTGCGGAAGGCAGGAGGGGTGCTGGCAGGTTCTAGTGATCCCTGTGCCAGGCATTCCCGAAGTCACAGAAATTTCTAAACTGAAAAGTAAGAAAAGAAAATTCAAAATAACTTTTATCTGTTGCCCTTTGCAATCGTCCTGCACTCGGAATCCTAAAATGTGCTGTGCAATCTGCAAGGCTTGACAAATCCCAAAGGTTTTCATGAGCCCCATGGTGTATTTGGATTGAGTCCGTGAACCTCAGGTGCTGAGAGGAGACTGAGGACTGAGGAAAGGTGAGACTGACTGGTCTGTAATTCCCTGGCTCATCCATTTTCCCCTTCTTGAAAAATGGGGTCATATTTCCCTTTCTCCAGTCATCAGGAACTTCACCTGAGTGCCATGATTTTTCAAATATGATGGCCAGTGTCTTAGCAACTTCATTTGCCAGCTCCTTCAGGACCCGCAGATGGATGTCCAGGTCCCATGGACTTGTGTACGTTTAGGTTTTTAAGATGGTCTCAAACCAGATCCTCTCCTACAGTGGGCCTAGGGTCTTTATTCTCACGTTCCCTGTGTCTGCATTCCAAGACTTGGGTGGTGCGGTCAGAGCCTTTGCCAGTGAAGACAGAGGCAAAGAAGTCATGAAGAACCTCAGCCGTCTGCAAATCTAGGGTAGCCAGTTCTCTTGATAGTTTCTGGAGGGGGCCTACGTTGTCCCTACCCTATCTTTCATTTGCAATGTAACTATAGAATCCCTTCCTGTTATCTTTCACACCCCTAGCCAAGTTTAATTCTAACTGGGCCTTAGCTTTCCTAACCTGGTCCATAGCTTCTCAGACAACATCCCTGTATTCTTCCCAGACTGCCTGTCCTTGCTTCCACCTTTTATAAGCCTTTTTTTTCCTTCAGAGTTTCCTCAGCAGCTCCTTATCCATCCAGTCAGGTCTCCCGGCCGTCCTGCTGCATTTCCTTCTAGTTGCGATGCAATACTCTTGAGCTTGTAGTAGGAGATCCTTGAATATCAACCAACAACCTTGGGCTCCCCTGCCCTCTAGGGCTATATCCCATGGAACCTTACTAAGCAGGTTCCTGAAGAGGCCAAAGTCTGCTCTCTTGAAGTCCAGGGCAGTGAGCTCGCTGCACGCTCTTCTCACTGTGCTGAGGATCTCAAATTCGACCATCTCATGATGGCTGCAACCAAGGCTGCTCTGGAGTGTCACATTTCCAATGAGCCCTTCCCTGTTGGTGAGCATGAGGTCTGGCATGGCACCCCTCCTTGTCGGCTCCTCTATTACTTGCAGAAGGAAGTTATCTTCCACACAATCGAGGAACCTCCTGGATTGCTTGTGCTGGGCCGTACCATTGCTCCAACAGATGTCAGGGTGGTTGAAGTCCCCCATGAGAACAAGGGCCTGTGAGCGTGAGGCTCTTCCTATCTGTCTGTAGAGTGCTTCATCCACAGAGTCCTCTTGATCAGGTGGTCTCTAGCAGATGCCCACAGTAATGTCTCCCATGGCTGTTCTCCCTTTAAACCTGACCCATCAACTCTCTGTTGACTGCTCACCTGTCCTCAGACAGAGTTGCATGCTCTGAAGCCATCACAAAGGCCTGGCGGTCACTGTGGAGACACCCATTGTGACGGGGCCCCCACGCTGAGCGTTGGGTATTTAAGGAGCCAGAGTCCTGCAGTAACCAGTGCAGAGGAGACCCCTCCCTCGGGAGGCTGCATTTCCCGTGGCTGCCCTGCGCATCCAGGTACGTGTTCTTTGACTTTGCAATCCTGTTTTAGTGTTGCCTTGAAACACATGGTGGGTGCGTGCTCTAAAGGGAGGAGAAGCTGTCAGGAGATGTGCTGGTGCCATCCCAGCTGTAGGAGCAGGGGATGGGTGAGGAGGAGGCGCTGGGCTTGTTCCTGTGCTTGGAGCTGAGCTCTGCCTGCAGAGGTGCTGGGGGCGAAGCAGGAGCTTTCTGTGTGCAGGAGCTGCTGGTGTCAGAGGTGCTGAGAAGGTGTCAGGGCAGGAGAACTTCTACCTCCCAGTCAGAGCCTGCTGCCTCGGACAGTCCGTGGGATCTGTCAGGGGGACTCCCTTGGTTTCTCTGTGTAGATAAGGAGGAGGATGATGTTCTGCAGAGCAGGGCTTCACTATGCACTGCGCGATGGCCAGTGTAAGGCAGGCCTTTGTCCCGGGACTGGCTGCAGGCTGTGACTGTGGGTGTGCAGCGAGGGGTGCCCATCTCTGTCCTTGCGAGCAGGGTCGCTGCAGCCTAGGGGCTGTGTGCAGGGGCAGGAGCTCTGCCTCCTGCCAGGGTCAGCACTCAGCTATGAGGATGAAAGGCACGGACCCAGAGGTATTTGCCAAGCACATCTGTGTTTGCCTTGCAATTACATGAGGCGAAAGGTCTATCAACATCCTCTTGCCAGTTCCGACGTCCTTGTTCCTTGTCAGTTCCAACATCTTCCAAGTACCAGTCAGGGACGGGTCACTCCTAATTGCCTGCTGTAGTTCCTCCTTCCCATGGTCTCTGACAGTTTCGATGCATTCCAACCCCCACACTCAGCCTGCCCGGGAGCTCCCCACAGTGCTGGGGGAGAAGCTCGGGGGGAAGGAACAACACCTGGCAGGAAAGGAAAGGAAAGGAAAAGCGTTCTTGTGCACTGGAGAAGGTGCTGTGTGAGTCAGGGCTGCTCAGAGCTCCACATGACTCTGAGTTCAGAGGGTCCTTCTGAAAGACACTGAGGCAGCATTTGCCTTCAAAGGAAGGATTCTGAGCTCTGATGTTTTCCACTCTTGGTGGGCAGGTTGGGCAGTGGGAGCTGGGAATTTCCTTCTCTGCTTTGGAGAAGGCAGCGAGAGTCTTGTCAGGACTTGTGTGAGCTTCTCCTGAGACCCTGCACAGGCAGAGATGCTCCTGGGCAGAGCCCTGCTGCCGGGAGGGGTGTGCAGGGCAGAGCTGAGCACACAGCCCATGGGATGGGCTCTGGGAGCACTGAGAGGGAGCAGAGCTGGGCCCAGAGCAGCAGCTCCTGGCAGGGACAGCTCCAGGCGGCAGAGACATGGGCAGGGAGTGGGGGGAAAGTGCAGCCCAGGCCTGGGGAGGGTGCGTTCAGGCAGCTCTCTTGGTGTCTGGCACTGGAGGTGGCTGCTGGCCATGCTCTGCTGGGCACAGTCCTTTGCTTCTCCCCATGAGACCTCCGTCATCTGCTCTTTGAATCATTGCTCCCCTGCTCTCAGCACAGGATGCTTGGTTGTTATTAAGATCAATCTGTCTTTGAAGGCAACTTAAAAGCACTGCAAGTGGAAGCAGTGGTCAAATGGGAAAGGACTCTTAGTGGCTCTGGACTAAGCTAGAAAGAGCTGAGAACTTCCAACTGTATCAATACTCTTCCCATTTTCAGTCATCCGTAGAATACTTTATACGCCAAAGGAAAAATGTCAGCAGTGTTATACTAGGAAATAAAGAACACAGACAAAATGATTTTTGATGAGAAAATGAACATGAGCCAGCTGTGTGCAGTCGCTTGGGGTATTGTGTGCAGTTCTGGTGTCCTCAACATCAAAAGGACATGGAACTGTTGGAGCAAGTCCAGAGGAGGGCCACAAGGATGATCAGGGGACTGGAGCACCTCCCATATGAAGACAGGCTGAGAAAGTTGGGGCTGTTCAGCCTGGAGAAGAGAAGGCTGCGTGGAGACCTCATAGCAGCCTTCCAGTATCTAAAGGAGGCCTATTAATATGCTGGAGAGGGCCTCTTCACTAAGGACTGTAGTGATAGGACAAGGGGTAACATGCTCAAACATAAACAGAGGAAGTTTAGATTGGATATAAGGAAGAAGTTCTTGACTGTAAGGGTGGTGAGGCACTGGAAGAGGTTGCCCAGGGAAGTCGTGAATGCTCCATCCCTGGCAGTGTTCAAGGCCATTTTGGATAGAGCCTTGGGTGACATGGTTTAGTGTGAGGTGGCCCTGCCCATAGCAGGGGGGTTGGAACTAGATGGTCTTAAGGTCCTTTTCAACCCTAACTATTCTATGATTCTACAATTCTAAGGCCATGCCGAGCCTCTCTTGTGCAGCCCAGACTCATCCGAGTCAGAAGTACAAATAGTGAACTTTACAATCAAGTTGGAATTTATCTGCTATCCCTTGTGATTATCAGAGCTGGACAAAGCACTGCTTCAGAGCAAACCTGACTCCCATCCAACCTGGCCTTGAACACTGCGAAGGATGGGGCAGCCACAGCTTCTCTGCTGGTTAGGGTTCTCTGCTGGGTTAGGGTTAGGGTTAGGGTTTTAGGGGGTTAGGGCGTTAGGGGGTTAGGGCGTTAGGGCGTTAGGGTGTTAGGGTGTTAGGGTGTTAGGGGGTTAGGGTTAGGGTTAGGGTTTTATGGGGTTAGGGTTTTATGGGGTTAGGGTTTTAGGGTTTTAGGGTTTTAGGGTTTTAGTGTTTTAGGGTTAGGGTTAGGGTTAGGGTAAGGGTTAGGGTTAGGTTATATTTGTCTCTATTCCTAAAGTCACCATTGTAGCCTTTAGTTATAAAGTACCTAAGATACAAACCAACACAACTGCAGTATTCAGCGTATGAAGCTTCTCTATTGATTTATGATTTCTAAACACAATCACCTACTGGAACAGTACCATTAAAATACAGAACAGCAAAGTTACAAAATTTTAACCTATGTACAAAGGCTTTCTTTGCAAACTACAAACTTTTCAAATATAATCACTGCTAGAACGGTTTCAGAAATTTTCACCCTCCTGTAAATCTGTCACTGGGAGCTCAGCACAAGGGGACAGTCAAGGCCCACGCAAGCCCACTGGGCATTGCGGAAGGCAGGAGGGGTGCTGGCAGGTTCTAGTGATCCCTGTGCCAGGCATTCCCGAAGTCACAGAAATTTCTAAACTGAAAAGTAAGAAAAGAAAATTCAAAATAACTTTTATCTGTTGCCCTTTGCAATCGTCCTGCACTCGGAATCCTAAAATGTGCTGTGCAATCTGCAAGGCTTGACAAATCCCAAAGGTTTTCATGAGCCCCATGGTGTATTTGGATTGAGTCCGTGAACCTCAGGTGCTGAGAGGAGACTGAGGACTGAGGAAAGGTGAGACTGACTGGTCTGTAATTCCCTGGCTCATCCATTTTCCCCTTCTTGAAAAATGGGGTCATATTTCCCTTTCTCCAGTCATCAGGAACTTCACCTGAGTGCCATGATTTTTCAAATATGATGGCCAGTGTCTTAGCAACTTCATTTGCCAGCTCCTTCAGGACCCGCAGATGGATGTCCAGGTCCCATGGACTTGTGTACGTTTAGGTTTTTAAGATGGTCTCAAACCAGATCCTCTCCTACAGTGGGCCTAGGGTCTTTATTCTCACGTTCCCTGTGTCTGCATTCCAAGACTTGGGTGGTGCGGTCAGAGCCTTTGCCAGTGAAGACAGAGGCAAAGAAGTCATGAAGAACCTCAGCCGTCTGCAAATCTAGGGTAGCCAGTTCTCTTGATAGTTTCTGGAGGGGGCCTACGTTGTCCCTACCCTATCTTTCATTTGCAATGTAACTATAGAATCCCTTCCTGTTATCTTTCACACCCCTAGCCAAGTTTAATTCTAACTGGGCCTTAGCTTTCCTAACCTGGTCCATAGCTTCTCAGACAACATCCCTGTATTCTTCCCAGACTGCCTGTCCTTGCTTCCACCTTTTATAAGCCTTTTTTTTCCTTCAGAGTTTCCTCAGCAGCTCCTTATCCATCCAGTCAGGTCTCCTGGCCGTCCTGCTGCATTTCCTTCTAGTTGCGATGCAATACTCTTGAGCTTGTAGTAGGAGATCCTTGAATATCAACCAACAACCTTGGGCTCCCCTGCCCTCTAGGGCTATATCCCATGGAACCTTACTAAGCAGGTTCCTGAAGAGGCCAAAGTCTGCTCTCTTGAAGTCCAGGGCAGTGAGCTCGCTGCACGCTCTTCTCACTGTGCTGAGGATCTCAAATTCGACCATCTCATGATGGCTGCAACCAAGGCTGCTCTGGAGTGTCACATTTCCAATGAGCCCTTCCCTGTTGGTGAGCATGAGGTCTGGCATGGCACCCCTCCTTGTCGGCTCCTCTATTACTTGCAGAAGGAAGTTATCTTCCACACAATCGAGGAACCTCCTGGATTGCTTGTGCTGGGCCGTACCATTGCTCCAACAGATGTCAGGGTGGTTGAAGTCCCCCATGAGAACAAGGGCCTGTGAGCGTGAGGCTCTTCCTATCTGTCTGTAGAGTGCTTCATCCACAGAGTCCTCTTGATCAGGTGGTCTCTAGCAGATGCCCACAGTAATGTCTCCCATGGCTGTTCTCCCTTTAAACCTGACCCATCAACTCTCTGTTGACTGCTCACCTGTCCTCAGACAGAGTTGCATGCTCTGAAGCCATCACAAAGGCCTGGCGGTCACTGTGGAGACACCCATTGTGACGGGGCCCCCACGCTGAGCGTTGGGTATTTAAGGAGCCAGAGCCCTGCAGTAACCAGTGCAGAGGAGACCCCTCCCTCGGGAGGCTGCATTTCCCGTGGCTGCCCTGCGCATCCAGGTACGTGTTCTTTGACTTTGCAATCCTGTTTTAGTGTTGCCTTGAAACACATGGTGGGTGCGTGCTCTAAAGGGAGGAGAAGCTGTCAGGAGATGTGCTGGTGCCATCCCAGCTGTAGGAGCAGGGGATGGGTGAGGAGGAGGCGCTGGGCTTGTTCCTGTGCTTGGAGCTGAGCTCTGCCTGCAGAGGTGCTGGGGGCGAAGCAGGAGCTTTCTGTGTGCAGGAGCTGCTGGTGTCAGAGGTGCTGAGAAGGTGTCAGGGCAGGAGAACTTCTACCTCCCAGTCAGAGCCTGCTGCCTCGGACAGTCCGTGGGATCTGTCAGGGGGACTCCCTTGGTTTCTCTGTGTAGATAAGGAGGAGGATGATGTTCTGCAGAGCAGGGCTTCACTATGCACTGCGCGATGGCCAGTGTAAGGCAGGCCTTTGTCCCGGGACTGGCTGCAGGCTGTGACTGTGGGTGTGCAGCGAGGGGTGCCCATCTCTGTCCTTGCGAGCAGGGTCGCTGCAGCCTAGGGGCTGTGTGCAGGGGCAGGAGCTCTGCCTCCTGCCAGGGTCAGCACTCAGCTATGAGGATGAAAGGCACGGACCCAGAGGTATTTGCCAAGCACATCTGTGTTTGCCTTGCAATTACATGAGGCGAAAGGTCTATCAACATCCTCTTGCCAGTTCCGACGTCCTTGTTCCTTGTCAGTTCCAACATCTTCCAAGTACCAGTCAGGGACGGGTCACTCCTAATTGCCTGCTGTAGTTCCTCCTTCCCATGGTCTCTGACAGTTTCGATGCATTCCAACCCCCACACTCAGCCTGCCCGGGAGCTCCCCACAGTGCTGGGGGAGAAGCTCGGGGGGAAGGAACAACACCTGGCAGGAAAGGAAAGGAAAGGAAAAGCGTTCTTGTGCACTGGAGAAGGTGCTGTGTGAGTCAGGGCTGCTCAGAGCTCCACATGACTCTGAGTTCAGAGGGTCCTTCTGAAAGACACTGAGGCAGCATTTGCCTTCAAAGGAAGGATTCTGAGCTCTGATGTTTTCCACTCTTGGTGGGCAGGTTGGGCAGTGGGAGCTGGGAATTTCCTTCTCTGCTTTGGAGAAGGCACCGAGAGTCTTGTCAGGACTTGTGTGAGCTTCTCCTGAGACCCTGCACAGGCAGAGATGCTCCTGGGCAGAGCCCTGCTGCCGGGAGGGGTGTGCAGGGCAGAGCTGAGCACACAGCCCATGGGATGGGCTCTGGGAGCACTGAGAGGGAGCAGAGCTGGGCCCAGAGCAGCAGCTCCTGGCAGGGACAGCTCCAGGCGGCAGAGACATGGGCAGGGAGTGGGGGGAAAGTGCAGCCCAGGCCTGGGGAGGGTGCGTTCAGGCAGCTCTCTTGGTGTCTGGCACTGGAGGTGGCTGCTGGCCATGCTCTGCTGGGCACAGTCCTTTGCTTCTCCCCATGAGACCTCCGTCATCTGCTCTTTGAATCATTGCTCCCCTGCTCTCAGCACAGGATGCTTGGTTGTTATTAAGATCAATCTGTCGTTGAAGGCAACTTAAAAGCACTGCAAGTGGAAGCAGTGGTCAAATGGGAAAGGACTCTTAGTGGCTCTGGACTAAGCTAGAAAGAGCTGAGAACTTCCAACTGTATCAATACTCTTCCCATTTTCAGTCATCCGTAGAATACTTTATACGCCAAAGGAAAAATGTCAGCAGTGTTATACTAGGAAATAAAGAACACAGACAAAATGATTTTTGATGAGAAAATGAACATGAGCCAGCTGTGTGCAGTCGCTTGGGGTATTGTGTGCAGTTCTGGTGTCCTCAACATCAAAAGGACATGGAACTGTTGGAGCAAGTCCAGAGGAGGGCCACAAGGATGATCAGGGGACTGGAGCACCTCCCATATGAAGACAGGCTGAGAAAGTTGGGGCTGTTCAGCCTGGAGAAGAGAAGGCTGCGTGGAGACCTCATAGCAGCCTTCCAGTATCTAAAGGAGGCCTATTAATATGCTGGAGAGGGCCTCTTCACTAGGGACTGTAGTGATAGGACAAGGGGTAACATGCTCAAACATAAACAGAGGAAGTTTAGATTGGATATAAGGAAGAAGTTCTTGACTGTAAGGGTGGTGAGGCACTGGAAGAGGTTGCCCAGGGAAGTCGTGAATGCTCCATCCCTGGCAGTGTTCAAGGCCATTTTGGATAGAGCCTTGGGTGACATGGTTTAGTGTGAGGTGGCCCTGCCCATAGCAGGGGGGTTGGAACTAGATGGTCTTAAGGTCCTTTTCAACCCTAACTATTCTATGATTCTACAATTCTAAGGCCATGCCGAGCCTCTCTTGTGCAGCCCAGACTCATCCGAGTCAGAAGTACAAATAGTGAACTTTACAATCAAGTTGGAATTTATCTGCTATCCCTTGTGATTATCAGAGCTGGACAAAGCACTGCTTCAGAGCAAACCTGACTCCCATCCAACCTGGCCTTGAACACTGCGAAGGATGGGGCAGCCACAGCTTCTCTGCTGGTTAGGGTTCTCTGCTGGGTTAGGGTTAGGGTTAGGGTTTTAGGGGGTTAGGGCGTTAGGGGGTTAGGGCGTTAGGGCGTTAGGGTGTTAGGGTGTTAGGGTGTTAGGGGGTTAGGGTTAGGGTTAGGGTTTTATGGGGTTAGGGTTTTAGGGTTTTAGGGTTTTAGGGTTTTAGTGTTTTAGGGTTAGGGTTAGGGTTAGGGTAAGGGTTAGGGTTAGGTTATATTTGTCTCTATTCCTAAAGTCACCATTGTAGCCTTTAGTTATAAAGTACCTAAGATACAAACCAACACAACTGCAGTATTCAGCGTATGAAGCTTCTCTATTGATTTATGATTTCTAAACACAATCACCTACTGGAACAGTACCATTAAAATACAGAACAGCAAAGTTACAAAATTTTAACCTATGTACAAAGGCTTTCTTTGCAAACTACAAACTTTTCAAATATAATCACTGCTAGAACGGTTTCAGAAATTTTCACCCTCCTGTAAATCTGTCACTGGGAGCTCAGCACAAGGGGACAGTCAAGGCCCACGCAAGCCCACTGGGCATTGCGGAAGGCAGGAGGGGTGCTGGCAGGTTCTAGTGATCCCTGTGCCAGGCATTCCCGAAGTCACAGAAATTTCTAAACTGAAAAGTAAGAAAAGAAAATTCAAAATAACTTTTATCTGTTGCCCTTTGCAATCGTCCTGCACTCGGAATCCTAAAATGTGCTGTGCAATCTGCAAGGCTTGACAAATCCCAAAGGTTTTCATGAGCCCCATGGTGTATTTGGATTGAGTCCGTGAACCTCAGGTGCTGAGAGGAGACTAAGGACTGAGGAAAGGTGAGACTGACTGGTCTGTAATTCCCTGGCTCATCCATTTTCCCCTTCTTGAAAAATGGGGTCATATTTCCCTTTCTCCAGTCATCAGGAACTTCACCTGAGTGCCATGATTTTTCAAATATGATGGCCAGTGTCTTAGCAACTTCATTTGCCAGCTCCTTCAGGACCCGCAGATGGATGTCCAGGTCCCATGGACTTGTGTACGTTTAGGTTTTTAAGATGGTCTCAAACCAGATCCTCTCCTACAGTGGGCCTAGGGTCTTTATTCTCACGTTCCCTGTGTCTGCATTCCAAGACTTGGGTGGTGCGGTCAGAGCCTTTGCCAGTGAAGACAGAGGCAAAGAAGTCATGAAGAACCTCAGCCGTCTGCAAATCTAGGGTAGCCAGTTCTCTTGATAGTTTCTGGAGGGGGCCTACGTTGTCCCTACCCTATCTTTCATTTGCAATGTAACTATAGAATCCCTTCCTGTTATCTTTCACACCCCTAGCCAAGTTTAATTCTAACTGGGCCTTAGCTTTCCTAACCTGGTCCATAGCTTCTCAGACAACATCCCTGTATTCTTCCCAGACTGCCTGTCCTTGCTTCCACCTTTTATAAGCCTTTTTTTTCCTTCAGAGTTTCCTCAGCAGCTCCTTATCCATCCAGTCAGGTCTCCCGGCCGTCCTGCTGCATTTCCTTCTAGTTGCGATGCAATACTCTTGAGCTTGTAGTAGGAGATCCTTGAATATCAACCAACAACCTTGGGCTCCCCTGCCCTCTAGGGCTATATCCCATGGAACCTTACTAAGCAGGTTCCTGAAGAGGCCAAAGTCTGCTCTCTTGAAGTCCAGGGCAGTGAGCTCGCTGCACGCTCTTCTCACTGTGCTGAGGATCTCAAATTCGACCATCTCATGATGGCTGCAACCAAGGCTGCTCTGGAGTGTCACATTTCCAATGAGCCCTTCCCTGTTGGTGAGCATGAGGTCTGGCATGGCACCCCTCCTTGTCGGCTCCTCTATTACTTGCAGAAGGAAGTTATCTTCCACACAATCGAGGAACCTCCTGGATTGCTTGTGCTGGGCCGTACCATTGCTCCAACAGATGTCAGGGTGGTTGAAGTCCCCCATGAGAACAAGGGCCTGTGAGCGTGAGGCTCTTCCTATCTGTCTGTAGAGTGCTTCATCCACAGAGTCCTCTTGATCAGGTGGTCTCTAGCAGATGCCCACAGTAATGTCTCCCATGGCTGTTCTCCCTTTAAACCTGACCCATCAACTCTCTGTTGACTGCTCACCTGTCCTCAGACAGAGTTGCATGCTCTGAAGCCATCACAAAGGCCTGGCGGTCACTGTGGAGACACCCATTGTGACGGGGCCCCCACGCTGAGCGTTGGGTATTTAAGGAGCCAGAGCCCTGCAGTAACCAGTGCAGAGGAGACCCCTCCCTCGGGAGGCTGCATTTCCCGTGGCTGCCCTGCGCATCCAGGTACGTGTTCTTTGACTTTGCAATCCTGTTTTAGTGTTGCCTTGAAACACATGGTGGGTGCGTGCTCTAAAGGGAGGAGAAGCTGTCAGGAGATGTGCTGGTGCCATCCCAGCTGTAGGAGCAGGGGATGGGTGAGGAGGAGGCGCTGGGCTTGTTCCTGTGCTTGGAGCTGAGCTCTGCCTGCAGAGGTGCTGGGGGCGAAGCAGGAGCTTTCTGTGTGCAGGAGCTGCTGGTGTCAGAGGTGCTGAGAAGGTGTCAGGGCAGGAGAACTTCTACCTCCCAGTCAGAGCCTGCTGCCTCGGACAGTCCGTGGGATCTGTCAGGGGGACTCCCTTGGTTTCTCTGTGTAGATAAGGAGGAGGATGATGTTCTGCAGAGCAGGGCTTCACTATGCACTGCGCGATGGCCAGTGTAAGGCAGGCCTTTGTCCCGGGACTGGCTGCAGGCTGTGACTGTGGGTGTGCAGCGAGGGGTGCCCATCTCTGTCCTTGCGAGCAGGGTCGCTGCAGCCTAGGGGCTGTGTGCAGGGGCAGGAGCTCTGCCTCCTGCCAGGGTCAGCACTCAGCTATGAGGATGAAAGGCACGGACCCAGAGGTATTTGCCAAGCACATCTGTGTTTGCCTTGCAATTACATGAGGCGAAAGGTCTATCAACATCCTCTTGCCAGTTCCGACGTCCTTGTTCCTTGTCAGTTCCAACATCTTCCAAGTACCAGTCAGGGACGGGTCACTCCTAATTGCCTGCTGTAGTTCCTCCTTCCCATGGTCTCTGACAGTTTCGATGCATTCCAACCCCCACACTCAGCCTGCCCGGGAGCTCCCCACAGTGCTGGGGGAGAAGCTCGGGGGGAAGGAACAACACCTGGCAGGAAAGGAAAGGAAAGGAAAAGCGTTCTTGTGCACTGGAGAAGGTGCTGTGTGAGTCAGGGCTGCTCAGAGCTCCACATGACTCTGAGTTCAGAGGGTCCTTCTGAAAGACACTGAGGCAGCATTTGCCTTCAAAGGAAGGATTCTGAGCTCTGATGTTTTCCACTCTTGGTGGGCAGGTTGGGCAGTGGGAGCTGGGAATTTCCTTCTCTGCTTTGGAGAAGGCACCGAGAGTCTTGTCAGGACTTGTGTGAGCTTCTCCTGAGACCCTGCACAGGCAGAGATGCTCCTGGGCAGAGCCCTGCTGCCGGGAGGGGTGTGCAGGGCAGAGCTGAGCACACAGCCCATGGGATGGGCTCTGGGAGCACTGAGAGGGAGCAGAGCTGGGCCCAGAGCAGCAGCTCCTGGCAGGGACAGCTCCAGGCGGCAGAGACATGGGCAGGGAGTGGGGGGAAAGTGCAGCCCAGGCCTGGGGAGGGTGCGTTCAGGCAGCTCTCTTGGTGTCTGGCACTGGAGGTGGCTGCTGGCCATGCTCTGCTGGGCACAGTCCTTTGCTTCTCCCCATGAGACCTCCGTCATCTGCTCTTTGAATCATTGCTCCCCTGCTCTCAGCACAGGATGCTTGGTTGTTATTAAGATCAATCTGTCGTTGAAGGCAACTTAAAAGCACTGCAAGTGGAAGCAGTGGTCAAATGGGAAAGGACTCTTAGTGGCTCTGGACTAAGCTAGAAAGAGCTGAGAACTTCCAACTGTATCAATACTCTTCCCATTTTCAGTCATCCGTAGAATACTTTATACGCCAAAGGAAAAATGTCAGCAGTGTTATACTAGGAAATAAAGAACACAGACAAAATGATTTTTGATGAGAAAATGAACATGAGCCAGCTGTGTGCAGTCGCTTGGGGTATTGTGTGCAGTTCTGGTGTCCTCAACATCAAAAGGACATGGAACTGTTGGAGCAAGTCCAGAGGAGGGCCACAAGGATGATCAGGGGACTGGAGCACCTCCCATATGAAGACAGGCTGAGAAAGTTGGGGCTGTTCAGCCTGGAGAAGAGAAGGCTGCGTGGAGACCTCATAGCAGCCTTCCAGTATCTAAAGGAGGCCTATTAATATGCTGGAGAGGGCCTCTTCACTAGGGACTGTAGTGATAGGACAAGGGGTAACATGCTCAAACATAAACAGAGGAAGTTTAGATTGGATATAAGGAAGAAGTTCTTGACTGTAAGGGTGGTGAGGCACTGGAAGAGGTTGCCCAGGGAAGTCGTGAATGCTCCATCCCTGGCAGTGTTCAAGGCCATTTTGGATAGAGCCTTGGGTGACATGGTTTAGTGTGAGGTGGCCCTGCCCATAGCAGGGGGGTTGGAACTAGATGGTCTTAAGGTCCTTTTCAACCCTAACTATTCTATGATTCTACAATTCTAAGGCCATGCCGAGCCTCTCTTGTGCAGCCCAGACTCATCCGAGTCAGAAGTACAAATAGTGAACTTTACAATCAAGTTGGAATTTATCTGCTATCCCTTGTGATTATCAGAGCTGGACAAAGCACTGCTTCAGAGCAAACCTGACTCCCATCCAACCTGGCCTTGAACACTGCGAAGGATGGGGCAGCCACAGCTTCTCTGCTGGTTAGGGTTCTCTGCTGGGTTAGGGTTAGGGTTAGGGTTTTAGGGGGTTAGGGCGTTAGGGGGTTAGGGCGTTAGGGCGTTAGGGTGTTAGGGTGTTAGGGTGTTAGGGGGTTAGGGTTAGGGTTAGGGTTTTATGGGGTTAGGGTTTTAGGGTTTTAGGGTTTTAGGGTTTTAGTGTTTTAGGGTTAGGGTTAGGGTTAGGGTAAGGGTTAGGGTTAGGTTATATTTGTCTCTATTCCTAAAGTCACCATTGTAGCCTTTAGTTATAAAGTACCTAAGATACAAACCAACACAACTGCAGTATTCAGCGTATGAAGCTTCTCTATTGATTTATGATTTCTAAACACAATCACCTACTGGAACAGTACCATTAAAATACAGAACAGCAAAGTTACAAAATTTTAACCTATGTACAAAGGCTTTCTTTGCAAACTACAAACTTTTCAAATATAATCACTGCTAGAACGGTTTCAGAAATTTTCACCCTCCTGTAAATCTGTCACTGGGAGCTCAGCACAAGGGGACAGTCAAGGCCCACGCAAGCCCACTGGGCATTGCGGAAGGCAGGAGGGGTGCTGGCAGGTTCTAGTGATCCCTGTGCCAGGCATTCCCGAAGTCACAGAAATTTCTAAACTGAAAAGTAAGAAAAGAAAATTCAAAATAACTTTTATCTGTTGCCCTTTGCAATCGTCCTGCACTCGGAATCCTAAAATGTGCTGTGCAATCTGCAAGGCTTGACAAATCCCAAAGGTTTTCATGAGCCCCATGGTGTATTTGGATTGAGTCCGTGAACCTCAGGTGCTGAGAGGAGACTAAGGACTGAGGAAAGGTGAGACTGACTGGTCTGTAATTCCCTGGCTCATCCATTTTCCCCTTCTTGAAAAATGGGGTCATATTTCCCTTTCTCCAGTCATCAGGAACTTCACCTGAGTGCCATGATTTTTCAAATATGATGGCCAGTGTCTTAGCAACTTCATTTGCCAGCTCCTTCAGGACCCGCAGATGGATGTCCAGGTCCCATGGACTTGTGTACGTTTAGGTTTTTAAGATGGTCTCAAACCAGATCCTCTCCTACAGTGGGCCTAGGGTCTTTATTCTCACGTTCCCTGTGTCTGCATTCCAAGACTTGGGTGGTGCGGTCAGAGCCTTTGCCAGTGAAGACAGAGGCAAAGAAGTCATGAAGAACCTCAGCCGTCTGCAAATCTAGGGTAGCCAGTTCTCTTGATAGTTTCTGGAGGGGGCCTACGTTGTCCCTACCCTATCTTTCATTTGCAATGTAACTATAGAATCCCTTCCTGTTATCTTTCACACCCCTAGCCAAGTTTAATTCTAACTGGGCCTTAGCTTTCCTAACCTGGTCCATAGCTTCTCAGACAACATCCCTGTATTCTTCCCAGACTGCCTGTCCTTGCTTCCACCTTTTATAAGCCTTTTTTTTCCTTCAGAGTTTCCTCAGCAGCTCCTTATCCATCCAGTCAGGTCTCCCGGCCGTCCTGCTGCATTTCCTTCTAGTTGCGATGCAATACTCTTGAGCTTGTAGTAGGAGATCCTTGAATATCAACCAACAACCTTGGGCTCCCCTGCCCTCTAGGGCTATATCCCATGGAACCTTACTAAGCAGGTTCCTGAAGAGGCCAAAGTCTGCTCTCTTGAAGTCCAGGGCAGTGAGCTCGCTGCACGCTCTTCTCACTGTGCTGAGGATCTCAAATTCGACCATCTCATGATGGCTGCAACCAAGGCTGCTCTGGAGTGTCACATTTCCAATGAGCCCTTCCCTGTTGGTGAGCATGAGGTCTGGCATGGCACCCCTCCTTGTCGGCTCCTCTATTACTTGCAGAAGGAAGTTATCTTCCACACAATCGAGGAACCTCCTGGATTGCTTGTGCTGGGCCGTACCATTGCTCCAACAGATGTCAGGGTGGTTGAAGTCCCCCATGAGAACAAGGGCCTGTGAGCGTGAGGCTCTTCCTATCTGTCTGTAGAGTGCTTCATCCACAGAGTCCTCTTGATCAGGTGGTCTCTAGCAGATGCCCACAGTAATGTCTCCCATGGCTGTTCTCCCTTTAAACCTGACCCATCAACTCTCTGTTGACTGCTCACCTGTCCTCAGACAGAGTTGCATGCTCTGAAGCCATCACAAAGGCCTGGCGGTCACTGTGGAGACACCCATTGTGACGGGGCCCCCACGCTGAGCGTTGGGTATTTAAGGAGCCAGAGCCCTGCAGTAACCAGTGCAGAGGAGACCCCTCCCTCGGGAGGCTGCATTTCCCGTGGCTGCCCTGCGCATCCAGGTACGTGTTCTTTGACTTTGCAATCCTGTTTTAGTGTTGCCTTGAAACACATGGTGGGTGCGTGCTCTAAAGGGAGGAGAAGCTGTCAGGAGATGTGCTGGTGCCATCCCAGCTGTAGGAGCAGGGGATGGGTGAGGAGGAGGCGCTGGGCTTGTTCCTGTGCTTGGAGCTGAGCTCTGCCTGCAGAGGTGCTGGGGGCGAAGCAGGAGCTTTCTGTGTGCAGGAGCTGCTGGTGTCAGAGGTGCTGAGAAGGTGTCAGGGCAGGAGAACTTCTACCTCCCAGTCAGAGCCTGCTGCCTCGGACAGTCCGTGGGATCTGTCAGGGGGACTCCCTTGGTTTCTCTGTGTAGATAAGGAGGAGGATGATGTTCTGCAGAGCAGGGCTTCACTATGCACTGCGCGATGGCCAGTGTAAGGCAGGCCTTTGTCCCGGGACTGGCTGCAGGCTGTGACTGTGGGTGTGCAGCGAGGGGTGCCCATCTCTGTCCTTGCGAGCAGGGTCGCTGCAGCCTAGGGGCTGTGTGCAGGGGCAGGAGCTCTGCCTCCTGCCAGGGTCAGCACTCAGCTATGAGGATGAAAGGCACGGACCCAGAGGTATTTGCCAAGCACATCTGTGTTTGCCTTGCAATTACATGAGGCGAAAGGTCTATCAACATCCTCTTGCCAGTTCCGACGTCCTTGTTCCTTGTCAGTTCCAACATCTTCCAAGTACCAGTCAGGGACGGGTCACTCCTAATTGCCTGCTGTAGTTCCTCCTTCCCATGGTCTCTGACAGTTTCGATGCATTCCAACCCCCACACTCAGCCTGCCCGGGAGCTCCCCACAGTGCTGGGGGAGAAGCTCGGGGGGAAGGAACAACACCTGGCAGGAAAGGAAAGGAAAGGAAAAGCGTTCTTGTGCACTGGAGAAGGTGCTGTGTGAGTCAGGGCTGCTCAGAGCTCCACATGACTCTGAGTTCAGAGGGTCCTTCTGAAAGACACTGAGGCAGCATTTGCCTTCAAAGGAAGGATTCTGAGCTCTGATGTTTTCCACTCTTGGTGGGCAGGTTGGGCAGTGGGAGCTGGGAATTTCCTTCTCTGCTTTGGAGAAGGCACCGAGAGTCTTGTCAGGACTTGTGTGAGCTTCTCCTGAGACCCTGCACAGGCAGAGATGCTCCTGGGCAGAGCCCTGCTGCCGGGAGGGGTGTGCAGGGCAGAGCTGAGCACACAGCCCATGGGATGGGCTCTGGGAGCACTGAGAGGGAGCAGAGCTGGGCCCAGAGCAGCAGCTCCTGGCAGGGACAGCTCCAGGCGGCAGAGACATGGGCAGGGAGTGGGGGGAAAGTGCAGCCCAGGCCTGGGGAGGGTGCGTTCAGGCAGCTCTCTTGGTGTCTGGCACTGGAGGTGGCTGCTGGCCATGCTCTGCTGGGCACAGTCCTTTGCTTCTCCCCATGAGACCTCCGTCATCTGCTCTTTGAATCATTGCTCCCCTGCTCTCAGCACAGGATGCTTGGTTGTTATTAAGATCAATCTGTCGTTGAAGGCAACTTAAAAGCACTGCAAGTGGAAGCAGTGGTCAAATGGGAAAGGACTCTTAGTGGCTCTGGACTAAGCTAGAAAGAGCTGAGAACTTCCAACTGTATCAATACTCTTCCCATTTTCAGTCATCCGTAGAATACTTTATACGCCAAAGGAAAAATGTCAGCAGTGTTATACTAGGAAATAAAGAACACAGACAAAATGATTTTTGATGAGAAAATGAACATGAGCCAGCTGTGTGCAGTCGCTTGGGGTATTGTGTGCAGTTCTGGTGTCCTCAACATCAAAAGGACATGGAACTGTTGGAGCAAGTCCAGAGGAGGGCCACAAGGATGATCAGGGGACTGGAGCACCTCCCATATGAAGACAGGCTGAGAAAGTTGGGGCTGTTCAGCCTGGAGAAGAGAAGGCTGCGTGGAGACCTCATAGCAGCCTTCCAGTATCTAAAGGAGGCCTATTAATATGCTGGAGAGGGCCTCTTCACTAGGGACTGTAGTGATAGGACAAGGGGTAACATGCTCAAACATAAACAGAGGAAGTTTAGATTGGATATAAGGAAGAAGTTCTTGACTGTAAGGGTGGTGAGGCACTGGAAGAGGTTGCCCAGGGAAGTCGTGAATGCTCCATCCCTGGCAGTGTTCAAGGCCATTTTGGATAGAGCCTTGGGTGACATGGTTTAGTGTGAGGTGGCCCTGCCCATAGCAGGGGGGTTGGAACTAGATGGTCTTAAGGTCCTTTTCAACCCTAACTATTCTATGATTCTACAATTCTAAGGCCATGCCGAGCCTCTCTTGTGCAGCCCAGACTCATCCGAGTCAGAAGTACAAATAGTGAACTTTACAATCAAGTTGGAATTTATCTGCTATCCCTTGTGATTATCAGAGCTGGACAAAGCACTGCTTCAGAGCAAACCTGACTCCCATCCAACCTGGCCTTGAACACTGCGAAGGATGGGGCAGCCACAGCTTCTCTGCTGGTTAGGGTTCTCTGCTGGGTTAGGGTTAGGGTTAGGGT
Organism: Psittacula echo; assembly: GCF_963264785.1. NCBI lineage: Eukaryota > Metazoa > Chordata > Aves > Psittaciformes > Psittacidae > Psittacula > Psittacula echo. The sequence continues at coordinate 76,102 of NW_027664209.1, read as the reverse complement.
TTTAGGGGGTTAGGGCGTTAGGGGGTTAGGGCGTTAGGGCGTTAGGGTGTTAGGGTGTTAGGGTGTTAGGGGGTTAGGGTTAGGGTTAGGGTTTTATGGGGTTAGGGTTTTAGGGTTTTAGGGTTTTAGGGTTTTAGTGTTTTAGGGTTAGGGTTAGGGTTAGGGTAAGGGTTAGGGTTAGGTTATATTTGTCTCTATTCCTAAAGTCACCATTGTAGCCTTTAGTTATAAAGTACCTAAGATACAAACCAACACAACTGCAGTATTCAGCGTATGAAGCTTCTCTATTGATTTATGATTTCTAAACACAATCACCTACTGGAACAGTACCATTAAAATACAGAACAGCAAAGTTACAAAATTTTAACCTATGTACAAAGGCTTTCTTTGCAAACTACAAACTTTTCAAATATAATCACTGCTAGAACGGTTTCAGAAATTTTCACCCTCCTGTAAATCTGTCACTGGGAGCTCAGCACAAGGGGACAGTCAAGGCCCACGCAAGCCCACTGGGCATTGCGGAAGGCAGGAGGGGTGCTGGCAGGTTCTAGTGATCCCTGTGCCAGGCATTCCCGAAGTCACAGAAATTTCTAAACTGAAAAGTAAGAAAAGAAAATTCAAAATAACTTTTATCTGTTGCCCTTTGCAATCGTCCTGCACTCGGAATCCTAAAATGTGCTGTGCAATCTGCAAGGCTTGACAAATCCCAAAGGTTTTCATGAGCCCCATGGTGTATTTGGATTGAGTCCGTGAACCTCAGGTGCTGAGAGGAGACTAAGGACTGAGGAAAGGTGAGACTGACTGGTCTGTAATTCCCTGGCTCATCCATTTTCCCCTTCTTGAAAAATGGGGTCATATTTCCCTTTCTCCAGTCATCAGGAACTTCACCTGAGTGCCATGATTTTTCAAATATGATGGCCAGTGTCTTAGCAACTTCATTTGCCAGCTCCTTCAGGACCCGCAGATGGATGTCCAGGTCCCATGGACTTGTGTACGTTTAGGTTTTTAAGATGGTCTCAAACCAGATCCTCTCCTACAGTGGGCCTAGGGTCTTTATTCTCACGTTCCCTGTGTCTGCATTCCAAGACTTGGGTGGTGCGGTCAGAGCCTTTGCCAGTGAAGACAGAGGCAAAGAAGTCATGAAGAACCTCAGCCGTCTGCAAATCTAGGGTAGCCAGTTCTCTTGATAGTTTCTGGAGGGGGCCTACGTTGTCCCTACCCTATCTTTCATTTGCAATGTAACTATAGAATCCCTTCCTGTTATCTTTCACACCCCTAGCCAAGTTTAATTCTAACTGGGCCTTAGCTTTCCTAACCTGGTCCATAGCTTCTCAGACAACATCCCTGTATTCTTCCCAGACTGCCTGTCCTTGCTTCCACCTTTTATAAGCCTTTTTTTTCCTTCAGAGTTTCCTCAGCAGCTCCTTATCCATCCAGTCAGGTCTCCCGGCCGTCCTGCTGCATTTCCTTCTAGTTGCGATGCAATACTCTTGAGCTTGTAGTAGGAGATCCTTGAATATCAACCAACAACCTTGGGCTCCCCTGCCCTCTAGGGCTATATCCCATGGAACCTTACTAAGCAGGTTCCTGAAGAGGCCAAAGTCTGCTCTCTTGAAGTCCAGGGCAGTGAGCTCGCTGCACGCTCTTCTCACTGTGCTGAGGATCTCAAATTCGACCATCTCATGATGGCTGCAACCAAGGCTGCTCTGGAGTGTCACATTTCCAATGAGCCCTTCCCTGTTGGTGAGCATGAGGTCTGGCATGGCACCCCTCCTTGTCGGCTCCTCTATTACTTGCAGAAGGAAGTTATCTTCCACACAATCGAGGAACCTCCTGGATTGCTTGTGCTGGGCCGTACCATTGCTCCAACAGATGTCAGGGTGGTTGAAGTCCCCCATGAGAACAAGGGCCTGTGAGCGTGAGGCTCTTCCTATCTGTCTGTAGAGTGCTTCATCCACAGAGTCCTCTTGATCAGGTGGTCTCTAGCAGATGCCCACAGTAATGTCTCCCATGGCTGTTCTCCCTTTAAACCTGACCCATCAACTCTCTGTTGACTGCTCACCTGTCCTCAGACAGAGTTGCATGCTCTGAAGCCATCACAAAGGCCTGGCGGTCACTGTGGAGACACCCATTGTGACGGGGCCCCCACGCTGAGCGTTGGGTATTTAAGGAGCCAGAGCCCTGCAGTAACCAGTGCAGAGGAGACCCCTCCCTCGGGAGGCTGCATTTCCCGTGGCTGCCCTGCGCATCCAGGTACGTGTTCTTTGACTTTGCAATCCTGTTTTAGTGTTGCCTTGAAACACATGGTGGGTGCGTGCTCTAAAGGGAGGAGAAGCTGTCAGGAGATGTGCTGGTGCCATCCCAGCTGTAGGAGCAGGGGATGGGTGAGGAGGAGGCGCTGGGCTTGTTCCTGTGCTTGGAGCTGAGCTCTGCCTGCAGAGGTGCTGGGGGCGAAGCAGGAGCTTTCTGTGTGCAGGAGCTGCTGGTGTCAGAGGTGCTGAGAAGGTGTCAGGGCAGGAGAACTTCTACCTCCCAGTCAGAGCCTGCTGCCTCGGACAGTCCGTGGGATCTGTCAGGGGGACTCCCTTGGTTTCTCTGTGTAGATAAGGAGGAGGATGATGTTCTGCAGAGCAGGGCTTCACTATGCACTGCGCGATGGCCAGTGTAAGGCAGGCCTTTGTCCCGGGACTGGCTGCAGGCTGTGACTGTGGGTGTGCAGCGAGGGGTGCCCATCTCTGTCCTTGCGAGCAGGGTCGCTGCAGCCTAGGGGCTGTGTGCAGGGGCAGGAGCTCTGCCTCCTGCCAGGGTCAGCACTCAGCTATGAGGATGAAAGGCACGGACCCAGAGGTATTTGCCAAGCACATCTGTGTTTGCCTTGCAATTACATGAGGCGAAAGGTCTATCAACATCCTCTTGCCAGTTCCGACGTCCTTGTTCCTTGTCAGTTCCAACATCTTCCAAGTACCAGTCAGGGACGGGTCACTCCTAATTGCCTGCTGTAGTTCCTCCTTCCCATGGTCTCTGACAGTTTCGATGCATTCCAACCCCCACACTCAGCCTGCCCGGGAGCTCCCCACAGTGCTGGGGGAGAAGCTCGGGGGGAAGGAACAACACCTGGCAGGAAAGGAAAGGAAAGGAAAAGCGTTCTTGTGCACTGGAGAAGGTGCTGTGTGAGTCAGGGCTGCTCAGAGCTCCACATGACTCTGAGTTCAGAGGGTCCTTCTGAAAGACACTGAGGCAGCATTTGCCTTCAAAGGAAGGATTCTGAGCTCTGATGTTTTCCACTCTTGGTGGGCAGGTTGGGCAGTGGGAGCTGGGAATTTCCTTCTCTGCTTTGGAGAAGGCACCGAGAGTCTTGTCAGGACTTGTGTGAGCTTCTCCTGAGACCCTGCACAGGCAGAGATGCTCCTGGGCAGAGCCCTGCTGCCGGGAGGGGTGTGCAGGGCAGAGCTGAGCACACAGCCCATGGGATGGGCTCTGGGAGCACTGAGAGGGAGCAGAGCTGGGCCCAGAGCAGCAGCTCCTGGCAGGGACAGCTCCAGGCGGCAGAGACATGGGCAGGGAGTGGGGGGAAAGTGCAGCCCAGGCCTGGGGAGGGTGCGTTCAGGCAGCTCTCTTGGTGTCTGGCACTGGAGGTGGCTGCTGGCCATGCTCTGCTGGGCACAGTCCTTTGCTTCTCCCCATGAGACCTCCGTCATCTGCTCTTTGAATCATTGCTCCCCTGCTCTCAGCACAGGATGCTTGGTTGTTATTAAGATCAATCTGTCGTTGAAGGCAACTTAAAAGCACTGCAAGTGGAAGCAGTGGTCAAATGGGAAAGGACTCTTAGTGGCTCTGGACTAAGCTAGAAAGAGCTGAGAACTTCCAACTGTATCAATACTCTTCCCATTTTCAGTCATCCGTAGAATACTTTATACGCCAAAGGAAAAATGTCAGCAGTGTTATACTAGGAAATAAAGAACACAGACAAAATGATTTTTGATGAGAAAATGAACATGAGCCAGCTGTGTGCAGTCGCTTGGGGTATTGTGTGCAGTTCTGGTGTCCTCAACATCAAAAGGACATGGAACTGTTGGAGCAAGTCCAGAGGAGGGCCACAAGGATGATCAGGGGACTGGAGCACCTCCCATATGAAGACAGGCTGAGAAAGTTGGGGCTGTTCAGCCTGGAGAAGAGAAGGCTGCGTGGAGACCTCATAGCAGCCTTCCAGTATCTAAAGGAGGCCTATTAATATGCTGGAGAGGGCCTCTTCACTAGGGACTGTAGTGATAGGACAAGGGGTAACATGCTCAAACATAAACAGAGGAAGTTTAGATTGGATATAAGGAAGAAGTTCTTGACTGTAAGGGTGGTGAGGCACTGGAAGAGGTTGCCCAGGGAAGTCGTGAATGCTCCATCCCTGGCAGTGTTCAAGGCCATTTTGGATAGAGCCTTGGGTGACATGGTTTAGTGTGAGGTGGCCCTGCCCATAGCAGGGGGGTTGGAACTAGATGGTCTTAAGGTCCTTTTCAACCCTAACTATTCTATGATTCTACAATTCTAAGGCCATGCCGAGCCTCTCTTGTGCAGCCCAGACTCATCCGAGTCAGAAGTACAAATAGTGAACTTTACAATCAAGTTGGAATTTATCTGCTATCCCTTGTGATTATCAGAGCTGGACAAAGCACTGCTTCAGAGCAAACCTGACTCCCATCCAACCTGGCCTTGAACACTGCGAAGGATGGGGCAGCCACAGCTTCTCTGCTGGTTAGGGTTCTCTGCTGGGTTAGGGTTAGGGTTAGGGTTTTAGGGGGTTAGGGCGTTAGGGGGTTAGGGCGTTAGGGCGTTAGGGTGTTAGGGTGTTAGGGTGTTAGGGGGTTAGGGTTAGGGTTAGGGTTTTATGGGGTTAGGGTTTTAGGGTTTTAGGGTTTTAGGGTTTTAGTGTTTTAGGGTTAGGGTTAGGGTTAGGGTAAGGGTTAGGGTTAGGTTATATTTGTCTCTATTCCTAAAGTCACCATTGTAGCCTTTAGTTATAAAGTACCTAAGATACAAACCAACACAACTGCAGTATTCAGCGTATGAAGCTTCTCTATTGATTTATGATTTCTAAACACAATCACCTACTGGAACAGTACCATTAAAATACAGAACAGCAAAGTTACAAAATTTTAACCTATGTACAAAGGCTTTCTTTGCAAACTACAAACTTTTCAAATATAATCACTGCTAGAACGGTTTCAGAAATTTTCACCCTCCTGTAAATCTGTCACTGGGAGCTCAGCACAAGGGGACAGTCAAGGCCCACGCAAGCCCACTGGGCATTGCGGAAGGCAGGAGGGGTGCTGGCAGGTTCTAGTGATCCCTGTGCCAGGCATTCCCGAAGTCACAGAAATTTCTAAACTGAAAAGTAAGAAAAGAAAATTCAAAATAACTTTTATCTGTTGCCCTTTGCAATCGTCCTGCACTCGGAATCCTAAAATGTGCTGTGCAATCTGCAAGGCTTGACAAATCCCAAAGGTTTTCATGAGCCCCATGGTGTATTTGGATTGAGTCCGTGAACCTCAGGTGCTGAGAGGAGACTGAGGACTGAGGAAAGGTGAGACTGACTGGTCTGTAATTCCCTGGCTCATCCATTTTCCCCTTCTTGAAAAATGGGGTCATATTTCCCTTTCTCCAGTCATCAGGAACTTCACCTGAGTGCCATGATTTTTCAAATATGATGGCCAGTGTCTTAGCAACTTCATTTGCCAGCTCCTTCAGGACCCGCAGATGGATGTCCAGGTCCCATGGACTTGTGTACGTTTAGGTTTTTAAGATGGTCTCAAACCAGATCCTCTCCTACAGTGGGCCTAGGGTCTTTATTCTCACGTTCCCTGTGTCTGCATTCCAAGACTTGGGTGGTGCGGTCAGAGCCTTTGCCAGTGAAGACAGAGGCAAAGAAGTCATGAAGAACCTCAGCCGTCTGCAAATCTAGGGTAGCCAGTTCTCTTGATAGTTTCTGGAGGGGGCCTACGTTGTCCCTACCCTATCTTTCATTTGCAATGTAACTATAGAATCCCTTCCTGTTATCTTTCACACCCCTAGCCAAGTTTAATTCTAACTGGGCCTTAGCTTTCCTAACCTGGTCCATAGCTTCTCAGACAACATCCCTGTATTCTTCCCAGACTGCCTGTCCTTGCTTCCACCTTTTATAAGCCTTTTTTTTCCTTCAGAGTTTCCTCAGCAGCTCCTTATCCATCCAGTCAGGTCTCCCGGCCGTCCTGCTGCATTTCCTTCTAGTTGCGATGCAATACTCTTGAGCTTGTAGTAGGAGATCCTTGAATATCAACCAACAACCTTGGGCTCCCCTGCCCTCTAGGGCTATATCCCATGGAACCTTACTAAGCAGGTTCCTGAAGAGGCCAAAGTCTGCTCTCTTGAAGTCCAGGGCAGTGAGCTCGCTGCACGCTCTTCTCACTGTGCTGAGGATCTCAAATTCGACCATCTCATGATGGCTGCAACCAAGGCTGCTCTGGAGTGTCACATTTCCAATGAGCCCTTCCCTGTTGGTGAGCATGAGGTCTGGCATGGCACCCCTCCTTGTCGGCTCCTCTATTACTTGCAGAAGGAAGTTATCTTCCACACAATCGAGGAACCTCCTGGATTGCTTGTGCTGGGCCGTACCATTGCTCCAACAGATGTCAGGGTGGTTGAAGTCCCCCATGAGAACAAGGGCCTGTGAGCGTGAGGCTCTTCCTATCTGTCTGTAGAGTGCTTCATCCACAGAGTCCTCTTGATCAGGTGGTCTCTAGCAGATGCCCACAGTAATGTCTCCCATGGCTGTTCTCCCTTTAAACCTGACCCATCAACTCTCTGTTGACTGCTCACCTGTCCTCAGACAGAGTTGCATGCTCTGAAGCCATCACAAAGGCCTGGCGGTCACTGTGGAGACACCCATTGTGACGGGGCCCCCACGCTGAGCGTTGGGTATTTAAGGAGCCAGAGCCCTGCAGTAACCAGTGCAGAGGAGACCCCTCCCTCGGGAGGCTGCATTTCCCGTGGCTGCCCTGCGCATCCAGGTACGTGTTCTTTGACTTTGCAATCCTGTTTTAGTGTTGCCTTGAAACACATGGTGGGTGCGTGCTCTAAAGGGAGGAGAAGCTGTCAGGAGATGTGCTGGTGCCATCCCAGCTGTAGGAGCAGGGGATGGGTGAGGAGGAGGCGCTGGGCTTGTTCCTGTGCTTGGAGCTGAGCTCTACCTGCAGAGGTGCTGGGGGCGAAGCAGGAGCTTTCTGTGTGCAGGAGCTGCTGGTGTCAGAGGTGCTGAGAAGGTGTCAGGGCAGGAGAACTTCTACCTCCCAGTCAGAGCCTGCTGCCTCGGACAGTCCGTGGGATCTGTCAGGGGGACTCCCTTGGTTTCTCTGTGTAGATAAGGAGGAGGATGATGTTCTGCAGAGCAGGGCTTCACTATGCACTGCGCGATGGCCAGTGTAAGGCAGGCCTTTGTCCCGGGACTGGCTGCAGGCTGTGACTGTGGGCGTGCAGCGAGGGGTGCCCATCTCTGTCCTTGCGAGCAGGGTCGCTGCAGCCTAGGGGCTGTGTGCAGGGGCAGGAGCTCTGCCTCCTGCCAGGGTCAGCACTCAGCTATGAGGATGAAAGGCACGGACCCAGAGGTATTTGCCAAGCACATCTGTGTTTGCCTTGCAATTACATGAGGCGAAAGGTCTATCAACATCCTCTTGCCAGTTCCGACGTCCTTGTTCCTTGTCAGTTCCAACATCTTCCAAGTACCAGTCAGGGACGGGTCACTCCTAATTGCCTGCTGTAGTTCCTCCTTCCCATGGTCTCTGACAGTTTCGATGCATTCCAACCCCCACACTCAGCCTGCCCGGGAGCTCCCCACAGTGCTGGGGGAGAAGCTCGGGGGGAAGGAACAACACCTGGCAGGAAAGGAAAGGAAAGGAAAAGCGTTCTTGTGCACTGGAGAAGGTGCTGTGTGAGTCAGGGCTGCTCAGAGCTCCACATGACTCTGAGTTCAGAGGGTCCTTCTGAAAGACACTGAGGCAGCATTTGCCTTCAAAGGAAGGATTCTGAGCTCTGATGTTTTCCACTCTTGGTGGGCAGGTTGGGCAGTGGGAGCTGGGAATTTCCTTCTCTGCTTTGGAGAAGGCACCGAGAGTCTTGTCAGGACTTGTGTGAGCTTCTCCTGAGACCCTGCACAGGCAGAGATGCTCCTGGGCAGAGCCCTGCTGCCGGGAGGGGTGTGCAGGGCAGAGCTGAGCACACAGCCCATGGGATGGGCTCTGGGAGCACTGAGAGGGAGCAGAGCTGGGCCCAGAGCAGCAGCTCCTGGCAGGGACAGCTCCAGGCGGCAGAGACATGGGCAGGGAGTGGGGGGAAAGTGCAGCCCAGGCCTGGGGAGGGTGCGTTCAGGCAGCTCTCTTGGTGTCTGGCACTGGAGGTGGCTGCTGGCCATGCTCTGCTGGGCACAGTCCTTTGCTTCTCCCCATGAGACCTCCGTCATCTGCTCTTTGAATCATTGCTCCCCTGCTCTCAGCACAGGATGCTTGGTTGTTATTAAGATCAATCTGTCGTTGAAGGCAACTTAAAAGCACTGCAAGTGGAAGCAGTGGTCAAATGGGAAAGGACTCTTAGTGGCTCTGGACTAAGCTAGAAAGAGCTGAGAACTTCCAACTGTATCAATACTCTTCCCATTTTCAGTCATCCGTAGAATACTTTATACGCCAAAGGAAAAATGTCAGCAGTGTTATACTAGGAAATAAAGAACACAGACAAAATGATTTTTGATGAGAAAATGAACATGAGCCAGCTGTGTGCAGTCGCTTGGGGTATTGTGTGCAGTTCTGGTGTCCTCAACATCAAAAGGACATGGAACTGTTGGAGCAAGTCCAGAGGAGGGCCACAAGGATGATCAGGGGACTGGAGCACCTCCCATATGAAGACAGGCTGAGAAAGTTGGGGCTGTTCAGCCTGGAGAAGAGAAGGCTGCGTGGAGACCTCATAGCAGCCTTCCAGTATCTAAAGGAGGCCTATTAATATGCTGGAGAGGGCCTCTTCACTAGGGACTGTAGTGATAGGACAAGGGGTAACATGCTCAAACATAAACAGAGGAAGTTTAGATTGGATATAAGGAAGAAGTTCTTGACTGTAAGGGTGGTGAGGCACTGGAAGAGGTTGCCCAGGGAAGTCGTGAATGCTCCATCCCTGGCAGTGTTCAAGGCCATTTTGGATAGAGCCTTGGGTGACATGGTTTAGTGTGAGGTGGCCCTGCCCATAGCAGGGGGGTTGGAACTAGATGGTCTTAAGGTCCTTTTCAACCCTAACTATTCTATGATTCTACAATTCTAAGGCCATGCCGAGCCTCTCTTGTGCAGCCCAGACTCATCCGAGTCAGAAGTACAAATAGTGAACTTTACAATCAAGTTGGAATTTATCTGCTATCCCTTGTGATTATCAGAGCTGGACAAAGCACTGCTTCAGAGCAAACCTGACTCCCATCCAACCTGGCCTTGAACACTGCGAAGGATGGGGCAGCCACAGCTTCTCTGCTGGTTAGGGTTCTCTGCTGGGTTAGGGTTAGGGTTAGGGTTTTAGGGGGTTAGGGCGTTAGGGGGTTAGGGCGTTAGGGCGTTAGGGTGTTAGGGTGTTAGGGTGTTAGGGGGTTAGGGTTAGGGTTAGGGTTTTATGGGGTTAGGGTTTTATGGGGTTAGGGTTTTAGGGTTTTAGGGTTTTAGGGTTTTAGTGTTTTAGGGTTAGGGTTAGGGTTAGGGTAAGGGTTAGGGTTAGGTTATATTTGTCTCTATTCCTAAAGTCACCATTGTAGCCTTTAGTTATAAAGTACCTAAGATACAAACCAACACAACTGCAGTATTCAGCGTATGAAGCTTCTCTATTGATTTATGATTTCTAAACACAATCACCTACTGGAACAGTACCATTAAAATACAGAACAGCAAAGTTACAAAATTTTAACCTATGTACAAAGGCTTTCTTTGCAAACTACAAACTTTTCAAATATAATCACTGCTAGAACGGTTTCAGAAATTTTCACCCTCCTGTAAATCTGTCACTGGGAGCTCAGCACAAGGGGACAGTCAAGGCCCACGCAAGCCCACTGGGCATTGCGGAAGGCAGGAGGGGTGCTGGCAGGTTCTAGTGATCCCTGTGCCAGGCATTCCCGAAGTCACAGAAATTTCTAAACTGAAAAGTAAGAAAAGAAAATTCAAAATAACTTTTATCTGTTGCCCTTTGCAATCGTCCTGCACTCGGAATCCTAAAATGTGCTGTGCAATCTGCAAGGCTTGACAAATCCCAAAGGTTTTCATGAGCCCCATGGTGTATTTGGATTGAGTCCGTGAACCTCAGGTGCTGAGAGGAGACTGAGGACTGAGGAAAGGTGAGACTGACTGGTCTGTAATTCCCTGGCTCATCCATTTTCCCCTTCTTGAAAAATGGGGTCATATTTCCCTTTCTCCAGTCATCAGGAACTTCACCTGAGTGCCATGATTTTTCAAATATGATGGCCAGTGTCTTAGCAACTTCATTTGCCAGCTCCTTCAGGACCCGCAGATGGATGTCCAGGTCCCATGGACTTGTGTACGTTTAGGTTTTTAAGATGGTCTCAAACCAGATCCTCTCCTACAGTGGGCCTAGGGTCTTTATTCTCACGTTCCCTGTGTCTGCATTCCAAGACTTGGGTGGTGCGGTCAGAGCCTTTGCCAGTGAAGACAGAGGCAAAGAAGTCATGAAGAACCTCAGCCGTCTGCAAATCTAGGGTAGCCAGTTCTCTTGATAGTTTCTGGAGGGGGCCTACGTTGTCCCTACCCTATCTTTCATTTGCAATGTAACTATAGAATCCCTTCCTGTTATCTTTCACACCCCTAGCCAAGTTTAATTCTAACTGGGCCTTAGCTTTCCTAACCTGGTCCATAGCTTCTCAGACAACATCCCTGTATTCTTCCCAGACTGCCTGTCCTTGCTTCCACCTTTTATAAGCCTTTTTTTTCCTTCAGAGTTTCCTCAGCAGCTCCTTATCCATCCAGTCAGGTCTCCTGGCCGTCCTGCTGCATTTCCTTCTAGTTGCGATGCAATACTCTTGAGCTTGTAGTAGGAGATCCTTGAATATCAACCAACAACCTTGGGCTCCCCTGCCCTCTAGGGCTATATCCCATGGAACCTTACTAAGCAGGTTCCTGAAGAGGCCAAAGTCTGCTCTCTTGAAGTCCAGGGCAGTGAGCTCGCTGCACGCTCTTCTCACTGTGCTGAGGATCTCAAATTCGACCATCTCATGATGGCTGCAACCAAGGCTGCTCTGGAGTGTCACATTTCCAATGAGCCCTTCCCTGTTGGTGAGCATGAGGTCTGGCATGGCACCCCTCCTTGTCGGCTCCTCTATTACTTGCAGAAGGAAGTTATCTTCCACACAATCGAGGAACCTCCTGGATTGCTTGTGCTGGGCCGTACCATTGCTCCAACAGATGTCAGGGTGGTTGAAGTCCCCCATGAGAACAAGGGCCTGTGAGCGTGAGGCTCTTCCTATCTGTCTGTAGAGTGCTTCATCCACAGAGTCCTCTTGATCAGGTGGTCTCCAGCAGATGCCCACAGTAATGTCTCCCATGGCTGTTCTCCCTTTAAACCTGACCCATCAACTCTCTGTTGACTGCTCACCTGTCCTCAGACAGAGTTGCATGCTCTGAAGCCATCACAAAGGCCTGGCGGTCACTGTGGAGACACCCATTGTGACGGGGCCCCCACGCTGAGCGTTGGGTATTTAAGGAGCCAGAGCCCTGCAGTAACCAGTGCAGAGGAGACCCCTCCCTCGGGAGGCTGCATTTCCCGTGGCTGCCCTGCGCATCCAGGTACGTGTTCTTTGACTTTGCAATCCTGTTTTAGTGTTGCCTTGAAACACATGGTGGGTGCGTGCTCTAAAGGGAGGAGAAGCTGTCAGGAGATGTGCTGGTGCCATCCCAGCTGTAGGAGCAGGGGATGGGTGAGGAGGAGGCGCTGGGCTTGTTCCTGTGCTTGGAGCTGAGCTCTGCCTGCAGAGGTGCTGGGGGCGAAGCAGGAGCTTTCTGTGTGCAGGAGCTGCTGGTGTCAGAGGTGCTGAGAAGGTGTCAGGGCAGGAGAACTTCTACCTCCCAGTCAGAGCCTGCTGCCTCGGACAGTCCGTGGGATCTGTCAGGGGGACTCCCTTGGTTTCTCTGTGTAGATAAGGAGGAGGATGATGTTCTGCAGAGCAGGGCTTCACTATGCACTGCGCGATGGCCAGTGTAAGGCAGGCCTTTGTCCCGGGACTGGCTGCAGGCTGTGACTGTGGGTGTGCAGCGAGGGGTGCCCATCTCTGTCCTTGCGAGCAGGGTCGCTGCAGCCTAGGGGCTGTGTGCAGGGGCAGGAGCTCTGCCTCCTGCCAGGGTCAGCACTCAGCTATGAGGATGAAAGGCACGGACCCAGAGGTATTTGCCAAGCACATCTGTGTTTGCCTTGCAATTACATGAGGCGAAAGGTCTATCAACATCCTCTTGCCAGTTCCGACGTCCTTGTTCCTTGTCAGTTCCAACATCTTCCAAGTACCAGTCAGGGACGGGTCACTCCTAATTGCCTGCTGTAGTTCCTCCTTCCCATGGTCTCTGACAGTTTCGATGCATTCCAACCCCCACACTCAGCCTGCCCGGGAGCTCCCCACAGTGCTGGGGGAGAAGCTCGGGGGGAAGGAACAACACCTGGCAGGAAAGGAAAGGAAAGGAAAAGCGTTCTTGTGCACTGGAGAAGGTGCTGTGTGAGTCAGGGCTGCTCAGAGCTCCACATGACTCTGAGTTCAGAGGGTCCTTCTGAAAGACACTGAGGCAGCATTTGCCTTCAAAGGAAGGATTCTGAGCTCTGATGTTTTCCACTCTTGGTGGGCAGGTTGGGCAGTGGGAGCTGGGAATTTCCTTCTCTGCTTTGGAGAAGGCACCGAGAGTCTTGTCAGGACTTGTGTGAGCTTCTCCTGAGACCCTGCACAGGCAGAGATGCTCCTGGGCAGAGCCCTGCTGCCGGGAGGGGTGTGCAGGGCAGAGCTGAGCACACAGCCCATGGGATGGGCTCTGGGAGCACTGAGAGGGAGCAGAGCTGGGCCCAGAGCAGCAGCTCCTGGCAGGGACAGCTCCAGGCGGCAGAGACATGGGCAGGGAGTGGGGGGAAAGTGCAGCCCAGGCCTGGGGAGGGTGCGTTCAGGCAGCTCTCTTGGTGTCTGGCACTGGAGGTGGCTGCTGGCCATGCTCTGCTGGGCACAGTCCTTTGCTTCTCCCCATGAGACCTCCGTCATCTGCTCTTTGAATCATTGCTCCCCTGCTCTCAGCACAGGATGCTTGGTTGTTATTAAGATCAATCTGTCGTTGAAGGCAACTTAAAAGCACTGCAAGTGGAAGCAGTGGTCAAATGGGAAAGGACTCTTAGTGGCTCTGGACTAAGCTAGAAAGAGCTGAGAACTTCCAACTGTATCAATACTCTTCCCATTTTCAGTCATCCGTAGAATACTTTATACGCCAAAGGAAAAATGTCAGCAGTGTTATACTAGGAAATAAAGAACACAGACAAAATGATTTTTGATGAGAAAATGAACATGAGCCAGCTGTGTGCAGTCGCTTGGGGTATTGTGTGCAGTTCTGGTGTCCTCAACATCAAAAGGACATGGAACTGTTGGAGCAAGTCCAGAGGAGGGCCACAAGGATGATCAGGGGACTGGAGCACCTCCCATATGAAGACAGGCTGAGAAAGTTGGGGCTGTTCAGCCTGGAGAAGAGAAGGCTGCGTGGAGACCTCATAGCAGCCTTCCAGTATCTAAAGGAGGCCTATTAATATGCTGGAGAGGGCCTCTTCACTAGGGACTGTAGTGATAGGACAAGGGGTAACATGCTCAAACATAAACAGAGGAAGTTTAGATTGGATATAAGGAAGAAGTTCTTGACTGTAAGGGTGGTGAGGCACTGGAAGAGGTTGCCCAGGGAAGTCGTGAATGCTCCATCCCTGGCAGTGTTCAAGGCCATTTTGGATAGAGCCTTGGGTGACATGGTTTAGTGTGAGGTGGCCCTGCCCATAGCAGGGGGGTTGGAACTAGATGGTCTTAAGGTCCTTTTCAACCCTAACTATTCTATGATTCTACAATTCTAAGGCCATGCCGAGCCTCTCTTGTGCAGCCCAGACTCATCCGAGTCAGAAGTACAAATAGTGAACTTTACAATCAAGTTGGAATTTATCTGCTATCCCTTGTGATTATCAGAGCTGGACAAAGCACTGCTTCAGAGCAAACCTGACTCCCATCCAACCTGGCCTTGAACACTGCGAAGGATGGGGCAGCCACAGCTTCTCTGCTGGTTAGGGTTCTCTGCTGGGTTAGGGTTAGGGTTAGGGTTTTAGGGGGTTAGGGCGTTAGGGGGTTAGGGCGTTAGGGCGTTAGGGTGTTAGGGTGTTAGGGTGTTAGGGGGTTAGGGTTAGGGTTAGGGTTTTATGGGGTTAGGGTTTTATGGGGTTAGGGTTTTAGGGTTTTAGGGTTTTAGGGTTTTAGGGTTTTAGTGTTTTAGGGTTAGGGTTAGGGTTAGGGTAAGGGTTAGGGTTAGGTTATATTTGTCTCTATTCCTAAAGTCACCATTGTAGCCTTTAGTTATAAAGTACCTAAGATACAAACCAACACAACTGCAGTATTCAGCGTATGAAGCTTCTCTATTGATTTATGATTTCTAAACACAATCACCTACTGGAACAGTACCATTAAAATACAGAACAGCAAAGTTACAAAATTTTAACCTATGTACAAAGGCTTTCTTTGCAAACTACAAACTTTTCAAATATAATCACTGCTAGAACGGTTTCAGAAATTTTCACCCTCCTGTAAATCTGTCACTGGGAGCTCAGCACAAGGGGACAGTCAAGGCCCACGCAAGCCCACTGGGCATTGCGGAAGGCAGGAGGGGTGCTGGCAGGTTCTAGTGATCCCTGTGCCAGGCATTCCCGAAGTCACAGAAATTTCTAAACTGAAAAGTAAGAAAAGAAAATTCAAAATAACTTTTATCTGTTGCCCTTTGCAATCGTCCTGCACTCGGAATCCTAAAATGTGCTGTGCAATCTGCAAGGCTTGACAAATCCCAAAGGTTTTCATGAGCCCCATGGTGTATTTGGATTGAGTCCGTGAACCTCAGGTGCTGAGAGGAGACTGAGGACTGAGGAAAGGTGAGACTGACTGGTCTGTAATTCCCTGGCTCATCCATTTTCCCCTTCTTGAAAAATGGGGTCATATTTCCCTTTCTCCAGTCATCAGGAACTTCACCTGAGTGCCATGATTTTTCAAATATGATGGCCAGTGTCTTAGCAACTTCATTTGCCAGCTCCTTCAGGACCCGCAGATGGATGTCCAGGTCCCATGGACTTGTGTACGTTTAGGTTTTTAAGATGGTCTCAAACCAGATCCTCTCCTACAGTGGGCCTAGGGTCTTTATTCTCACGTTCCCTGTGTCTGCATTCCAAGACTTGGGTGGTGCGGTCAGAGCCTTTGCCAGTGAAGACAGAGGCAAAGAAGTCATGAAGAACCTCAGCCGTCTGCAAATCTAGGGTAGCCAGTTCTCTTGATAGTTTCTGGAGGGGGCCTACGTTGTCCCTACCCTATCTTTCATTTGCAATGTAACTATAGAATCCCTTCCTGTTATCTTTCACACCCCTAGCCAAGTTTAATTCTAACTGGGCCTTAGCTTTCCTAACCTGGTCCATAGCTTCTCAGACAACATCCCTGTATTCTTCCCAGACTGCCTGTCCTTGCTTCCACCTTTTATAAGCCTTTTTTTTCCTTCAGAGTTTCCTCAGCAGCTCCTTATCCATCCAGTCAGGTCTCCTGGCCGTCCTGCTGCATTTCCTTCTAGTTGCGATGCAATACTCTTGAGCTTGTAGTAGGAGATCCTTGAATATCAACCAACAACCTTGGGCTCCCCTGCCCTCTAGGGCTATATCCCATGGAACCTTACTAAGCAGGTTCCTGAAGAGGCCAAAGTCTGCTCTCTTGAAGTCCAGGGCAGTGAGCTCGCTGCACGCTCTTCTCACTGTGCTGAGGATCTCAAATTCGACCATCTCATGATGGCTGCAACCAAGGCTGCTCTGGAGTGTCACATTTCCAATGAGCCCTTCCCTGTTGGTGAGCATGAGGTCTGGCATGGCACCCCTCCTTGTCGGCTCCTCTATTACTTGCAGAAGGAAGTTATCTTCCACACAATCGAGGAACCTCCTGGATTGCTTGTGCTGGGCCGTACCATTGCTCCAACAGATGTCAGGGTGGTTGAAGTCCCCCATGAGAACAAGGGCCTGTGAGCGTGAGGCTCTTCCTATCTGTCTGTAGAGTGCTTCATCCACAGAGTCCTCTTGATCAGGTGGTCTCCAGCAGATGCCCACAGTAATGTCTCCCATGGCTGTTCTCCCTTTAAACCTGACCCATCAACTCTCTGTTGACTGCTCACCTGTCCTCAGACAGAGTTGCATGCTCTGAAGCCATCACAAAGGCCTGGCGGTCACTGTGGAGACACCCATTGTGACGGGGCCCCCACGCTGAGCGTTGGGTATTTAAGGAGCCAGAGCCCTGCAGTAACCAGTGCAGAGGAGACCCCTCCCTCGGGAGGCTGCATTTCCCGTGGCTGCCCTGCGCATCCAGGTACGTGTTCTTTGACTTTGCAATCCTGTTTTAGTGTTGCCTTGAAACACATGGTGGGTGCGTGCTCTAAAGGGAGGAGAAGCTGTCAGGAGATGTGCTGGTGCCATCCCAGCTGTAGGAGCAGGGGATGGGTGAGGAGGAGGCGCTGGGCTTGTTCCTGTGCTTGGAGCTGAGCTCTGCCTGCAGAGGTGCTGGGGGCGAAGCAGGAGCTTTCTGTGTGCAGGAGCTGCTGGTGTCAGAGGTGCTGAGAAGGTGTCAGGGCAGGAGAACTTCTACCTCCCAGTCAGAGCCTGCTGCCTCGGACAGTCCGTGGGATCTGTCAGGGGGACTCCCTTGGTTTCTCTGTGTAGATAAGGAGGAGGATGATGTTCTGCAGAGCAGGGCTTCACTATGCACTGCGCGATGGCCAGTGTAAGGCAGGCCTTTGTCCCGGGACTGGCTGCAGGCTGTGACTGTGGGTGTGCAGCGAGGGGTGCCCATCTCTGTCCTTGCGAGCAGGGTCGCTGCAGCCTAGGGGCTGTGTGCAGGGGCAGGAGCTCTGCCTCCTGCCAGGGTCAGCACTCAGCTATGAGGATGAAAGGCACGGACCCAGAGGTATTTGCCAAGCACATCTGTGTTTGCCTTGCAATTACATGAGGCGAAAGGTCTATCAACATCCTCTTGCCAGTTCCGACGTCCTTGTTCCTTGTCAGTTCCAACATCTTCCAAGTACCAGTCAGGGACGGGTCACTCCTAATTGCCTGCTGTAGTTCCTCCTTCCCATGGTCTCTGACAGTTTCGATGCATTCCAACCCCCACACTCAGCCTGCCCGGGAGCTCCCCACAGTGCTGGGGGAGAAGCTCGGGGGGAAGGAACAACACCTGGCAGGAAAGGAAAGGAAAGGAAAAGCGTTCTTGTGCACTGGAGAAGGTGCTGTGTGAGTCAGGGCTGCTCAGAGCTCCACATGACTCTGAGTTCAGAGGGTCCTTCTGAAAGACACTGAGGCAGCATTTGCCTTCAAAGGAAGGATTCTGAGCTCTGATGTTTTCCACTCTTGGTGGGCAGGTTGGGCAGTGGGAGCTGGGAATTTCCTTCTCTGCTTTGGAGAAGGCACCGAGAGTCTTGTCAGGACTTGTGTGAGCTTCTCCTGAGACCCTGCACAGGCAGAGATGCTCCTGGGCAGAGCCCTGCTGCCGGGAGGGGTGTGCAGGGCAGAGCTGAGCACACAGCCCATGGGATGGGCTCTGGGAGCACTGAGAGGGAGCAGAGCTGGGCCCAGAGCAGCAGCTCCTGGCAGGGACAGCTCCAGGCGGCAGAGACATGGGCAGGGAGTGGGGGGAAAGTGCAGCCCAGGCCTGGGGAGGGTGCGTTCAGGCAGCTCTCTTGGTGTCTGGCACTGGAGGTGGCTGCTGGCCATGCTCTGCTGGGCACAGTCCTTTGCTTCTCCCCATGAGACCTCCGTCATCTGCTCTTTGAATCATTGCTCCCCTGCTCTCAGCACAGGATGCTTGGTTGTTATTAAGATCAATCTGTCGTTGAAGGCAACTTAAAAGCACTGCAAGTGGAAGCAGTGGTCAAATGGGAAAGGACTCTTAGTGGCTCTGGACTAAGCTAGAAAGAGCTGAGAACTTCCAACTGTATCAATACTCTTCCCATTTTCAGTCATCCGTAGAATACTTTATACGCCAAAGGAAAAATGTCAGCAGTGTTATACTAGGAAATAAAGAACACAGACAAAATGATTTTTGATGAGAAAATGAACATGAGCCAGCTGTGTGCAGTCGCTTGGGGTATTGTGTGCAGTTCTGGTGTCCTCAACATCAAAAGGACATGGAACTGTTGGAGCAAGTCCAGAGGAGGGCCACAAGGATGATCAGGGGACTGGAGCACCTCCCATATGAAGACAGGCTGAGAAAGTTGGGGCTGTTCAGCCTGGAGAAGAGAAGGCTGCGTGGAGACCTCATAGCAGCCTTCCAGTATCTAAAGGAGGCCTATTAATATGCTGGAGAGGGCCTCTTCACTAGGGACTGTAGTGATAGGACAAGGGGTAACATGCTCAAACATAAACAGAGGAAGTTTAGATTGGATATAAGGAAGAAGTTCTTGACTGTAAGGGTGGTGAGGCACTGGAAGAGGTTGCCCAGGGAAGTCGTGAATGCTCCATCCCTGGCAGTGTTCAAGGCCATTTTGGATAGAGCCTTGGGTGACATGGTTTAGTGTGAGGTGGCCCTGCCCATAGCAGGGGGGTTGGAACTAGATGGTCTTAAGGTCCTTTTCAACCCTAACTATTCTATGATTCTACAATTCTAAGGCCATGCCGAGCCTCTCTTGTGCAGCCCAGACTCATCCGAGTCAGAAGTACAAATAGTGAACTTTACAATCAAGTTGGAATTTATCTGCTATCCCTTGTGATTATCAGAGCTGGACAAAGCACTGCTTCAGAGCAAACCTGACTCCCATCCAACCTGGCCTTGAACACTGCGAAGGATGGGGCAGCCACAGCTTCTCTGCTGGTTAGGGTTCTCTGCTGGGTTAGGGTTAGGGTTAGGGTTTTAGGGGGTTAGGGCGTTAGGGGGTTAGGGCGTTAGGGCGTTAGGGTGTTAGGGTGTTAGGGTGTTAGGGGGTTAGGGTTAGGGTTAGGGTTTTATGGGGTTAGGGTTTTATGGGGTTAGGGTTTTAGGGTTTTAGGGTTTTAGGGTTTTAGGGTTTTAGTGTTTTAGGGTTAGGGTTAGGGTTAGGGTAAGGGTTAGGGTTAGGTTATATTTGTCTCTATTCCTAAAGTCACCATTGTAGCCTTTAGTTATAAAGTACCTAAGATACAAACCAACACAACTGCAGTATTCAGCGTATGAAGCTTCTCTATTGATTTATGATTTCTAAACACAATCACCTACTGGAACAGTACCATTAAAATACAGAACAGCAAAGTTACAAAATTTTAACCTATGTACAAAGGCTTTCTTTGCAAACTACAAACTTTTCAAATATAATCACTGCTAGAACGGTTTCAGAAATTTTCACCCTCCTGTAAATCTGTCACTGGGAGCTCAGCACAAGGGGACAGTCAAGGCCCACGCAAGCCCACTGGGCATTGCGGAAGGCAGGAGGGGTGCTGGCAGGTTCTAGTGATCCCTGTGCCAGGCATTCCCGAAGTCACAGAAATTTCTAAACTGAAAAGTAAGAAAAGAAAATTCAAAATAACTTTTATCTGTTGCCCTTTGCAATCGTCCTGCACTCGGAATCCTAAAATGTGCTGTGCAATCTGCAAGGCTTGACAAATCCCAAAGGTTTTCATGAGCCCCATGGTGTATTTGGATTGAGTCCGTGAACCTCAGGTGCTGAGAGGAGACTGAGGACTGAGGAAAGGTGAGACTGACTGGTCTGTAATTCCCTGGCTCATCCATTTTCCCCTTCTTGAAAAATGGGGTCATATTTCCCTTTCTCCAGTCATCAGGAACTTCACCTGAGTGCCATGATTTTTCAAATATGATGGCCAGTGTCTTAGCAACTTCATTTGCCAGCTCCTTCAGGACCCGCAGATGGATGTCCAGGTCCCATGGACTTGTGTACGTTTAGGTTTTTAAGATGGTCTCAAACCAGATCCTCTCCTACAGTGGGCCTAGGGTCTTTATTCTCACGTTCCCTGTGTCTGCATTCCAAGACTTGGGTGGTGCGGTCAGAGCCTTTGCCAGTGAAGACAGAGGCAAAGAAGTCATGAAGAACCTCAGCCGTCTGCAAATCTAGGGTAGCCAGTTCTCTTGATAGTTTCTGGAGGGGGCCTACGTTGTCCCTACCCTATCTTTCATTTGCAATGTAACTATAGAATCCCTTCCTGTTATCTTTCACACCCCTAGCCAAGTTTAATTCTAACTGGGCCTTAGCTTTCCTAACCTGGTCCATAGCTTCTCAGACAACATCCCTGTATTCTTCCCAGACTGCCTGTCCTTGCTTCCACCTTTTATAAGCCTTTTTTTTCCTTCAGAGTTTCCTCAGCAGCTCCTTATCCATCCAGTCAGGTCTCCCGGCCGTCCTGCTGCATTTCCTTCTAGTTGCGATGCAATACTCTTGAGCTTGTAGTAGGAGATCCTTGAATATCAACCAACAACCTTGGGCTCCCCTGCCCTCTAGGGCTATATCCCATGGAACCTTACTAAGCAGGTTCCTGAAGAGGCCAAAGTCTGCTCTCTTGAAGTCCAGGGCAGTGAGCTCGCTGCACGCTCTTCTCACTGTGCTGAGGATCTCAAATTCGACCATCTCATGATGGCTGCAACCAAGGCTGCTCTGGAGTGTCACATTTCCAATGAGCCCTTCCCTGTTGGTGAGCATGAGGTCTGGCATGGCACCCCTCCTTGTCGGCTCCTCTATTACTTGCAGAAGGAAGTTATCTTCCACACAATCGAGGAACCTCCTGGATTGCTTGTGCTGGGCCGTACCATTGCTCCAACAGATGTCAGGGTGGTTGAAGTCCCCCATGAGAACAAGGGCCTGTGAGCGTGAGGCTCTTCCTATCTGTCTGTAGAGTGCTTCATCCACAGAGTCCTCTTGATCAGGTGGTCTCCAGCAGATGCCCACAGTAATGTCTCCCATGGCTGTTCTCCCTTTAAACCTGACCCATCAACTCTCTGTTGACTGCTCACCTGTCCTCAGACAGAGTTGCATGCTCTGAAGCCATCACAAAGGCCTGGCGGTCACTGTGGAGACACCCATTGTGACGGGGCCCCCACGCTGAGCGTTGGGTATTTAAGGAGCCAGAGCCCTGCAGTAACCAGTGCAGAGGAGACCCCTCCCTCGGGAGGCTGCATTTCCCGTGGCTGCCCTGCGCATCCAGGTACGTGTTCTTTGACTTTGCAATCCTGTTTTAGTGTTGCCTTGAAACACATGGTGGGTGCGTGCTCTAAAGGGAGGAGAAGCTGTCAGGAGATGTGCTGGTGCCATCCCAGCTGTAGGAGCAGGGGATGGGTGAGGAGGAGGCGCTGGGCTTGTTCCTGTGCTTGGAGCTGAGCTCTGCCTGCAGAGGTGCTGGGGGCGAAGCAGGAGCTTTCTGTGTGCAGGAGCTGCTGGTGTCAGAGGTGCTGAGAAGGTGTCAGGGCAGGAGAACTTCTACCTCCCAGTCAGAGCCTGCTGCCTCGGACAGTCCGTGGGATCTGTCAGGGGGACTCCCTTGGTTTCTCTGTGTAGATAAGGAGGAGGATGATGTTCTGCAGAGCAGGGCTTCACTATGCACTGCGCGATGGCCAGTGTAAGGCAGGCCTTTGTCCCGGGACTGGCTGCGGGCTGTGACTGTGGGTGTGCAGCGAGGGGTGCCCATCTCTGTCCTTGCGAGCAGGGTCGCTGCAGCCTAGGGGCTGTGTGCAGGGGCAGGAGCTCTGCCTCCTGCCAGGGTCAGCACTCAGCTATGAGGATGAAAGGCACGGACCCAGAGGTATTTGCCAAGCACATCTGTGTTTGCCTTGCAATTACATGAGGCGAAAGGTCTATCAACATCCTCTTGCCAGTTCCGACGTCCTTGTTCCTTGTCAGTTCCAACATCTTCCAAGTACCAGTCAGGGACGGGTCACTCCTAATTGCCTGCTGTAGTTCCTCCTTCCCATGGTCTCTGACAGTTTCGATGCATTCCAACCCCCACACTCAGCCTGCCCGGGAGCTCCCCACAGTGCTGGGGGAGAAGCTCGGGGGGAAGGAACAACACCTGGCAGGAAAGGAAAGGAAAGGAAAAGCGTTCTTGTGCACTGGAGAAGGTGCTGTGTGAGTCAGGGCTGCTCAGAGCTCCACATGACTCTGAGTTCAGAGGGTCCTTCTGAAAGACACTGAGGCAGCATTTGCCTTCAAAGGAAGGATTCTGAGCTCTGATGTTTTCCACTCTTGGTGGGCAGGTTGGGCAGTGGGAGCTGGGAATTTCCTTCTCTGCTTTGGAGAAGGCACCGAGAGTCTTGTCAGGACTTGTGTGAGCTTCTCCTGAGACCCTGCACAGGCAGAGATGCTCCTGGGCAGAGCCCTGCTGCCGGGAGGGGTGTGCAGGGCAGAGCTGAGCACACAGCCCATGGGATGGGCTCTGGGAGCACTGAGAGGGAGCAGAGCTGGGCCCAGAGCAGCAGCTCCTGGCAGGGACAGCTCCAGGCGGCAGAGACATGGGCAGGGAGTGGGGGGAAAGTGCAGCCCAGGCCTGGGGAGGGTGCGTTCAGGCAGCTCTCTTGGTGTCTGGCACTGGAGGTGGCTGCTGGCCATGCTCTGCTGGGCACAGTCCTTTGCTTCTCCCCATGAGACCTCCGTCATCTGCTCTTTGAATCATTGCTCCCCTGCTCTCAGCACAGGATGCTTGGTTGTTATTAAGATCAATCTGTCGTTGAAGGCAACTTAAAAGCACTGCAAGTGGAAGCAGTGGTCAAATGGGAAAGGACTCTTAGTGGCTCTGGACTAAGCTAGAAAGAGCTGAGAACTTCCAACTGTATCAATACTCTTCCCATTTTCAGTCATCCGTAGAATACTTTATACGCCAAAGGAAAAATGTCAGCAGTGTTATACTAGGAAATAAAGAACCCAGACAAAATGATTTTTGATGAGAAAATGAACATGAGCCAGCTGTGTGCAGTCGCTTGGGGTATTGTGTGCAGTTCTGGTGTCCTCAACATCAAAAGGACATGGAACTGTTGGAGCAAGTCCAGAGGAGGGCCACAAGGATGATCAGGGGACTGGAGCACCTCCCATATGAAGACAGGCTGAGAAAGTTGGGGCTGTTCAGCCTGGAGAAGAGAAGGCTGCGTGGAGACCTCATAGCAGCCTTCCAGTATCTAAAGGAGGCCTATTAATATGCTGGAGAGGGCCTCTTCACTAGGGACTGTAGTGATAGGACAAGGGGTAACATGCTCAAACATAAACAGAGGAAGTTTAGATTGGATATAAGGAAGAAGTTCTTGACTGTAAGGGTGGTGAGGCACTGGAAGAGGTTGCCCAGGGAAGTCGTGAATGCTCCATCCCTGGCAGTGTTCAAGGCCATTTTGGATAGAGCCTTGGGTGACATGGTTTAGTGTGAGGTGGCCCTGCCCATAGCAGGGGGGTTGGAACTAGATGGTCTTAAGGTCCTTTTCAACCCTAACTATTCAATGATTCTACAATTCTAAGGCCATGCCGAGCCTCTCTTGTGCAGCCCAGACTCATCCGAGTCAGAAGTACAAATAGTGAACTTTACAATCAAGTTGGAATTTATCTGCTATCCCTTGTGATTATCAGAGCTGGACAAAGCACTGCTTCAGAGCAAACCTGACTCCCATCCAACCTGGCCTTGAACACTGCGAAGGATGGGGCAGCCACAGCTTCTCTGCTGGTTAGGGTTCTCTGCTGGGTTAGGGTTAGGGTTAGGGTTTTAGGGGGTTAGGGCGTTAGGGGGTTAGGGCGTTAGGGCGTTAGGGTGTTAGGGTGTTAGGGTGTTAGGGGGTTAGGGTTAGGGTTAGGGTTTTATGGGGTTAGGGTTTTAGGGTTTTAGGGTTTTAGGGTTTTAGTGTTTTAGGGTTAGGGTTAGGGTTAGGGTAAGGGTTAGGGTTAGGTTATATTTGTCTCTATTCCTAAAGTCACCATTGTAGCCTTTAGTTATAAAGTACCTAAGATACAAACCAACACAACTGCAGTATTCAGCGTATGAAGCTTCTCTATTGATTTATGATTTCTAAACACAATCACCTACTGGAACAGTACCATTAAAATACAGAACAGCAAAGTTACAAAATTTTAACCTATGTACAAAGGCTTTCTTTGCAAACTACAAACTTTTCAAATATAATCACTGCTAGAACGGTTTCAGAAATTTTCACCCTCCTGTAAATCTGTCACTGGGAGCTCAGCACAAGGGGACAGTCAAGGCCCACGCAAGCCCACTGGGCATTGCGGAAGGCAGGAGGGGTGCTGGCAGGTTCTAGTGATCCCTGTGCCAGGCATTCCCGAAGTCACAGAAATTTCTAAACTGAAAAGTAAGAAAAGAAAATTCAAAATAACTTTTATCTGTTGCCCTTTGCAATCGTCCTGCACTCGGAATCCTAAAATGTGCTGTGCAATCTGCAAGGCTTGACAAATCCCAAAGGTTTTCATGAGCCCCATGGTGTATTTGGATTGAGTCCGTGAACCTCAGGTGCTGAGAGGAGACTGAGGACTGAGGAAAGGTGAGACTGACTGGTCTGTAATTCCCTGGCTCATCCATTTTCCCCTTCTTGAAAAATGGGGTCATATTTCCCTTTCTCCAGTCATCAGGAACTTCACCTGAGTGCCATGATTTTTCAAATATGATGGCCAGTGTCTTAGCAACTTCATTTGCCAGCTCCTTCAGGACCCGCAGATGGATGTCCAGGTCCCATGGACTTGTGTACGTTTAGGTTTTTAAGATGGTCTCAAACCAGATCCTCTCCTACAGTGGGCCTAGGGTCTTTATTCTCACGTTCCCTGTGTCTGCATTCCAAGACTTGGGTGGTGCGGTCAGAGCCTTTGCCAGTGAAGACAGAGGCAAAGAAGTCATGAAGAACCTCAGCCGTCTGCAAATCTAGGGTAGCCAGTTCTCTTGATAGTTTCTGGAGGGGGCCTACGTTGTCCCTACCCTATCTTTCATTTGCAATGTAACTATAGAATCCCTTCCTGTTATCTTTCACACCCCTAGCCAAGTTTAATTCTAACTGGGCCTTAGCTTTCCTAACCTGGTCCATAGCTTCTCAGACAACATCCCTGTATTCTTCCCAGACTGCCTGTCCTTGCTTCCACCTTTTATAAGCCTTTTTTTTCCTTCAGAGTTTCCTCAGCAGCTCCTTATCCATCCAGTCAGGTCTCCCGGCCGTCCTGCTGCATTTCCTTCTAGTTGCGATGCAATACTCTTGAGCTTGTAGTAGGAGATCCTTGAATATCAACCAACAACCTTGGGCTCCCCTGCCCTCTAGGGCTATATCCCATGGAACCTTACTAAGCAGGTTCCTGAAGAGGCCAAAGTCTGCTCTCTTGAAGTCCAGGGCAGTGAGCTCGCTGCACGCTCTTCTCACTGTGCTGAGGATCTCAAATTCGACCATCTCATGATGGCTGCAACCAAGGCTGCTCTGGAGTGTCACATTTCCAATGAGCCCTTCCCTGTTGGTGAGCATGAGGTCTGGCATGGCACCCCTCCTTGTCGGCTCCTCTATTACTTGCAGAAGGAAGTTATCTTCCACACAATCGAGGAACCTCCTGGATTGCTTGTGCTGGGCCGTACCATTGCTCCAACAGATGTCAGGGTGGTTGAAGTCCCCCATGAGAACAAGGGCCTGTGAGCGTGAGGCTCTTCCTATCTGTCTGTAGAGTGCTTCATCCACAGAGTCCTCTTGATCAGGTGGTCTCCAGCAGATGCCCACAGTAATGTCTCCCATGGCTGTTCTCCCTTTAAACCTGACCCATCAACTCTCTGTTGACTGCTCACCTGTCCTCAGACAGAGTTGCATGCTCTGAAGCCATCACAAAGGCCTGGCGGTCACTGTGGAGACACCCATTGTGACGGGGCCCCCACGCTGAGCGTTGGGTATTTAAGGAGCCAGAGCCCTGCAGTAACCAGTGCAGAGGAGACCCCTCCCTCGGGAGGCTGCATTTCCCGTGGCTGCCCTGCGCATCCAGGTACGTGTTCTTTGACTTTGCAATCCTGTTTTAGTGTTGCCTTGAAACACATGGTGGGTGCGTGCTCTAAAGGGAGGAGAAGCTGTCAGGAGATGTGCTGGTGCCATCCCAGCTGTAGGAGCAGGGGATGGGTGAGGAGGAGGCGCTGGGCTTGTTCCTGTGCTTGGAGCTGAGCTCTGCCTGCAGAGGTGCTGGGGGCGAAGCAGGAGCTTTCTGTGTGCAGGAGCTGCTGGTGTCAGAGGTGCTGAGAAGGTGTCAGGGCAGGAGAACTTCTACCTCCCAGTCAGAGCCTGCTGCCTCGGACAGTCCGTGGGATCTGTCAGGGGGACTCCCTTGGTTTCTCTGTGTAGATAAGGAGGAGGATGATGTTCTGCAGAGCAGGGCTTCACTATGCACTGCGCGATGGCCAGTGTAAGGCAGGCCTTTGTCCCGGGACTGGCTGCAGGCTGTGACTGTGGGCGTGCAGCGAGGGGTGCCCATCTCTGTCCTTGCGAGCAGGGTCGCTGCAGCCTAGGGGCTGTGTGCAGGGGCAGGAGCTCTGCCTCCTGCCAGGGTCAGCACTCAGCTATGAGGATGAAAGGCACGGACCCAGAGGTATTTGCCAAGCACATCTGTGTTTGCCTTGCAATTACATGAGGCGAAAGGTCTATCAACATCCTCTTGCCAGTTCCGACGTCCTTGTTCCTTGTCAGTTCCAACATCTTCCAAGTACCAGTCAGGGACGGGTCACTCCTAATTGCCTGCTGTAGTTCCTCCTTCCCATGGTCTCTGACAGTTTCGATGCATTCCAACCCCCACACTCAGCCTGCCCGGGAGCTCCCCACAGTGCTGGGGGAGAAGCTCGGGGGGAAGGAACAACACCTGGCAGGAAAGGAAAGGAAAGGAAAAGCGTTCTTGTGCACTGGAGAAGGTGCTGTGTGAGTCAGGGCTGCTCAGAGCTCCACATGACTCTGAGTTCAGAGGGTCCTTCTGAAAGACACTGAGGCAGCATTTGCCTTCAAAGGAAGGATTCTGAGCTCTGATGTTTTCCACTCTTGGTGGGCAGGTTGGGCAGTGGGAGCTGGGAATTTCCTTCTCTGCTTTGGAGAAGGCACCGAGAGTCTTGTCAGGACTTGTGTGAGCTTCTCCTGAGACCCTGCACAGGCAGAGATGCTCCTGGGCAGAGCCCTGCTGCCGGGAGGGGTGTGCAGGGCAGAGCTGAGCACACAGCCCATGGGATGGGCTCTGGGAGCACTGAGAGGGAGCAGAGCTGGGCCCAGAGCAGCAGCTCCTGGCAGGGACAGCTCCAGGCGGCAGAGACATGGGCAGGGAGTGGGGGGAAAGTGCAGCCCAGGCCTGGGGAGGGTGCGTTCAGGCAGCTCTCTTGGTGTCTGGCACTGGAGGTGGCTGCTGGCCATGCTCTGCTGGGCACAGTCCTTTGCTTCTCCCCATGAGACCTCCGTCATCTGCTCTTTGAATCATTGCTCCCCTGCTCTCAGCACAGGATGCTTGGTTGTTATTAAGATCAATCTGTCGTTGAAGGCAACTTAAAAGCACTGCAAGTGGAAGCAGTGGTCAACTGGGAAAGGACTCTTAGTGGCTCTGGACTAAGCTAGAAAGAGCTGAGAACTTCCAACTGTATCAATACTCTTCCCATTTTCAGTCATCCGTAGAATACTTTATACGCCAAAGGAAAAATGTCAGCAGTGTTATACTAGGAAATAAAGAACACAGACAAAATGATTTTTGATGAGAAAATGAACATGAGCCAGCTGTGTGCAGTCGCTTGGGGTATTGTGTGCAGTTCTGGTGTCCTCAACATCAAAAGGACATGGAACTGTTGGAGCAAGTCCAGAGGAGGGCCACAAGGATGATCAGGGGACTGGAGCACCTCCCATATGAAGACAGGCTGAGAAAGTTGGGGCTGTTCAGCCTGGAGAAGAGAAGGCTGCGTGGAGACCTCATAGCAGCCTTCCAGTATCTAAAGGAGGCCTATTAATATGCTGGAGAGGGCCTCTTCACTAGGGACTGTAGTGATAGGACAAGGGGTAACATGCTCAAACATAAACAGAGGAAGTTTAGATTGGATATAAGGAAGAAGTTCTTGACTGTAAGGGTGGTGAGGCACTGGAAGAGGTTGCCCAGGGAAGTCGTGAATGCTCCATCCCTGGCAGTGTTCAAGGCCATTTTGGATAGAGCCTTGGGTGACATGGTTTAGTGTGAGGTGGCCCTGCCCATAGCAGGGGGGTTGGAACTAGATGGTCTTAAGGTCCTTTTCAACCCTAACTATTCTATGATTCTACAATTCTAAGGCCATGCCGAGCCTCTCTTGTGCAGCCCAGACTCATCCGAGTCAGAAGTACAAATAGTGAACTTTACAATCAAGTTGGAATTTATCTGCTATCCCTTGTGATTATCAGAGCTGGACAAAGCACTGCTTCAGAGCAAACCTGACTCCCATCCAACCTGGCCTTGAACACTGCGAAGGATGGGGCAGCCACAGCTTCTCTGCTGGTTAGGGTTCTCTGCTGGGTTAGGGTTAGGGTTAGGGTTTTAGGGGGTTAGGGCGTTAGGGGGTTAGGGCGTTAGGGCGTTAGGGTGTTAGGGTGTTAGGGTGTTAGGGGGTTAGGGTTAGGGTTAGGGTTTTATGGGGTTAGGGTTTTATGGGGTTAGGGTTTTAGGGTTTTAGGGTTTTAGGGTTTTAGTGTTTTAGGGTTAGGGTTAGGGTTAGGGTAAGGGTTAGGGTTAGGTTATATTTGTCTCTATTCCTAAAGTCACCATTGTAGCCTTTAGTTATAAAGTACCTAAGATACAAACCAACACAACTGCAGTATTCAGCGTATGAAGCTTCTCTATTGATTTATGATTTCTAAACACAATCACCTACTGGAACAGTACCTAAAATACAGAACAGCAAAGTTACAAAATTTTAACCTATGTACAAAGGCTTTCTTTGCAAACTACAAACTTTTCAAATATAATCACTGCTAGAACGGTTTCAGAAATTTTCACCCTCCTGTAAATCTGTCACTGGGAGCTCAGCACAAGGGGACAGTCAAGGCCCACGCAAGCCCACTGGGCATTGCGGAAGGCAGGAGGGGTGCTGGCAGGTTCTAGTGATCCCTGTGCCAGGCATTCCCGAAGTCACAGAAATTTCTAAACTGAAAAGTAAGAAAAGAAAATTCAAAATAACTTTTATCTGTTGCCCTTTGCAATCGTCCTGCACTCGGAATCCTAAAATGTGCTGTGCAATCTGCAAGGCTTGACAAATCCCAAAGGTTTTCATGAGCCCCATGGTGTATTTGGATTGAGTCCGTGAACCTCAGGTGCTGAGAGGAGACTGAGGACTGAGGAAAGGTGAGACTGACTGGTCTGTAATTCCCTGGCTCATCCATTTTCCCCTTCTTGAAAAATGGGGTCATATTTCCCTTTCTCCAGTCATCAGGAACTTCACCTGAGTGCCATGATTTTTCAAATATGATGGCCAGTGTCTTAGCAACTTCATTTGCCAGCTCCTTCAGGACCCGCAGATGGATGTCCAGGTCCCATGGACTTGTGTACGTTTAGGTTTTTAAGATGGTCTCAAACCAGATCCTCTCCTACAGTGGGCCTAGGGTCTTTATTCTCACGTTCCCTGTGTCTGCATTCCAAGACTTGGGTGGTGCGGTCAGAGCCTTTGCCAGTGAAGACAGAGGCAAAGAAGTCATGAAGAACCTCAGCCGTCTGCAAATCTAGGGTAGCCAGTTCTCTTGATAGTTTCTGGAGGGGGCCTACGTTGTCCCTACCCTATCTTTCATTTGCAATGTAACTATAGAATCCCTTCCTGTTATCTTTCACACCCCTAGCCAAGTTTAATTCTAACTGGGCCTTAGCTTTCCTAACCTGGTCCATAGCTTCTCAGACAACATCCCTGTATTCTTCCCAGACTGCCTGTCCTTGCTTCCACCTTTTATAAGCCTTTTTTTTCCTTCAGAGTTTCCTCAGCAGCTCCTTATCCATCCAGTCAGGTCTCCCGGCCGTCCTGCTGCATTTCCTTCTAGTTGCGATGCAATACTCTTGAGCTTGTAGTAGGAGATCCTTGAATATCAACCAACAACCTTGGGCTCCCCTGCCCTCTAGGGCTATATCCCATGGAACCTTACTAAGCAGGTTCCTGAAGAGGCCAAAGTCTGCTCTCTTGAAGTCCAGGGCAGTGAGCTCGCTGCACGCTCTTCTCACTGTGCTGAGGATCTCAAATTCGACCATCTCATGATGGCTGCAACCAAGGCTGCTCTGGAGTGTCACATTTCCAATGAGCCCTTCCCTGTTGGTGAGCATGAGGTCTGGCATGGCACCCCTCCTTGTCGGCTCCTCTATTACTTGCAGAAGGAAGTTATCTTCCACACAATCGAGGAACCTCCTGGATTGCTTGTGCTGGGCCGTACCATTGCTCCAACAGATGTCAGGGTGGTTGAAGTCCCCCATGAGAACAAGGGCCTGTGAGCGTGAGGCTCTTCCTATCTGTCTGTAGAGTGCTTCATCCACAGAGTCCTCTTGATCAGGTGGTCTCTAGCAGATGCCCACAGTAATGTCTCCCATGGCTGTTCTCCCTTTAAACCTGACCCATCAACTCTCTGTTGACTGCTCACCTGTCCTCAGACAGAGTTGCATGCTCTGAAGCCATCACAAAGGCCTGGCGGTCACTGTGGAGACACCCATTGTGACGGGGCCCCCACGCTGAGCGTTGGGTATTTAAGGAGCCAGAGCCCTGCAGTAACCAGTGCAGAGGAGACCCCTCCCTCGGGAGGCTGCATTTCCCGTGGCTGCCCTGCGCATCCAGGTACGTGTTCTTTGACTTTGCAATCCTGTTTTAGTGTTGCCTTGAAACACATGGTGGGTGCGTGCTCTAAAGGGAGGAGAAGCTGTCAGGAGATGTGCTGGTGCCATCCCAGCTGTAGGAGCAGGGGATGGGTGAGGAGGAGGCGCTGGGCTTGTTCCTGTGCTTGGAGCTGAGCTCTGCCTGCAGAGGTGCTGGGGGCGAAGCAGGAGCTTTCTGTGTGCAGGAGCTGCTGGTGTCAGAGGTGCTGAGAAGGTGTCAGGGCAGGAGAACTTCTACCTCCCAGTCAGAGCCTGCTGCCTCGGACAGTCCGTGGGATCTGTCAGGGGGACTCCCTTGGTTTCTCTGTGTAGATAAGGAGGAGGATGATGTTCTGCAGAGCAGGGCTTCACTATGCACTGCGCGATGGCCAGTGTAAGGCAGGCCTTTGTCCCGGGACTGGCTGCAGGCTGTGACTGTGGGTGTGCAGCGAGGGGTGCCCATCTCTGTCCTTGCGAGCAGGGTCGCTGCAGCCTAGGGGCTGTGTGCAGGGGCAGGAGCTCTGCCTCCTGCCAGGGTCAGCACTCAGCTATGAGGATGAAAGGCACGGACCCAGAGGTATTTGCCAAGCACATCTGTGTTTGCCTTGCAATTACATGAGGCGAAAGGTCTATCAACATCCTCTTGCCAGTTCCGACGTCCTTGTTCCTTGTCAGTTCCAACATCTTCCAAGTACCAGTCAGGGACGGGTCACTCCTAATTGCCTGCTGTAGTTCCTCCTTCCCATGGTCTCTGACAGTTTCGATGCATTCCAACCCCCACACTCAGCCTGCCCGGGAGCTCCCCACAGTGCTGGGGGAGAAGCTCGGGGGGAAGGAACAACACCTGGCAGGAAAGGAAAGGAAAGGAAAGGAAAGGAAAGGAAAGGAAAGGAAAGGAAAGGAAAGGAAAGGAAAGGAAAGGAAAGGAAAGGAAAGGAAAGGAAAGGAAAGGAAAGGAAAGGAAAGGAAAGGAAAGGAAAGGAAAGGAAAGGAAAGGAAAGGAAAGGAAAGGAAAGGAAAAGCGTTCTTGTGCACTGGAGAAGGTGCTGTGTGAGTCAGGGCTGCTCAGAGCTCCACATGACTCTGAGTTCAGAGGGTCCTTCTGAAAGACACTGAGGCAGCATTTGCCTTCAAAGGAAGGATTCTGAGCTCTGATGTTTTCCACTCTTGGTGGGCAGGTTGGGCAGTGGGAGCTGGGAATTTCCTTCTCTGCTTTGGAGAAGGCACCGAGAGTCTTGTCAGGACTTGTGTGAGCTTCTCCTGAGACCCTGCACAGGCAGAGATGCTCCTGGGCAGAGCCCTGCTGCCGGGAGGGGTGTGCAGGGCAGAGCTGAGCACACAGCCCATGGGATGGGCTCTGGGAGCACTGAGAGGGAGCAGAGCTGGGCCCAGAGCAGCAGCTCCTGGCAGGGACAGCTCCAGGCGGCAGAGACATGGGCAGGGAGTGGGGGGAAAGTGCAGCCCAGGCCTGGGGAGGGTGCGTTCAGGCAGCTCTCTTGGTGTCTGGCACTGGAGGTGGCTGCTGGCCATGCTCTGCTGGGCACAGTCCTTTGCTTCTCCCCATGAGACCTCCGTCATCTGCTCTTTGAATCATTGCTCCCCTGCTCTCAGCACAGGATGCTTGGTTGTTATTAAGATCAATCTGTCGTTGAAGGCAACTTAAAAGCACTGCAAGTGGAAGCAGTGGTCAACTGGGAAAGGACTCTTAGTGGCTCTGGACTAAGCTAGAAAGAGCTGAGAACTTCCAACTGTATCAATACTCTTCCCATTTTCAGTCATCCGTAGAATACTTTATACGCCAAAGGAAAAATGTCAGCAGTGTTATACTAGGAAATAAAGAACACAGACAAAATGATTTTTGATGAGAAAATGAACATGAGCCAGCTGTGTGCAGTCGCTTGGGGTATTGTGTGCAGTTCTGGTGTCCTCAACATCAAAAGGACATGGAACTGTTGGAGCAAGTCCAGAGGAGGGCCACAAGGATGATCAGGGGACTGGAGCACCTCCCATATGAAGACAGGCTGAGAAAGTTGGGGCTGTTCAGCCTGGAGAAGAGAAGGCTGCGTGGAGACCTCATAGCAGCCTTCCAGTATCTAAAGGAGGCCTATTAATATGCTGGAGAGGGCCTCTTCACTAGGGACTGTAGTGATAGGACAAGGGGTAACATGCTCAAACATAAACAGAGGAAGTTTAGATTGGATATAAGGAAGAAGTTCTTGACTGTAAGGGTGGTGAGGCACTGGAAGAGGTTGCCCAGGGAAGTCGTGAATGCTCCATCCCTGGCAGTGTTCAAGGCCATTTTGGATAGAGCCTTGGGTGACATGGTTTAGTGTGAGGTGGCCCTGCCCATAGCAGGGGGGTTGGAACTAGATGGTCTTAAGGTCCTTTTCAACCCTAACTATTCTATGATTCTACAATTCTAAGGCCATGCCGAGCCTCTCTTGTGCAGCCCAGACTCATCCGAGTCAGAAGTACAAATAGTGAACTTTACAATCAAGTTGGAATTTATCTGCTATCCCTTGTGATTATCAGAGCTGGACAAAGCACTGCTTCAGAGCAAACCTGACTCCCATCCAACCTGGCCTTGAACACTGCGAAGGATGGGGCAGCCACAGCTTCTCTGCTGGTTAGGGTTCTCTGCTGGGTTAGGGTTAGGGTTAGGGTTTTAGGGGGTTAGGGCGTTAGGGGGTTAGGGCGTTAGGGCGTTAGGGTGTTAGGGTGTTAGGGTGTTAGGGGGTTAGGGTTAGGGTTAGGGTTTTATGGGGTTAGGGTTTTATGGGGTTAGGGTTTTAGGGTTTTAGGGTTTTAGGGTTTTAGTGTTTTAGGGTTAGGGTTAGGGTTAGGGTAAGGGTTAGGGTTAGGTTATATTTGTCTCTATTCCTAAAGTCACCATTGTAGCCTTTAGTTATAAAGTACCTAAGATACAAACCAACACAACTGCAGTATTCAGCGTATGAAGCTTCTCTATTGATTTATGATTTCTAAACACAATCACCTACTGGAACAGTACCTAAAATACAGAACAGCAAAGTTACAAAATTTTAACCTATGTACAAAGGCTTTCTTTGCAAACTACAAACTTTTCAAATATAATCACTGCTAGAACGGTTTCAGAAATTTTCACCCTCCTGTAAATCTGTCACTGGGAGCTCAGCACAAGGGGACAGTCAAGGCCCACGCAAGCCCACTGGGCATTGCGGAAGGCAGGAGGGGTGCTGGCAGGTTCTAGTGATCCCTGTGCCAGGCATTCCCGAAGTCACAGAAATTTCTAAACTGAAAAGTAAGAAAAGAAAATTCAAAATAACTTTTATCTGTTGCCCTTTGCAATCGTCCTGCACTCGGAATCCTAAAATGTGCTGTGCAATCTGCAAGGCTTGACAAATCCCAAAGGTTTTCATGAGCCCCATGGTGTATTTGGATTGAGTCCGTGAACCTCAGGTGCTGAGAGGAGACTGAGGACTGAGGAAAGGTGAGACTGACTGGTCTGTAATTCCCTGGCTCATCCATTTTCCCCTTCTTGAAAAATGGGGTCATATTTCCCTTTCTCCAGTCATCAGGAACTTCACCTGAGTGCCATGATTTTTCAAATATGATGGCCAGTGTCTTAGCAACTTCATTTGCCAGCTCCTTCAGGACCCGCAGATGGATGTCCAGGTCCCATGGACTTGTGTACGTTTAGGTTTTTAAGATGGTCTCAAACCAGATCCTCTCCTACAGTGGGCCTAGGGTCTTTATTCTCACGTTCCCTGTGTCTGCATTCCAAGACTTGGGTGGTGCGGTCAGAGCCTTTGCCAGTGAAGACAGAGGCAAAGAAGTCATGAAGAACCTCAGCCGTCTGCAAATCTAGGGTAGCCAGTTCTCTTGATAGTTTCTGGAGGGGGCCTACGTTGTCCCTACCCTATCTTTCATTTGCAATGTAACTATAGAATCCCTTCCTGTTATCTTTCACACCCCTAGCCAAGTTTAATTCTAACTGGGCCTTAGCTTTCCTAACCTGGTCCATAGCTTCTCAGACAACATCCCTGTATTCTTCCCAGACTGCCTGTCCTTGCTTCCACCTTTTATAAGCCTTTTTTTTCCTTCAGAGTTTCCTCAGCAGCTCCTTATCCATCCAGTCAGGTCTCCCGGCCGTCCTGCTGCATTTCCTTCTAGTTGCGATGCAATACTCTTGAGCTTGTAGTAGGAGATCCTTGAATATCAACCAACAACCTTGGGCTCCCCTGCCCTCTAGGGCTATATCCCATGGAACCTTACTAAGCAGGTTCCTGAAGAGGCCAAAGTCTGCTCTCTTGAAGTCCAGGGCAGTGAGCTCGCTGCACGCTCTTCTCACTGTGCTGAGGATCTCAAATTCGACCATCTCATGATGGCTGCAACCAAGGCTGCTCTGGAGTGTCACATTTCCAATGAGCCCTTCCCTGTTGGTGAGCATGAGGTCTGGCATGGCACCCCTCCTTGTCGGCTCCTCTATTACTTGCAGAAGGAAGTTATCTTCCACACAATCGAGGAACCTCCTGGATTGCTTGTGCTGGGCCGTACCATTGCTCCAACAGATGTCAGGGTGGTTGAAGTCCCCCATGAGAACAAGGGCCTGTGAGCGTGAGGCTCTTCCTATCTGTCTGTAGAGTGCTTCATCCACAGAGTCCTCTTGATCAGGTGGTCTCTAGCAGATGCCCACAGTAATGTCTCCCATGGCTGTTCTCCCTTTAAACCTGACCCATCAACTCTCTGTTGACTGCTCACCTGTCCTCAGACAGAGTTGCATGCTCTGAAGCCATCACAAAGGCCTGGCGGTCACTGTGGAGACACCCATTGTGACGGGGCCCCCACGCTGAGCGTTGGGTATTTAAGGAGCCAGAGCCCTGCAGTAACCAGTGCAGAGGAGACCCCTCCCTCGGGAGGCTGCATTTCCCGTGGCTGCCCTGCGCATCCAGGTACGTGTTCTTTGACTTTGCAATCCTGTTTTAGTGTTGCCTTGAAACACATGGTGGGTGCGTGCTCTAAAGGGAGGAGAAGCTGTCAGGAGATGTGCTGGTGCCATCCCAGCTGTAGGAGCAGGGGATGGGTGAGGAGGAGGCGCTGGGCTTGTTCCTGTGCTTGGAGCTGAGCTCTGCCTGCAGAGGTGCTGGGGGCGAAGCAGGAGCTTTCTGTGTGCAGGAGCTGCTGGTGTCAGAGGTGCTGAGAAGGTGTCAGGGCAGGAGAACTTCTACCTCCCAGTCAGAGCCTGCTGCCTCGGACAGTCCGTGGGATCTGTCAGGGGGACTCCCTTGGTTTCTCTGTGTAGATAAGGAGGAGGATGATGTTCTGCAGAGCAGGGCTTCACTATGCACTGCGCGATGGCCAGTGTAAGGCAGGCCTTTGTCCCGGGACTGGCTGCAGGCTGTGACTGTGGGTGTGCAGCGAGGGGTGCCCATCTCTGTCCTTGCGAGCAGGGTCGCTGCAGCCTAGGGGCTGTGTGCAGGGGCAGGAGCTCTGCCTCCTGCCAGGGTCAGCACTCAGCTATGAGGATGAAAGGCACGGACCCAGAGGTATTTGCCAAGCACATCTGTGTTTGCCTTGCAATTACATGAGGCGAAAGGTCTATCAACATCCTCTTGCCAGTTCCGACGTCCTTGTTCCTTGTCAGTTCCAACATCTTCCAAGTACCAGTCAGGGACGGGTCACTCCTAATTGCCTGCTGTAGTTCCTCCTTCCCATGGTCTCTGACAGTTTCGATGCATTCCAACCCCCACACTCAGCCTGCCCGGGAGCTCCCCACAGTGCTGGGGGAGAAGCTCGGGGGGAAGGAACAACACCTGGCAGGAAAGGAAAGGAAAGGAAAAGCGTTCTTGTGCACTGGAGAAGGTGCTGTGTGAGTCAGGGCTGCTCAGAGCTCCACATGACTCTGAGTTCAGAGGGTCCTTCTGAAAGACACTGAGGCAGCATTTGCCTTCAAAGGAAGGATTCTGAGCTCTGATGTTTTCCACTCTTGGTGGGCAGGTTGGGCAGTGGGAGCTGGGAATTTCCTTCTCTGCTTTGGAGAAGGCACCGAGAGTCTTGTCAGGACTTGTGTGAGCTTCTCCTGAGACCCTGCACAGGCAGAGATGCTCCTGGGCAGAGCCCTGCTGCCGGGAGGGGTGTGCAGGGCAGAGCTGAGCACACAGCCCATGGGATGGGCTCTGGGAGCACTGAGAGGGAGCAGAGCTGGGCCCAGAGCAGCAGCTCCTGGCAGGGACAGCTCCAGGCGGCAGAGACATGGGCAGGGAGTGGGGGGAAAGTGCAGCCCAGGCCTGGGGAGGGTGCGTTCAGGCAGCTCTCTTGGTGTCTGGCACTGGAGGTGGCTGCTGGCCATGCTCTGCTGGGCACAGTCCTTTGCTTCTCCCCATGAGACCTCCGTCATCTGCTCTTTGAATCATTGCTCCCCTGCTCTCAGCACAGGATGCTTGGTTGTTATTAAGATCAATCTGTCTTTGAAGGCAACTTAAAAGCACTGCAAGTGGAAGCAGTGGTCAAATGGGAAAGGACTCTTAGTGGCTCTGGACTAAGCTAGAAAGAGCTGAGAACTTCCAACTGTATCAATACTCTTCCCATTTTCAGTCATCCGTAGAATACTTTATACGCCAAAGGAAAAATGTCAGCAGTGTTATACTAGGAAATAAAGAACACAGACAAAATGATTTTTGATGAGAAAATGAACATGAGCCAGCTGTGTGCAGTCGCTTGGGGTATTGTGTGCAGTTCTGGTGTCCTCAACATCAAAAGGACATGGAACTGTTGGAGCAAGTCCAGAGGAGGGCCACAAGGATGATCAGGGGACTGGAGCACCTCCCATATGAAGACAGGCTGAGAAAGTTGGGGCTGTTCAGCCTGGAGAAGAGAAGGCTGCGTGGAGACCTCATAGCAGCCTTCCAGTATCTAAAGGAGGCCTATTAATATGCTGGAGAGGGCCTCTTCACTAGGGACTGTAGTGATAGGACAAGGGGTAACATGCTCAAACATAAACAGAGGAAGTTTAGATTGGATATAAGGAAGAAGTTCTTGACTGTAAGGGTGGTGAGGCACTGGAAGAGGTTGCCCAGGGAAGTCGTGAATGCTCCATCCCTGGCAGTGTTCAAGGCCATTTTGGATAGAGCCTTGGGTGACATGGTTTAGTGTGAGGTGGCCCTGCCCATAGCAGGGGGGTTGGAACTAGATGGTCTTAAGGTCCTTTTCAACCCTAACTATTCTATGATTCTACAATTCTAAGGCCATGCCGAGCCTCTCTTGTGCAGCCCAGACTCATCCGAGTCAGAAGTACAAATAGTGAACTTTACAATCAAGTTGGAATTTATCTGCTATCCCTTGTGATTATCAGAGCTGGACAAAGCACTGCTTCAGAGCAAACCTGACTCCCATCCAACCTGGCCTTGAACACTGCGAAGGATGGGGCAGCCACAGCTTCTCTGCTGGTTAGGGTTCTCTGCTGGGTTAGGGTTAGGGTTAGGGTTTTAGGGGGTTAGGGCGTTAGGGGGTTAGGGCGTTAGGGCGTTAGGGTGTTAGGGTGTTAGGGTGTTAGGGGGTTAGGGTTAGGGTTAGGGTTTTATGGGGTTAGGGTTTTATGGGGTTAGGGTTTTAGGGTTTTAGGGTTTTAGGGTTTTAGTGTTTTAGGGTTAGGGTTAGGGTTAGGGTAAGGGTTAGGGTTAGGTTATATTTGTCTCTATTCCTAAAGTCACCATTGTAGCCTTTAGTTATAAAGTACCTAAGATACAAACCAACACAACTGCAGTATTCAGCGTATGAAGCTTCTCTATTGATTTATGATTTCTAAACACAATCACCTACTGGAACAGTACCTAAAATACAGAACAGCAAAGTTACAAAATTTTAACCTATGTACAAAGGCTTTCTTTGCAAACTACAAACTTTTCAAATATAATCACTGCTAGAACGGTTTCAGAAATTTTCACCCTCCTGTAAATCTGTCACTGGGAGCTCAGCACAAGGGGACAGTCAAGGCCCACGCAAGCCCACTGGGCATTGCGGAAGGCAGGAGGGGTGCTGGCAGGTTCTAGTGATCCCTGTGCCAGGCATTCCCGAAGTCACAGAAATTTCTAAACTGAAAAGTAAGAAAAGAAAATTCAAAATAACTTTTATCTGTTGCCCTTTGCAATCGTCCTGCACTCGGAATCCTAAAATGTGCTGTGCAATCTGCAAGGCTTGACAAATCCCAAAGGTTTTCATGAGCCCCATGGTGTATTTGGATTGAGTCCGTGAACCTCAGGTGCTGAGAGGAGACTGAGGACTGAGGAAAGGTGAGACTGACTGGTCTGTAATTCCCTGGCTCATCCATTTTCCCCTTCTTGAAAAATGGGGTCATATTTCCCTTTCTCCAGTCATCAGGAACTTCACCTGAGTGCCATGATTTTTCAAATATGATGGCCAGTGTCTTAGCAACTTCATTTGCCAGCTCCTTCAGGACCCGCAGATGGATGTCCAGGTCCCATGGACTTGTGTACGTTTAGGTTTTTAAGATGGTCTCAAACCAGATCCTCTCCTACAGTGGGCCTAGGGTCTTTATTCTCACGTTCCCTGTGTCTGCATTCCAAGACTTGGGTGGTGCGGTCAGAGCCTTTGCCAGTGAAGACAGAGGCAAAGAAGTCATGAAGAACCTCAGCCGTCTGCAAATCTAGGGTAGCCAGTTCTCTTGATAGTTTCTGGAGGGGGCCTACGTTGTCCCTACCCTATCTTTCATTTGCAATGTAACTATAGAATCCCTTCCTGTTATCTTTCACACCCCTAGCCAAGTTTAATTCTAACTGGGCCTTAGCTTTCCTAACCTGGTCCATAGCTTCTCAGACAACATCCCTGTATTCTTCCCAGACTGCCTGTCCTTGCTTCCACCTTTTATAAGCCTTTTTTTTCCTTCAGAGTTTCCTCAGCAGCTCCTTATCCATCCAGTCAGGTCTCCCGGCCGTCCTGCTGCATTTCCTTCTAGTTGCGATGCAATACTCTTGAGCTTGTAGTAGGAGATCCTTGAATATCAACCAACAACCTTGGGCTCCCCTGCCCTCTAGGGCTATATCCCATGGAACCTTACTAAGCAGGTTCCTGAAGAGGCCAAAGTCTGCTCTCTTGAAGTCCAGGGCAGTGAGCTCGCTGCACGCTCTTCTCACTGTGCTGAGGATCTCAAATTCGACCATCTCATGATGGCTGCAACCAAGGCTGCTCTGGAGTGTCACATTTCCAATGAGCCCTTCCCTGTTGGTGAGCATGAGGTCTGGCATGGCACCCCTCCTTGTCGGCTCCTCTATTACTTGCAGAAGGAAGTTATCTTCCACACAATCGAGGAACCTCCTGGATTGCTTGTGCTGGGCCGTACCATTGCTCCAACAGATGTCAGGGTGGTTGAAGTCCCCCATGAGAACAAGGGCCTGTGAGCGTGAGGCTCTTCCTATCTGTCTGTAGAGTGCTTCATCCACAGAGTCCTCTTGATCAGGTGGTCTCTAGCAGATGCCCACAGTAATGTCTCCCATGGCTGTTCTCCCTTTAAACCTGACCCATCAACTCTCTGTTGACTGCTCACCTGTCCTCAGACAGAGTTGCATGCTCTGAAGCCATCACAAAGGCCTGGCGGTCACTG
This sequence comes from Psittacula echo, assembly GCF_963264785.1. Taxonomy (NCBI): domain Eukaryota; kingdom Metazoa; phylum Chordata; class Aves; order Psittaciformes; family Psittacidae; genus Psittacula; species Psittacula echo. The sequence continues at coordinate 35,455 of NW_027664209.1, read as the reverse complement.
TGGAGACACCCATTGTGACGGGGCCCCCACGCTGAGCGTTGGGTATTTAAGGAGCCAGAGCCCTGCAGTAACCAGTGCAGAGGAGACCCCTCCCTCGGGAGGCTGCATTTCCCGTGGCTGCCCTGCGCATCCAGGTACGTGTTCTTTGACTTTGCAATCCTGTTTTAGTGTTGCCTTGAAACACATGGTGGGTGCGTGCTCTAAAGGGAGGAGAAGCTGTCAGGAGATGTGCTGGTGCCATCCCAGCTGTAGGAGCAGGGGATGGGTGAGGAGGAGGCGCTGGGCTTGTTCCTGTGCTTGGAGCTGAGCTCTGCCTGCAGAGGTGCTGGGGGCGAAGCAGGAGCTTTCTGTGTGCAGGAGCTGCTGGTGTCAGAGGTGCTGAGAAGGTGTCAGGGCAGGAGAACTTCTACCTCCCAGTCAGAGCCTGCTGCCTCGGACAGTCCGTGGGATCTGTCAGGGGGACTCCCTTGGTTTCTCTGTGTAGATAAGGAGGAGGATGATGTTCTGCAGAGCAGGGCTTCACTATGCACTGCGCGATGGCCAGTGTAAGGCAGGCCTTTGTCCCGGGACTGGCTGCAGGCTGTGACTGTGGGTGTGCAGCGAGGGGTGCCCATCTCTGTCCTTGCGAGCAGGGTCGCTGCAGCCTAGGGGCTGTGTGCAGGGGCAGGAGCTCTGCCTCCTGCCAGGGTCAGCACTCAGCTATGAGGATGAAAGGCACGGACCCAGAGGTATTTGCCAAGCACATCTGTGTTTGCCTTGCAATTACATGAGGCGAAAGGTCTATCAACATCCTCTTGCCAGTTCCGACGTCCTTGTTCCTTGTCAGTTCCAACATCTTCCAAGTACCAGTCAGGGACGGGTCACTCCTAATTGCCTGCTGTAGTTCCTCCTTCCCATGGTCTCTGACAGTTTCGATGCATTCCAACCCCCACACTCAGCCTGCCCGGGAGCTCCCCACAGTGCTGGGGGAGAAGCTCGGGGGGAAGGAACAACACCTGGCAGGAAAGGAAAGGAAAGGAAAGGAAAGGAAAGGAAAGGAAAGGAAAGGAAAGGAAAGGAAAGGAAAGGAAAGGAAAGGAAAGGAAAGGAAAAGCGTTCTTGTGCACTGGAGAAGGTGCTGTGTGAGTCAGGGCTGCTCAGAGCTCCACATGACTCTGAGTTCAGAGGGTCCTTCTGAAAGACACTGAGGCAGCATTTGCCTTCAAAGGAAGGATTCTGAGCTCTGATGTTTTCCACTCTTGGTGGGCAGGTTGGGCAGTGGGAGCTGGGAATTTCCTTCTCTGCTTTGGAGAAGGCACCGAGAGTCTTGTCAGGACTTGTGTGAGCTTCTCCTGAGACCCTGCACAGGCAGAGATGCTCCTGGGCAGAGCCCTGCTGCCGGGAGGGGTGTGCAGGGCAGAGCTGAGCACACAGCCCATGGGATGGGCTCTGGGAGCACTGAGAGGGAGCAGAGCTGGGCCCAGAGCAGCAGCTCCTGGCAGGGACAGCTCCAGGCGGCAGAGACATGGGCAGGGAGTGGGGGGAAAGTGCAGCCCAGGCCTGGGGAGGGTGCGTTCAGGCAGCTCTCTTGGTGTCTGGCACTGGAGGTGGCTGCTGGCCATGCTCTGCTGGGCACAGTCCTTTGCTTCTCCCCATGAGACCTCCGTCATCTGCTCTTTGAATCATTGCTCCCCTGCTCTCAGCACAGGATGCTTGGTTGTTATTAAGATCAATCTGTCGTTGAAGGCAACTTAAAAGCACTGCAAGTGGAAGCAGTGGTCAACTGGGAAAGGACTCTTAGTGGCTCTGGACTAAGCTAGAAAGAGCTGAGAACTTCCAACTGTATCAATACTCTTCCCATTTTCAGTCATCCGTAGAATACTTTATACGCCAAAGGAAAAATGTCAGCAGTGTTATACTAGGAAATAAAGAACACAGACAAAATGATTTTTGATGAGAAAATGAACATGAGCCAGCTGTGTGCAGTCGCTTGGGGTATTGTGTGCAGTTCTGGTGTCCTCAACATCAAAAGGACATGGAACTGTTGGAGCAAGTCCAGAGGAGGGCCACAAGGATGATCAGGGGACTGGAGCACCTCCCATATGAAGACAGGCTGAGAAAGTTGGGGCTGTTCAGCCTGGAGAAGAGAAGGCTGCGTGGAGACCTCATAGCAGCCTTCCAGTATCTAAAGGAGGCCTATTAATATGCTGGAGAGGGCCTCTTCACTAGGGACTGTAGTGATAGGACAAGGGGTAACATGCTCAAACATAAACAGAGGAAGTTTAGATTGGATATAAGGAAGAAGTTCTTGACTGTAAGGGTGGTGAGGCACTGGAAGAGGTTGCCCAGGGAAGTCGTGAATGCTCCATCCCTGGCAGTGTTCAAGGCCATTTTGGATAGAGCCTTGGGTGACATGGTTTAGTGTGAGGTGGCCCTGCCCATAGCAGGGGGGTTGGAACTAGATGGTCTTAAGGTCCTTTTCAACCCTAACTATTCTATGATTCTACAATTCTAAGGCCATGCCGAGCCTCTCTTGTGCAGCCCAGACTCATCCGAGTCAGAAGTACAAATAGTGAACTTTACAATCAAGTTGGAATTTATCTGCTATCCCTTGTGATTATCAGAGCTGGACAAAGCACTGCTTCAGAGCAAACCTGACTCCCATCCAACCTGGCCTTGAACACTGCGAAGGATGGGGCAGCCACAGCTTCTCTGCTGGTTAGGGTTCTCTGCTGGGTTAGGGTTAGGGTTAGGGTTTTAGGGGGTTAGGGCGTTAGGGGGTTAGGGCGTTAGGGCGTTAGGGTGTTAGGGTGTTAGGGTGTTAGGGGGTTAGGGTTAGGGTTAGGGTTTTATGGGGTTAGGGTTTTATGGGGTTAGGGTTTTAGGGTTTTAGGGTTTTAGGGTTTTAGTGTTTTAGGGTTAGGGTTAGGGTTAGGGTAAGGGTTAGGGTTAGGTTATATTTGTCTCTATTCCTAAAGTCACCATTGTAGCCTTTAGTTATAAAGTACCTAAGATACAAACCAACACAACTGCAGTATTCAGCGTATGAAGCTTCTCTATTGATTTATGATTTCTAAACACAATCACCTACTGGAACAGTACCTAAAATACAGAACAGCAAAGTTACAAAATTTTAACCTATGTACAAAGGCTTTCTTTGCAAACTACAAACTTTTCAAATATAATCACTGCTAGAACGGTTTCAGAAATTTTCACCCTCCTGTAAATCTGTCACTGGGAGCTCAGCACAAGGGGACAGTCAAGGCCCACGCAAGCCCACTGGGCATTGCGGAAGGCAGGAGGGGTGCTGGCAGGTTCTAGTGATCCCTGTGCCAGGCATTCCCGAAGTCACAGAAATTTCTAAACTGAAAAGTAAGAAAAGAAAATTCAAAATAACTTTTATCTGTTGCCCTTTGCAATCGTCCTGCACTCGGAATCCTAAAATGTGCTGTGCAATCTGCAAGGCTTGACAAATCCCAAAGGTTTTCATGAGCCCCATGGTGTATTTGGATTGAGTCCGTGAACCTCAGGTGCTGAGAGGAGACTGAGGACTGAGGAAAGGTGAGACTGACTGGTCTGTAATTCCCTGGCTCATCCATTTTCCCCTTCTTGAAAAATGGGGTCATATTTCCCTTTCTCCAGTCATCAGGAACTTCACCTGAGTGCCATGATTTTTCAAATATGATGGCCAGTGTCTTAGCAACTTCATTTGCCAGCTCCTTCAGGACCCGCAGATGGATGTCCAGGTCCCATGGACTTGTGTACGTTTAGGTTTTTAAGATGGTCTCAAACCAGATCCTCTCCTACAGTGGGCCTAGGGTCTTTATTCTCACGTTCCCTGTGTCTGCATTCCAAGACTTGGGTGGTGCGGTCAGAGCCTTTGCCAGTGAAGACAGAGGCAAAGAAGTCATGAAGAACCTCAGCCGTCTGCAAATCTAGGGTAGCCAGTTCTCTTGATAGTTTCTGGAGGGGGCCTACGTTGTCCCTACCCTATCTTTCATTTGCAATGTAACTATAGAATCCCTTCCTGTTATCTTTCACACCCCTAGCCAAGTTTAATTCTAACTGGGCCTTAGCTTTCCTAACCTGGTCCATAGCTTCTCAGACAACATCCCTGTATTCTTCCCAGACTGCCTGTCCTTGCTTCCACCTTTTATAAGCCTTTTTTTTCCTTCAGAGTTTCCTCAGCAGCTCCTTATCCATCCAGTCAGGTCTCCCGGCCGTCCTGCTGCATTTCCTTCTAGTTGCGATGCAATACTCTTGAGCTTGTAGTAGGAGATCCTTGAATATCAACCAACAACCTTGGGCTCCCCTGCCCTCTAGGGCTATATCCCATGGAACCTTACTAAGCAGGTTCCTGAAGAGGCCAAAGTCTGCTCTCTTGAAGTCCAGGGCAGTGAGCTCGCTGCACGCTCTTCTCACTCTGCTGAGGATCTCAAATTCGACCATCTCATGATGGCTGCAACCAAGGCTGCTCTGGAGTGTCACATTTCCAATGAGCCCTTCCCTGTTGGTGAGCATGAGGTCTGGCATGGCACCCCTCCTTGTCGGCTCCTCTATTACTTGCAGAAGGAAGTTATCTTCCACACAATCGAGGAACCTCCTGGATTGCTTGTGCTGGGCCGTACCATTGCTCCAACAGATGTCAGGGTGGTTGAAGTCCCCCATGAGAACAAGGGCCTGTGAGCGTGAGGCTCTTCCTATCTGTCTGTAGAGTGCTTCATCCACAGAGTCCTCTTGATCAGGTGGTCTCTAGCAGATGCCCACAGTAATGTCTCCCATGGCTGTTCTCCCTTTAAACCTGACCCATCAACTCTCTGTTGACTGCTCACCTGTCCTCAGACAGAGTTGCATGCTCTGAAGCCATCACAAAGGCCTGGCGGTCACTGTGGAGACACCCATTGTGACGGGGCCCCCACGCTGAGCGTTGGGTATTTAAGGAGCCAGAGCCCTGCAGTAACCAGTGCAGAGGAGACCCCTCCCTCGGGAGGCTGCATTTCCCGTGGCTGCCCTGCGCATCCAGGTACGTGTTCTTTGACTTTGCAATCCTGTTTTAGTGTTGCCTTGAAACACATGGTGGGTGCGTGCTCTAAAGGGAGGAGAAGCTGTCAGGAGATGTGCTGGTGCCATCCCAGCTGTAGGAGCAGGGGATGGGTGAGGAGGAGGCGCTGGGCTTGTTCCTGTGCTTGGAGCTGAGCTCTGCCTGCAGAGGTGCTGGGGGCGAAGCAGGAGCTTTCTGTGTGCAGGAGCTGCTGGTGTCAGAGGTGCTGAGAAGGTGTCAGGGCAGGAGAACTTCTACCTCCCAGTCAGAGCCTGCTGCCTCGGACAGTCCGTGGGATCTGTCAGGGGGACTCCCTTGGTTTCTCTGTGTAGATAAGGAGGAGGATGATGTTCTGCAGAGCAGGGCTTCACTATGCACTGCGCGATGGCCAGTGTAAGGCAGGCCTTTGTCCCGGGACTGGCTGCAGGCTGTGACTGTGGGTGTGCAGCGAGGGGTGCCCATCTCTGTCCTTGCGAGCAGGGTCGCTGCAGCCTAGGGGCTGTGTGCAGGGGCAGGAGCTCTGCCTCCTGCCAGGGTCAGCACTCAGCTATGAGGATGAAAGGCACGGACCCAGAGGTATTTGCCAAGCACATCTGTGTTTGCCTTGCAATTACATGAGGCGAAAGGTCTATCAACATCCTCTTGCCAGTTCCGACGTCCTTGTTCCTTGTCAGTTCCAACATCTTCCAAGTACCAGTCAGGGACGGGTCACTCCTAATTGCCTGCTGTAGTTCCTCCTTCCCATGGTCTCTGACAGTTTCGATGCATTCCAACCCCCACACTCAGCCTGCCCGGGAGCTCCCCACAGTGCTGGGGGAGAAGCTCGGGGGGAAGGAACAACACCTGGCAGGAAAGGAAAGGAAAGGAAAGGAAAGGAAAGGAAAGGAAAGGAAAGGAAAGGAAAGGAAAGGAAAGGAAAGGAAAGGAAAGGAAAGGAAAGGAAAGGAAAAGCGTTCTTGTGCACTGGAGAAGGTGCTGTGTGAGTCAGGGCTGCTCAGAGCTCCACATGACTCTGAGTTCAGAGGGTCCTTCTGAAAGACACTGAGGCAGCATTTGCCTTCAAAGGAAGGATTCTGAGCTCTGATGTTTTCCACTCTTGGTGGGCAGGTTGGGCAGTGGGAGCTGGGAATTTCCTTCTCTGCTTTGGAGAAGGCACCGAGAGTCTTGTCAGGACTTGTGTGAGCTTCTCCTGAGACCCTGCGCAGGCAGAGATGCTCCTGGGCAGAGCCCTGCTGCCGGGAGGGGTGTGCAGGGCAGAGCTGAGCACACAGCCCATGGGATGGGCTCTGGGAGCACTGAGAGGGAGCAGAGCTGGGCCCAGAGCAGCAGCTCCTGGCAGGGACAGCTCCAGGCGGCAGAGACATGGGCAGGGAGTGGGGGGAAAGTGCAGCCCAGGCCTGGGGAGGGTGCGTTCAGGCAGCTCTCTTGGTGTCTGGCACTGGAGGTGGCTGCTGGCCATGCTCTGCTGGGCACAGTCCTTTGCTTCTCCCCATGAGACCTCCGTCATCTGCTCTTTGAATCATTGCTCCCCTGCTCTCAGCACAGGATGCTTGGTTGTTATTAAGATCAATCTGTCTTTGAAGGCAACTTAAAAGCACTGCAAGTGGAAGCAGTGGTCAAATGGGAAAGGACTCTTAGTGGCTCTGGACTAAGCTAGAAAGAGCTGAGAACTTCCAACTGTATCAATACTCTTCCCATTTTCAGTCATCCGTAGAATACTTTATACGCCAAAGGAAAAATGTCAGCAGTGTTATACTAGGAAATAAAGAACACAGACAAAATGATTTTTGATGAGAAAATGAACATGAGCCAGCTGTGTGCAGTCGCTTGGGGTATTGTGTGCAGTTCTGGTGTCCTCAACATCAAAAGGACATGGAACTGTTGGAGCAAGTCCAGAGGAGGGCCACAAGGATGATCAGGGGACTGGAGCACCTCCCATATGAAGACAGGCTGAGAAAGTTGGGGCTGTTCAGCCTGGAGAAGAGAAGGCTGCGTGGAGACCTCATAGCAGCCTTCCAGTATCTAAAGGAGGCCTATTAATATGCTGGAGAGGGCCTCTTCACTAGGGACTGTAGTGATAGGACAAGGGGTAACATGCTCAAACATAAACAGAGGAAGTTTAGATTGGATATAAGGAAGAAGTTCTTGACTGTAAGGGTGGTGAGGCACTGGAAGAGGTTGCCCAGGGAAGTCGTGAATGCTCCATCCCTGGCAGTGTTCAAGGCCATTTTGGATAGAGCCTTGGGTGACATGGTTTAGTGTGAGGTGGCCCTGCCCATAGCAGGGGGGTTGGAACTAGATGGTCTTAAGGTCCTTTTCAACCCTAACTATTCTATGATTCTACAATTCTAAGGCCATGCCGAGCCTCTCTTGTGCAGCCCAGACTCATCCGAGTCAGAAGTACAAATAGTGAACTTTACAATCAAGTTGGAATTTATCTGCTATCCCTTGTGATTATCAGAGCTGGACAAAGCACTGCTTCAGAGCAAACCTGACTCCCATCCAACCTGGCCTTGAACACTGCGAAGGATGGGGCAGCCACAGCTTCTCTGCTGGTTAGGGTTCTCTGCTGGGTTAGGGTTAGGGTTAGGGTTTTAGGGGGTTAGGGCGTTAGGGGGTTAGGGCGTTAGGGCGTTAGGGTGTTAGGGTGTTAGGGTGTTAGGGGGTTAGGGTTAGGGTTAGGGTTTTATGGGGTTAGGGTTTTATGGGGTTAGGGTTTTAGGGTTTTAGGGTTTTAGGGTTTTAGTGTTTTAGGGTTAGGGTTAGGGTTAGGGTAAGGGTTAGGGTTAGGTTATATTTGTCTCTATTCCTAAAGTCACCATTGTAGCCTTTAGTTATAAAGTACCTAAGATACAAACCAACACAACTGCAGTATTCAGCGTATGAAGCTTCTCTATTGATTTATGATTTCTAAACACAATCACCTACTGGAACAGTACCATTAAAATACAGAACAGCAAAGTTACAAAATTTTAACCTATGTACAAAGGCTTTCTTTGCAAACTACAAACTTTTCAAATATAATCACTGCTAGAACGGTTTCAGAAATTTTCACCCTCCTGTAAATCTGTCACTGGGAGCTCAGCACAAGGGGACAGTCAAGGCCCACGCAAGCCCACTGGGCATTGCGGAAGGCAGGAGGGGTGCTGGCAGGTTCTAGTGATCCCTGTGCCAGGCATTCCCGAAGTCACAGAAATTTCTAAACTGAAAAGTAAGAAAAGAAAATTCAAAATAACTTTTATCTGTTGCCCTTTGCAATCGTCCTGCACTCGGAATCCTAAAATGTGCTGTGCAATCTGCAAGGCTTGACAAATCCCAAAGGTTTTCATGAGCCCCATGGTGTATTTGGATTGAGTCCGTGAACCTCAGGTGCTGAGAGGAGACTGAGGACTGAGGAAAGGTGAGACTGACTGGTCTGTAATTCCCTGGCTCATCCATTTTCCCCTTCTTGAAAAATGGGGTCATATTTCCCTTTCTCCAGTCATCAGGAACTTCACCTGAGTGCCATGATTTTTCAAATATGATGGCCAGTGTCTTAGCAACTTCATTTGCCAGCTCCTTCAGGACCCGCAGATGGATGTCCAGGTCCCATGGACTTGTGTACGTTTAGGTTTTTAAGATGGTCTCAAACCAGATCCTCTCCTACAGTGGGCCTAGGGTCTTTATTCTCACGTTCCCTGTGTCTGCATTCCAAGACTTGGGTGGTGCGGTCAGAGCCTTTGCCAGTGAAGACAGAGGCAAAGAAGTCATGAAGAACCTCAGCCGTCTGCAAATCTAGGGTAGCCAGTTCTCTTGATAGTTTCTGGAGGGGGCCTACGTTGTCCCTACCCTATCTTTCATTTGCAATGTAACTATAGAATCCCTTCCTGTTATCTTTCACACCCCTAGCCAAGTTTAATTCTAACTGGGCCTTAGCTTTCCTAACCTGGTCCATAGCTTCTCAGACAACATCCCTGTATTCTTCCCAGACTGCCTGTCCTTGCTTCCACCTTTTATAAGCCTTTTTTTTCCTTCAGAGTTTCCTCAGCAGCTCCTTATCCATCCAGTCAGGTCTCCTGGCCGTCCTGCTGCATTTCCTTCTAGTTGCGATGCAATACTCTTGAGCTTGTAGTAGGAGATCCTTGAATATCAACCAACAACCTTGGGCTCCCCTGCCCTCTAGGGCTATATCCCATGGAACCTTACTAAGCAGGTTCCTGAAGAGGCCAAAGTCTGCTCTCTTGAAGTCCAGGGCAGTGAGCTCGCTGCACGCTCTTCTCACTGTGCTGAGGATCTCAAATTCGACCATCTCATGATGGCTGCAACCAAGGCTGCTCTGGAGTGTCACATTTCCAATGAGCCCTTCCCTGTTGGTGAGCATGAGGTCTGGCATGGCACCCCTCCTTGTCGGCTCCTCTATTACTTGCAGAAGGAAGTTATCTTCCACACAATCGAGGAACCTCCTGGATTGCTTGTGCTGGGCCGTACCATTGCTCCAACAGATGTCAGGGTGGTTGAAGTCCCCCATGAGAACAAGGGCCTGTGAGCGTGAGGCTCTTCCTATCTGTCTGTAGAGTGCTTCATCCACAGAGTCCTCTTGATCAGGTGGTCTCTAGCAGATGCCCACAGTAATGTCTCCCATGGCTGTTCTCCCTTTAAACCTGACCCATCAACTCTCTGTTGACTGCTCACCTGTCCTCAGACAGAGTTGCATGCTCTGAAGCCATCACAAAGGCCTGGCGGTCACTGTGGAGACACCCATTGTGACGGGGCCCCCACGCTGAGCGTTGGGTATTTAAGGAGCCAGAGCCCTGCAGTAACCAGTGCAGAGGAGACCCCTCCCTCGGGAGGCTGCATTTCCCGTGGCTGCCCTGCGCATCCAGGTACGTGTTCTTTGACTTTGCAATCCTGTTTTAGTGTTGCCTTGAAACACATGGTGGGTGCGTGCTCTAAAGGGAGGAGAAGCTGTCAGGAGATGTGCTGGTGCCATCCCAGCTGTAGGAGCAGGGGATGGGTGAGGAGGAGGCGCTGGGCTTGTTCCTGTGCTTGGAGCTGAGCTCTGCCTGCAGAGGTGCTGGGGGCGAAGCAGGAGCTTTCTGTGTGCAGGAGCTGCTGGTGTCAGAGGTGCTGAGAAGGTGTCAGGGCAGGAGAACTTCTACCTCCCAGTCAGAGCCTGCTGCCTCGGACAGTCCGTGGGATCTGTCAGGGGGACTCCCTTGGTTTCTCTGTGTAGATAAGGAGGAGGATGATGTTCTGCAGAGCAGGGCTTCACTATGCACTGCGCGATGGCCAGTGTAAGGCAGGCCTTTGTCCCGGGACTGGCTGCAGGCTGTGACTGTGGGTGTGCAGCGAGGGGTGCCCATCTCTGTCCTTGCGAGCAGGGTCGCTGCAGCCTAGGGGCTGTGTGCAGGGGCAGGAGCTCTGCCTCCTGCCAGGGTCAGCACTCAGCTATGAGGATGAAAGGCACGGACCCAGAGGTATTTGCCAAGCACATCTGTGTTTGCCTTGCAATTACATGAGGCGAAAGGTCTATCAACATCCTCTTGCCAGTTCCGACGTCCTTGTTCCTTGTCAGTTCCAACATCTTCCAAGTACCAGTCAGGGACGGGTCACTCCTAATTGCCTGCTGTAGTTCCTCCTTCCCATGGTCTCTGACAGTTTCGATGCATTCCAACCCCCACACTCAGCCTGCCCGGGAGCTCCCCACAGTGCTGGGGGAGAAGCTCGGGGGGAAGGAACAACACCTGGCAGGAAAGGAAAGGAAAGGAAAAGCGTTCTTGTGCACTGGAGAAGGTGCTGTGTGAGTCAGGGCTGCTCAGAGCTCCACATGACTCTGAGTTCAGAGGGTCCTTCTGAAAGACACTGAGGCAGCATTTGCCTTCAAAGGAAGGATTCTGAGCTCTGATGTTTTCCACTCTTGGTGGGCAGGTTGGGCAGTGGGAGCTGGGAATTTCCTTCTCTGCTTTGGAGAAGGCACCGAGAGTCTTGTCAGGACTTGTGTGAGCTTCTCCTGAGACCCTGCGCAGGCAGAGATGCTCCTGGGCAGAGCCCTGCTGCCGGGAGGGGTGTGCAGGGCAGAGCTGAGCACACAGCCCATGGGATGGGCTCTGGGAGCACTGAGAGGGAGCAGAGCTGGGCCCAGAGCAGCAGCTCCTGGCAGGGACAGCTCCAGGCGGCAGAGACATGGGCAGGGAGTGGGGGGAAAGTGCAGCCCAGGCCTGGGGAGGGTGCGTTCAGGCAGCTCTCTTGGTGTCTGGCACTGGAGGTGGCTGCTGGCCATGCTCTGCTGGGCACAGTCCTTTGCTTCTCCCCATGAGACCTCCGTCATCTGCTCTTTGAATCATTGCTCCCCTGCTCTCAGCACAGGATGCTTGGTTGTTATTAAGATCAATCTGTCTTTGAAGGCAACTTAAAAGCACTGCAAGTGGAAGCAGTGGTCAAATGGGAAAGGACTCTTAGTGGCTCTGGACTAAGCTAGAAAGAGCTGAGAACTTCCAACTGTATCAATACTCTTCCCATTTTCAGTCATCCGTAGAATACTTTATACGCCAAAGGAAAAATGTCAGCAGTGTTATACTAGGAAATAAAGAACACAGACAAAATGATTTTTGATGAGAAAATGAACATGAGCCAGCTGTGTGCAGTCGCTTGGGGTATTGTGTGCAGTTCTGGTGTCCTCAACATCAAAAGGACATGGAACTGTTGGAGCAAGTCCAGAGGAGGGCCACAAGGATGATCAGGGGACTGGAGCACCTCCCATATGAAGACAGGCTGAGAAAGTTGGGGCTGTTCAGCCTGGAGAAGAGAAGGCTGCGTGGAGACCTCATAGCAGCCTTCCAGTATCTAAAGGAGGCCTATTAATATGCTGGAGAGGGCCTCTTCACTAGGGACTGTAGTGATAGGACAAGGGGTAACATGCTCAAACATAAACAGAGGAAGTTTAGATTGGATATAAGGAAGAAGTTCTTGACTGTAAGGGTGGTGAGGCACTGGAAGAGGTTGCCCAGGGAAGTCGTGAATGCTCCATCCCTGGCAGTGTTCAAGGCCATTTTGGATAGAGCCTTGGGTGACATGGTTTAGTGTGAGGTGGCCCTGCCCATAGCAGGGGGGTTGGAACTAGATGGTCTTAAGGTCCTTTTCAACCCTAACTATTCAATGATTCTACAATTCTAAGGCCATGCCGAGCCTCTCTTGTGCAGCCCAGACTCATCCGAGTCAGAAGTACAAATAGTGAACTTTACAATCAAGTTGGAATTTATCTGCTATCCCTTGTGATTATCAGAGCTGGACAAAGCACTGCTTCAGAGCAAACCTGACTCCCATCCAACCTGGCCTTGAACACTGCAAAGGATGGGGCAGCCACAGCTTCTCTGCTGGTTAGGGTTCTCTGCTGGGTTAGGGTTAGGGTTAGGGTTTTAGGGGGTTAGGGCGTTAGGGGGTTAGGGCGTTAGGGCGTTAGGGTGTTAGGGTGTTAGGGTGTTAGGGGGTTAGGGTTAGGGTTAGGGTTTTATGGGGTTAGGGTTTTATGGGGTTAGGGTTTTAGGGTTTTAGGGTTTTAGGGTTTTAGTGTTTTAGGGTTAGGGTTAGGGTTAGGGTAAGGGTTAGGGTTAGGTTATATTTGTCTCTATTCCTAAAGTCACCATTGTAGCCTTTAGTTATAAAGTACCTAAGATACAAACCAACACAACTGCAGTATTCAGCGTATGAAGCTTCTCTATTGATTTATGATTTCTAAACACAATCACCTACTGGAACAGTACCATTAAAATACAGAACAGCAAAGTTACAAAATTTTAACCTATGTACAAAGGCTTTCTTTGCAAACTACAAACTTTTCAAATATAATCACTGCTAGAACGGTTTCAGAAATTTTCACCCTCCTGTAAATCTGTCACTGGGAGCTCAGCACAAGGGGACAGTCAAGGCCCACGCAAGCCCACTGGGCATTGCGGAAGGCAGGAGGGGTGCTGGCAGGTTCTAGTGATCCCTGTGCCAGGCATTCCCGAAGTCACAGAAATTTCTAAACTGAAAAGTAAGAAAAGAAAATTCAAAATAACTTTTATCTGTTGCCCTTTGCAATCGTCCTGCACTCGGAATCCTAAAATGTGCTGTGCAATCTGCAAGGCTTGACAAATCCCAAAGGTTTTCATGAGCCCCATGGTGTATTTGGATTGAGTCCGTGAACCTCAGGTGCTGAGAGGAGACTGAGGACTGAGGAAAGGTGAGACTGACTGGTCTGTAATTCCCTGGCTCATCCATTTTCCCCTTCTTGAAAAATGGGGTCATATTTCCCTTTCTCCAGTCATCAGGAACTTCACCTGAGTGCCATGATTTTTCAAATATGATGGCCAGTGTCTTAGCAACTTCATTTGCCAGCTCCTTCAGGACCCGCAGATGGATGTCCAGGTCCCATGGACTTGTGTACGTTTAGGTTTTTAAGATGGTCTCAAACCAGATCCTCTCCTACAGTGGGCCTAGGGTCTTTATTCTCACGTTCCCTGTGTCTGCATTCCAAGACTTGGGTGGTGCGGTCAGAGCCTTTGCCAGTGAAGACAGAGGCAAAGAAGTCATGAAGAACCTCAGCCGTCTGCAAATCTAGGGTAGCCAGTTCTCTTGATAGTTTCTGGAGGGGGCCTACGTTGTCCCTACCCTATCTTTCATTTGCAATGTAACTATAGAATCCCTTCCTGTTATCTTTCACACCCCTAGCCAAGTTTAATTCTAACTGGGCCTTAGCTTTCCTAACCTGGTCCATAGCTTCTCAGACAACATCCCTGTATTCTTCCCAGACTGCCTGTCCTTGCTTCCACCTTTTATAAGCCTTTTTTTTCCTTCAGAGTTTCCTCAGCAGCTCCTTATCCATCCAGTCAGGTCTCCTGGCCGTCCTGCTGCATTTCCTTCTAGTTGCGATGCAATACTCTTGAGCTTGTAGTAGGAGATCCTTGAATATCTACCAACAACCTTGGGCTCCCCTGCCCTCTAGGGCTATATCCCATGGAACCTTACTAAGCAGGTTCCTGAAGAGGCCAAAGTCTGCTCTCTTGAAGTCCAGGGCAGTGAGCTCGCTGCACGCTCTTCTCACTGTGCTGAGGATCTCAAATTCGACCATCTCATGATGGCTGCAACCAAGGCTGCTCTGGAGTGTCACATTTCCAATGAGCCCTTCCCTGTTGGTGAGCATGAGGTCTGGCATGGCACCCCTCCTTGTCGGCTCCTCTATTACTTGCAGAAGGAAGTTATCTTCCACACAATCGAGGAACCTCCTGGATTGCTTGTGCTGGGCCGTACCATTGCTCCAACAGATGTCAGGGTGGTTGAAGTCCCCCATGAGAACAAGGGCCTGTGAGCGTGAGGCTCTTCCTATCTGTCTGTAGAGTGCTTCATCCACAGAGTCCTCTTGATCAGGTGGTCTCTAGCAGATGCCCACAGTAATGTCTCCCATGGCTGTTCTCCCTTTAAACCTGACCCATCAACTCTCTGTTGACTGCTCACCTGTCCTCAGACAGAGTTGCATGCTCTGAAGCCATCACAAAGGCCTGGCGGTCACTGTGGAGACACCCATTGTGACGGGGCCCCCACGCTGAGCGTTGGGTATTTAAGGAGCCAGAGCCCTGCAGTAACCAGTGCAGAGGAGACCCCTCCCTCGGGAGGCTGCATTTCCCGTGGCTGCCCTGCGCATCCAGGTACGTGTTCTTTGACTTTGCAATCCTGTTTTAGTGTTGCCTTGAAACACATGGTGGGTGCGTGCTCTAAAGGGAGGAGAAGCTGTCAGGAGATGTGCTGGTGCCATCCCAGCTGTAGGAGCAGGGGATGGGTGAGGAGGAGGCGCTGGGCTTGTTCCTGTGCTTGGAGCTGAGCTCTGCCTGCAGAGGTGCTGGGGGCGAAGCAGGAGCTTTCTGTGTGCAGGAGCTGCTGGTGTCAGAGGTGCTGAGAAGGTGTCAGGGCAGGAGAACTTCTACCTCCCAGTCAGAGCCTGCTGCCTCGGACAGTCCGTGGGATCTGTCAGGGGGACTCCCTTGGTTTCTCTGTGTAGATAAGGAGGAGGATGATGTTCTGCAGAGCAGGGCTTCACTATGCACTGCGCGATGGCCAGTGTAAGGCAGGCCTTTGTCCCGGGACTGGCTGCAGGCTGTGACTGTGGGTGTGCAGCGAGGGGTGCCCATCTCTGTCCTTGCGAGCAGGGTCGCTGCAGCCTAGGGGCTGTGTGCAGGGGCAGGAGCTCTGCCTCCTGCCAGGGTCAGCACTCAGCTATGAGGATGAAAGGCACGGACCCAGAGGTATTTGCCAAGCACATCTGTGTTTGCCTTGCAATTACATGAGGCGAAAGGTCTATCAACATCCTCTTGCCAGTTCCGACGTCCTTGTTCCTTGTCAGTTCCAACATCTTCCAAGTACCAGTCAGGGACGGGTCACTCCTAATTGCCTGCTGTAGTTCCTCCTTCCCATGGTCTCTGACAGTTTCGATGCATTCCAACCCCCACACTCAGCCTGCCCGGGAGCTCCCCACAGTGCTGGGGGAGAAGCTCGGGGGGAAGGAACAACACCTGGCAGGAAAGGAAAGGAAAGGAAAAGCGTTCTTGTGCACTGGAGAAGGTGCTGTGTGAGTCAGGGCTGCTCAGAGCTCCACATGACTCTGAGTTCAGAGGGTCCTTCTGAAAGACACTGAGGCAGCATTTGCCTTCAAAGGAAGGATTCTGAGCTCTGATGTTTTCCACTCTTGGTGGGCAGGTTGGGCAGTGGGAGCTGGGAATTTCCTTCTCTGCTTTGGAGAAGGCACCGAGAGTCTTGTCAGGACTTGTGTGAGCTTCTGCTGAGACCCTGCACAGGCAGAGATGCTCCTGGGCAGAGCCCTGCTGCCGGGAGGGGTGTGCAGGGCAGAGCTGAGCACACAGCCCATGGGATGGGCTCTGGGAGCACTGAGAGGGAGCAGAGCTGGGCCCAGAGCAGCAGCTCCTGGCAGGGACAGCTCCAGGCGGCAGAGACATGGGCAGGGAGTGGGGGGAAAGTGCAGCCCAGGCCTGGGGAGGGTGCGTTCAGGCAGCTCTCTTGGTGTCTGGCACTGGAGGTGGCTGCTGGCCATGCTCTGCTGGGCACAGTCCTTTGCTTCTCCCCATGAGACCTCCGTCATCTGCTCTTTGAATCATTGCTCCCCTGCTCTCAGCACAGGATGCTTGGTTGTTATTAAGATCAATCTGTCTTTGAAGGCAACTTAAAAGCACTGCAAGTGGAAGCAGTGGTCAAATGGGAAAGGACTCTTAGTGGCTCTGGACTAAGCTAGAAAGAGCTGAGAACTTCCAACTGTATCAATACTCTTCCCATTTTCAGTCATCCGTAGAATACTTTATACGCCAAAGGAAAAATGTCAGCAGTGTTATACTAGGAAATAAAGAACACAGACAAAATGATTTTTGATGAGAAAATGAACATGAGCCAGCTGTGTGCAGTCGCTTGGGGTATTGTGTGCAGTTCTGGTGTCCTCAACATCAAAAGGACATGGAACTGTTGGAGCAAGTCCAGAGGAGGGCCACAAGGATGATCAGGGGACTGGAGCACCTCCCATATGAAGACAGGCTGAGAAAGTTGGGGCTGTTCAGCCTGGAGAAGAGAAGGCTGCGTGGAGACCTCATAGCAGCCTTCCAGTATCTAAAGGAGGCCTATTAATATGCTGGAGAGGGCCTCTTCACTAGGGACTGTAGTGATAGGACAAGGGGTAACATGCTCAAACATAAACAGAGGAAGTTTAGATTGGATATAAGGAAGAAGTTCTTGACTGTAAGGGTGGTGAGGCACTGGAAGAGGTTGCCCAGGGAAGTCGTGAATGCTCCATCCCTGGCAGTGTTCAAGGCCATTTTGGATAGAGCCTTGGGTGACATGGTTTAGTGTGAGGTGGCCCTGCCCATAGCAGGGGGGTTGGAACTAGATGGTCTTAAGGTCCTTTTCAACCCTAACTATTCTATGATTCTACAATTCTAAGGCCATGCCGAGCCTCTCTTGTGCAGCCCAGACTCATCCGAGTCAGAAGTACAAATAGTGAACTTTACAATCAAGTTGGAATTTATCTGCTATCCCTTGTGATTATCAGAGCTGGACAAAGCACTGCTTCAGAGCAAACCTGACTCCCATCCAACCTGGCCTTGAACACTGCAAAGGATGGGGCAGCCACAGCTTCTCTGCTGGTTAGGGTTCTCTGCTGGGTTAGGGTTAGGGTTAGGGTTTTAGGGGGTTAGGGCGTTAGGGGGTTAGGGCGTTAGGGCGTTAGGGTGTTAGGGTGTTAGGGTGTTAGGGGGTTAGGGTTAGGGTTAGGGTTTTATGGGGTTAGGGTTTTATGGGGTTAGGGTTTTAGGGTTTTAGGGTTTTAGGGTTTTAGTGTTTTAGGGTTAGGGTTAGGGTTAGGGTAAGGGTTAGGGTTAGGTTATATTTGTCTCTATTCCTAAAGTCACCATTGTAGCCTTTAGTTATAAAGTACCTAAGATACAAACCAACACAACTGCAGTATTCAGCGTATGAAGCTTCTCTATTGATTTATGATTTCTAAACACAATCACCTACTGGAACAGTACCATTAAAATACAGAACAGCAAAGTTACAAAATTTTAACCTATGTACAAAGGCTTTCTTTGCAAACTACAAACTTTTCAAATATAATCACTGCTAGAACGGTTTCAGAAATTTTCACCCTCCTGTAAATCTGTCACTGGGAGCTCAGCACAAGGGGACAGTCAAGGCCCACGCAAGCCCACTGGGCATTGCGGAAGGCAGGAGGGGTGCTGGCAGGTTCTAGTGATCCCTGTGCCAGGCATTCCCGAAGTCACAGAAATTTCTAAACTGAAAAGTAAGAAAAGAAAATTCAAAATAACTTTTATCTGTTGCCCTTTGCAATCGTCCTGCACTCGGAATCCTAAAATGTGCTGTGCAATCTGCAAGGCTTGACAAATCCCAAAGGTTTTCATGAGCCCCATGGTGTATTTGGATTGAGTCCGTGAACCTCAGGTGCTGAGAGGAGACTGAGGACTGAGGAAAGGTGAGACTGACTGGTCTGTAATTCCCTGGCTCATCCATTTTCCCCTTCTTGAAAAATGGGGTCATATTTCCCTTTCTCCAGTCATCAGGAACTTCACCTGAGTGCCATGATTTTTCAAATATGATGGCCAGTGTCTTAGCAACTTCATTTGCCAGCTCCTTCAGGACCCGCAGATGGATGTCCAGGTCCCATGGACTTGTGTACGTTTAGGTTTTTAAGATGGTCTCAAACCAGATCCTCTCCTACAGTGGGCCTAGGGTCTTTATTCTCACGTTCCCTGTGTCTGCATTCCAAGACTTGGGTGGTGCGGTCAGAGCCTTTGCCAGTGAAGACAGAGGCAAAGAAGTCATGAAGAACCTCAGCCGTCTGCAAATCTAGGGTAGCCAGTTCTCTTGATAGTTTCTGGAGGGGGCCTACGTTGTCCCTACCCTATCTTTCATTTGCAATGTAACTATAGAATCCCTTCCTGTTATCTTTCACACCCCTAGCCAAGTTTAATTCTAACTGGGCCTTAGCTTTCCTAACCTGGTCCATAGCTTCTCAGACAACATCCCTGTATTCTTCCCAGACTGCCTGTCCTTGCTTCCACCTTTTATAAGCCTTTTTTTTCCTTCAGAGTTTCCTCAGCAGCTCCTTATCCATCCAGTCAGGTCTCCTGGCCGTCCTGCTGCATTTCCTTCTAGTTGCGATGCAATACTCTTGAGCTTGTAGTAGGAGATCCTTGAATATCTACCAACAACCTTGGGCTCCCCTGCCCTCTAGGGCTATATCCCATGGAACCTTACTAAGCAGGTTCCTGAAGAGGCCAAAGTCTGCTCTCTTGAAGTCCAGGGCAGTGAGCTCGCTGCACGCTCTTCTCACTGTGCTGAGGATCTCAAATTCGACCATCTCATGATGGCTGCAACCAAGGCTGCTCTGGAGTGTCACATTTCCAATGAGCCCTTCCCTGTTGGTGAGCATGAGGTCTGGCATGGCACCCCTCCTTGTCGGCTCCTCTATTACTTGCAGAAGGAAGTTATCTTCCACACAATCGAGGAACCTCCTGGATTGCTTGTGCTGGGCCGTACCATTGCTCCAACAGATGTCAGGGTGGTTGAAGTCCCCCATGAGAACAAGGGCCTGTGAGCGTGAGGCTCTTCCTATCTGTCTGTAGAGTGCTTCATCCACAGAGTCCTCTTGATCAGGTGGTCTCTAGCAGATGCCCACAGTAATGTCTCCCATGGCTGTTCTCCCTTTAAACCTGACCCATCAACTCTCTGTTGACTGCTCACCTGTCCTCAGACAGAGTTGCATGCTCTGAAGCCATCACAAAGGCCTGGCGGTCACTGTGGAGACACCCATTGTGACGGGGCCCCCACGCTGAGCGTTGGGTATTTAAGGAGCCAGAGCCCTGCAGTAACCAGTGCAGAGGAGACCCCTCCCTCGGGAGGCTGCATTTCCCGTGGCTGCCCTGCGCATCCAGGTACGTGTTCTTTGACTTTGCAATCCTGTTTTAGTGTTGCCTTGAAACACATGGTGGGTGCGTGCTCTAAAGGGAGGAGAAGCTGTCAGGAGATGTGCTGGTGCCATCCCAGCTGTAGGAGCAGGGGATGGGTGAGGAGGAGGCGCTGGGCTTGTTCCTGTGCTTGGAGCTGAGCTCTGCCTGCAGAGGTGCTGGGGGCGAAGCAGGAGCTTTCTGTGTGCAGGAGCTGCTGGTGTCAGAGGTGCTGAGAAGGTGTCAGGGCAGGAGAACTTCTACCTCCCAGTCAGAGCCTGCTGCCTCGGACAGTCCGTGGGATCTGTCAGGGGGACTCCCTTGGTTTCTCTGTGTAGATAAGGAGGAGGATGATGTTCTGCAGAGCAGGGCTTCACTATGCACTGCGCGATGGCCAGTGTAAGGCAGGCCTTTGTCCCGGGACTGGCTGCAGGCTGTGACTGTGGGTGTGCAGCGAGGGGTGCCCATCTCTGTCCTTGCGAGCAGGGTCGCTGCAGCCTAGGGGCTGTGTGCAGGGGCAGGAGCTCTGCCTCCTGCCAGGGTCAGCACTCAGCTATGAGGATGAAAGGCACGGACCCAGAGGTATTTGCCAAGCACATCTGTGTTTGCCTTGCAATTACATGAGGCGAAAGGTCTATCAACATCCTCTTGCCAGTTCCGACGTCCTTGTTCCTTGTCAGTTCCAACATCTTCCAAGTACCAGTCAGGGACGGGTCACTCCTAATTGCCTGCTGTAGTTCCTCCTTCCCATGGTCTCTGACAGTTTCGATGCATTCCAACCCCCACACTCAGCCTGCCCGGGAGCTCCCCACAGTGCTGGGGGAGAAGCTCGGGGGGAAGGAACAACACCTGGCAGGAAAGGAAAGGAAAGGAAAAGCGTTCTTGTGCACTGGAGAAGGTGCTGTGTGAGTCAGGGCTGCTCAGAGCTCCACATGACTCTGAGTTCAGAGGGTCCTTCTGAAAGACACTGAGGCAGCATTTGCCTTCAAAGGAAGGATTCTGAGCTCTGATGTTTTCCACTCTTGGTGGGCAGGTTGGGCAGTGGGAGCTGGGAATTTCCTTCTCTGCTTTGGAGAAGGCACCGAGAGTCTTGTCAGGACTTGTGTGAGCTTCTCCTGAGACCCTGCACAGGCAGAGATGCTCCTGGGCAGAGCCCTGCTGCCGGGAGGGGTGTGCAGGGCAGAGCTGAGCACACAGCCCATGGGATGGGCTCTGGGAGCACTGAGAGGGAGCAGAGCTGGGCCCAGAGCAGCAGCTCCTGGCAGGGACAGCTCCAGGCGGCAGAGACATGGGCAGGGAGTGGGGGGAAAGTGCAGCCCAGGCCTGGGGAGGGTGCGTTCAGGCAGCTCTCTTGGTGTCTGGCACTGGAGGTGGCTGCTGGCCATGCTCTGCTGGGCACAGTCCTTTGCTTCTCCCCATGAGACCTCCGTCATCTGCTCTTTGAATCATTGCTCCCCTGCTCTCAGCACAGGATGCTTGGTTGTTATTAAGATCAATCTGTCGTTGAAGGCAACTTAAAAGCACTGCAAGTGGAAGCAGTGGTCAACTGGGAAAGGACTCTTAGTGGCTCTGGACTAAGCTAGAAAGAGCTGAGAACTTCCAACTGTATCAATACTCTTCCCATTTTCAGTCATCCGTAGAATACTTTATACGCCAAAGGAAAAATGTCAGCAGTGTTATACTAGGAAATAAAGAACACAGACAAAATGATTTTTGATGAGAAAATGAACATGAGCCAGCTGTGTGCAGTCGCTTGGGGTATTGTGTGCAGTTCTGGTGTCCTCAACATCAAAAGGACATGGAACTGTTGGAGCAAGTCCAGAGGAGGGCCACAAGGATGATCAGGGGACTGGAGCACCTCCCATATGAAGACAGGCTGAGAAAGTTGGGGCTGTTCAGCCTGGAGAAGAGAAGGCTGCGTGGAGACCTCATAGCAGCCTTCCAGTATCTAAAGGAGGCCTATTAATATGCTGGAGAGGGCCTCTTCACTAGGGACTGTAGTGATAGGACAAGGGGTAACATGCTCAAACATAAACAGAGGAAGTTTAGATTGGATATAAGGAAGAAGTTCTTGACTGTAAGGGTGGTGAGGCACTGGAAGAGGTTGCCCAGGGAAGTCGTGAATGCTCCATCCCTGGCAGTGTTCAAGGCCATTTTGGATAGAGCCTTGGGTGACATGGTTTAGTGTGAGGTGGCCCTGCCCATAGCAGGGGGGTTGGAACTAGATGGTCTTAAGGTCCTTTTCAACCCTAACTATTCTATGATTCTACAATTCTAAGGCCATGCCGAGCCTCTCTTGTGCAGCCCAGACTCATCCGAGTCAGAAGTACAAATAGTGAACTTTACAATCAAGTTGGAATTTATCTGCTATCCCTTGTGATTATCAGAGCTGGACAAAGCACTGCTTCAGAGCAAACCTGACTCCCATCCAACCTGGCCTTGAACACTGCGAAGGATGGGGCAGCCACAGCTTCTCTGCTGGTTAGGGTTCTCTGCTGGGTTAGGGTTAGGGTTAGGGTTTTAGGGGGTTAGGGCGTTAGGGGGTTAGGGCGTTAGGGCGTTAGGGTGTTAGGGTGTTAGGGTGTTAGGGGGTTAGGGTTAGGGTTAGGGTTTTATGGGGTTAGGGTTTTATGGGGTTAGGGTTTTAGGGTTTTAGGGTTTTAGGGTTTTAGTGTTTTAGGGTTAGGGTTAGGGTTAGGGTAAGGGTTAGGGTTAGGTTATATTTGTCTCTATTCCTAAAGTCACCATTGTAGCCTTTAGTTATAAAGTACCTAAGATACAAACCAACACAACTGCAGTATTCAGCGTATGAAGCTTCTCTATTGATTTATGATTTCTAAACACAATCACCTACTGGAACAGTACCATTAAAATACAGAACAGCAAAGTTACAAAATTTTAACCTATGTACAAAGGCTTTCTTTGCAAACTACAAACTTTTCAAATATAATCACTGCTAGAACGGTTTCAGAAATTTTCACCCTCCTGTAAATCTGTCACTGGGAGCTCAGCACAAGGGGACAGTCAAGGCCCACGCAAGCCCACTGGGCATTGCGGAAGGCAGGAGGGGTGCTGGCAGGTTCTAGTGATCCCTGTGCCAGGCATTCCCGAAGTCACAGAAATTTCTAAACTGAAAAGTAAGAAAAGAAAATTCAAAATAACTTTTATCTGTTGCCCTTTGCAATCGTCCTGCACTCGGAATCCTAAAATGTGCTGTGCAATCTGCAAGGCTTGACAAATCCCAAAGGTTTTCATGAGCCCCATGGTGTATTTGGATTGAGTCCGTGAACCTCAGGTGCTGAGAGGAGACTGAGGACTGAGGAAAGGTGAGACTGACTGGTCTGTAATTCCCTGGCTCATCCATTTTCCCCTTCTTGAAAAATGGGGTCATATTTCCCTTTCTCCAGTCATCAGGAACTTCACCTGAGTGCCATGATTTTTCAAATATGATGGCCAGTGTCTTAGCAACTTCATTTGCCAGCTCCTTCAGGACCCGCAGATGGATGTCCAGGTCCCATGGACTTGTGTACGTTTAGGTTTTTAAGATGGTCTCAAACCAGATCCTCTCCTACAGTGGGCCTAGGGTCTTTATTCTCACGTTCCCTGTGTCTGCATTCCAAGACTTGGGTGGTGCGGTCAGAGCCTTTGCCAGTGAAGACAGAGGCAAAGAAGTCATGAAGAACCTCAGCCGTCTGCAAATCTAGGGTAGCCAGTTCTCTTGATAGTTTCTGGAGGGGGCCTACGTTGTCCCTACCCTATCTTTCATTTGCAATGTAACTATAGAATCCCTTCCTGTTATCTTTCACACCCCTAGCCAAGTTTAATTCTAACTGGGCCTTAGCTTTCCTAACCTGGTCCATAGCTTCTCAGACAACATCCCTGTATTCTTCCCAGACTGCCTGTCCTTGCTTCCACCTTTTATAAGCCTTTTTTTTCCTTCAGAGTTTCCTCAGCAGCTCCTTATCCATCCAGTCAGGTCTCCTGGCCGTCCTGCTGCATTTCCTTCTAGTTGCGATGCAATACTCTTGAGCTTGTAGTAGGAGATCCTTGAATATCAACCAACAACCTTGGGCTCCCCTGCCCTCTAGGGCTATATCCCATGGAACCTTACTAAGCAGGTTCCTGAAGAGGCCAAAGTCTGCTCTCTTGAAGTCCAGGGCAGTGAGCTCGCTGCACGCTCTTCTCACTGTGCTGAGGATCTCAAATTCGACCATCTCATGATGGCTGCAACCAAGGCTGCTCTGGAGTGTCACATTTCCAATGAGCCCTTCCCTGTTGGTGAGCATGAGGTCTGGCATGGCACCCCTCCTTGTCGGCTCCTCTATTACTTGCAGAAGGAAGTTATCTTCCACACAATCGAGGAACCTCCTGGATTGCTTGTGCTGGGCCGTACCATTGCTCCAACAGATGTCAGGGTGGTTGAAGTCCCCCATGAGAACAAGGGCCTGTGAGCGTGAGGCTCTTCCTATCTGTCTGTAGAGTGCTTCATCCACAGAGTCCTCTTGATCAGGTGGTCTCTAGCAGATGCCCACAGTAATGTCTCCCATGGCTGTTCTCCCTTTAAACCTGACCCATCAACTCTCTGTTGACTGCTCACCTGTCCTCAGACAGAGTTGCATGCTCTGAAGCCATCACAAAGGCCTGGCGGTCACTGTGGAGACACCCATTGTGACGGGGCCCCCACGCTGAGCGTTGGGTATTTAAGGAGCCAGAGCCCTGCAGTAACCAGTGCAGAGGAGACCCCTCCCTCGGGAGGCTGCATTTCCCGTGGCTGCCCTGCGCATCCAGGTACGTGTTCTTTGACTTTGCAATCCTGTTTTAGTGTTGCCTTGAAACACATGGTGGGTGCGTGCTCTAAAGGGAGGAGAAGCTGTCAGGAGATGTGCTGGTGCCATCCCAGCTGTAGGAGCAGGGGATGGGTGAGGAGGAGGCGCTGGGCTTGTTCCTGTGCTTGGAGCTGAGCTCTGCCTGCAGAGGTGCTGGGGGCGAAGCAGGAGCTTTCTGTGTGCAGGAGCTGCTGGTGTCAGAGGTGCTGAGAAGGTGTCAGGGCAGGAGAACTTCTACCTCCCAGTCAGAGCCTGCTGCCTCGGACAGTCCGTGGGATCTGTCAGGGGGACTCCCTTGGTTTCTCTGTGTAGATAAGGAGGAGGATGATGTTCTGCAGAGCAGGGCTTCACTATGCACTGCG
This sequence comes from Psittacula echo, assembly GCF_963264785.1. Classification (NCBI taxonomy): domain Eukaryota; kingdom Metazoa; phylum Chordata; class Aves; order Psittaciformes; family Psittacidae; genus Psittacula; species Psittacula echo. The sequence continues at coordinate 10,773 of NW_027664209.1, read as the reverse complement.
CGATGGCCAGTGTAAGGCAGGCCTTTGTCCCGGGACTGGCTGCAGGCTGTGACTGTGGGTGTGCAGCGAGGGGTGCCCATCTCTGTCCTTGCGAGCAGGGTCGCTGCAGCCTAGGGGCTGTGTGCAGGGGCAGGAGCTCTGCCTCCTGCCAGGGTCAGCACTCAGCTATGAGGATGAAAGGCACGGACCCAGAGGTATTTGCCAAGCACATCTGTGTTTGCCTTGCAATTACATGAGGCGAAAGGTCTATCAACATCCTCTTGCCAGTTCCGACGTCCTTGTTCCTTGTCAGTTCCAACATCTTCCAAGTACCAGTCAGGGACGGGTCACTCCTAATTGCCTGCTGTAGTTCCTCCTTCCCATGGTCTCTGACAGTTTCGATGCATTCCAACCCCCACACTCAGCCTGCCCGGGAGCTCCCCACAGTGCTGGGGGAGAAGCTCGGGGGGAAGGAACAACACCTGGCAGGAAAGGAAAGGAAAGGAAAAGCGTTCTTGTGCACTGGAGAAGGTGCTGTGTGAGTCAGGGCTGCTCAGAGCTCCACATGACTCTGAGTTCAGAGGGTCCTTCTGAAAGACACTGAGGCAGCATTTGCCTTCAAAGGAAGGATTCTGAGCTCTGATGTTTTCCACTCTTGGTGGGCAGGTTGGGCAGTGGGAGCTGGGAATTTCCTTCTCTGCTTTGGAGAAGGCACCGAGAGTCTTGTCAGGACTTGTGTGAGCTTCTCCTGAGACCCTGCACAGGCAGAGATGCTCCTGGGCAGAGCCCTGCTG